>NW_028234416.1:11602341-11604841 GCF_977035675.1 Penaeus japonicus | reverse complement strand
CTCGCTCATTCACTAAATTGGACTACTTCCATGCTAACACGACAATCATAAACACAAGGGAATATAATTAGCAATGGCCATCACCGTTACAACTAACTTCGGCGTATCTCCTTGTACACACACATATATATATATATATTTTTTTTTACAAAAACGAAACTTCATCACAACTTCCTCGCTGACAAAATGAAACTTCATCACAACTTCCACCCACGCGTCCTTGTGGTTCGTACGTACACAGGGTCACTTCAGCGCCGGGTGTCAAGCGACACTCGCGACGTCGCTGGTCAACCACCTGTTGGCTCGAGTGTCTCGCCTTCCCGGGATGGGAAGTTTATGTCATTTTCTGGTCATTTCCTGTTCAGTTTTGTTGAGTTTTGTTGTACTTATTGGTCAGTTCTGGGTGTTTCTTAGTGCCTTTGTTTATTTGGGTTTTATTCTTTTTTTTCTTTCTTTCTTTTCGTTACTCACTTTATTGGAACATGTATTTAGACAGAGAGATAGACAGGTATAGATACAAATAGATCTCTTGATCTACTTGCCTAGTTTGGTAACTCTGGACTTGCGGGGATACTAAAGCAAAAACAAATACAAAAAAGTTAACTGCCGTCTACGTCGCCAACCTTGAGCAAACTTCCTCCGCCATACACTTCCGCAGTCAGTCGAGACAATGAGACGCTCAGTCAGTTTATTACAGGATGTTTCACTGCCTTCGTTTGCTTACCCCAGGACCTACCTTCCTGCAGTCGGCGTCGTGCTTGGAACAGCCGCGTCTGTTTTCAGTTTGCTCTGTTCTTTCGCAGAATGCTCTGTTCCGTTTCCCTCTCTTTGCTGTTTTCCTAAACCTATTTGCTGTTTTTATGTTATAATCGCTCCAATCTCAGTATTATTATCATTAGTTATTAAATCTATTATAGTTATTATTAGTAATTATATTTATCTATTCATTCATCGCTAAATCCAATTCATAATTCGTGTTTACTATATCCCTTATGTTTTAGATAATCTCTATCGTCACAGTTTACGTATCTGTTAAATAATTTCCTTTGTAATTCTTGAGCCACATTAGGACACCAGCAAGAGATACTTTACAAGTTTAAAATGAGAAAATCAGGATGTTTCTCTCTACATCTCTTCTTTATTTTCTTATTAATCCTTTCATAGCCTTTGTCTCTTCCTTTATTTAATGTCTCGTTCCATTCTCCCATTTCTTTTCTTCTTAAAATCGTCTTTTTTTTTCTCTCTTCTTTTGTTTCGCTCTCTTGGTTTCCTTCAATCTACTGACTTTCCTGACTTTCCTTGAGGCTTACGTATCCTCTCTCCTTGAGCTGGTTTCCTTGATTTTATCACTGTTCTTAATTATAGTTACAGGCCTTATCTCCTCATCCCCCAACCTTTCTCCTCGTGATATCCCTGAGCATCATCTGCGCATCCTCATCTCGTTTCTCTCTCTCTCCTTCCTTCGAACTCCACAAAAGCCGATTTTCTACTCCTTCAACTTTAGCATTGTTCGTGCCTTGTTAATGTTCCTCTTCAACCTCTGTTTGTATCTTGCTGTTGCATGATACAGCTTTCTCTCCACAGAGGTGTGACTTTTTTCAATCATATTTCAAATCATTTCTCGCACGTTTTCCATTTTCCTGGTTATTTCTGTCCCCTCAAAAGTATTTAGAAATTCCGCTGGGCTTCGTCTTGCTTCATTTCTCGCTATGACCTTCGTTTCTTCACCTTATTTTTCTTAGCCTTCTCTGCCACTCCCACATTTTCCTCGAATGTCATTTCTCCATTTTCAATCTTGGTCTGTCTTCGTTATGGAAGTCTTTTCTCATTCATAACCCCGATCATCGGAAAAGCTCAAGAGGCGTAAATATAAATACCCTCGTTTCTTTGGGGGGAAAACTTGAATAGAAAAAATATAAAAAAAAGTCAACCACTTTCCAACCCAAAGCCCAAGAAATGCCACCGCCCCTTCTCCTTGGCCACCAATTCTCAGCTACCCAAAGAATTCTCAAGTTCAGGGTTGTACACCGTCGCGTCCCCTTATAAGAAGATAGGATTTATACTTGCTGGCTCGGAAGTAAAAGTTGAGCCGTGCGGACCAGGGTGAGGGGGTGTTTGTGAACCAGGGTTAGTCCCCCCCTCTCCCCCTCTTCCCCCAAGGCCCCCCCTCCATCCCCTACTTCGTTTGCTCCGCCTCTCCACCTTCACCTTATCGCCGTCTGCTCTCTCTCTCTCTCTCTCTCTCTCTCTCTCTCTCTCTCTCTCTCTCTCTCTCTCTCTCTCTCTCTCTCTCTCTCTCTCTCTCTCTCTCTCTCTCTCTCTCTTTCTCTCTCTCTCTATCCTCCTCCGACCCTCGCAGGTCATCTATTCGCCCGAGGGTGTGTGCGTGCGTGCGCTAATGTGTGTGATCTTGTGCTTGTTTCTCTGTCTGTGTGTGTGTGATTGTATTTGAACGCACGTGCGAGAACGTGTACATATGCACGTCCCCGCTTGTGTGTGT
>NW_028234416.1:11592341-11597341 GCF_977035675.1 Penaeus japonicus | reverse complement strand
CTCCTCCCCCCTTCCCCTTCCCCCCTCCCCCTTCCCCTTCCCCCTCCCCCAACCCTCCTTAGACGAAGCCCTATCCCTCTCCCTCCTCGTTTGGAACCCCCTTTAGCCTCCTCTCCCCTTCCCCTTCCCCCTTCCCCCCTCCCGTTCCCCCTCCCCCGCCCCCTTCCCGCTATTTCCTCCCCCTCCCCCTCCCCCTCCCCCTCCCCCGCCCCTTCCCGCTATCCCCTCCGCCCACATGCTCCTCCCGCGCGGGTTCCATCACGACGCGGCCAGACGCCTTTGACCGTCTCTCGCGTGTAATTGGTGACTATTATGCTTCGCCTTAACTCTCGTTATGGCTTTATCGCTGCTTAATGGGCGGGATGGGCGTGCGCCATGTGGTTGTGGGGGATCATTTCGCCGTGCGGTCAAAATTATCGGCGTTTAGTTAGAGTGAATGGAGGGAAATGGCGTGTGTGTGTGTGTGTGTGTGTGTATGTCTGTGGGTGGGTGGGTGGAAATACATACGAATGCATATATGTGATTATACATTTAGGTGTAAAGTTGAAACAGTGTTATTCCCTTTTTTTAACTTCCATTAAATCTATCGTTCTACCAACTGATGACCAAAAGCTATTCGCGAAAAGTAATATTCAGGAATATCACTGTTCGCTTCATTACCATTCCCAATCACGCGGTTTCCATCACCCTATGTAACCATCCTTCCCCCCTCCCTACCCCCCCAGCAGGAGACGAAAGCAACCGGCGACAGCGCCTTCATCAACGGACATCGAACGCCCACCGCCTGAATAGAAGCCTTTCCTCCGCGCCCGTGAACGACCAACACAGCCATGAATTCCGAGGAGTTCCGCAAGCGAGGCAAGGAGATGGTGGACTACATCGCCAACTACATGGACACGATCGAGAACCGACGAGTGACCCCCGCGATCGAGCCGGGCTACCTCAAGGACATGGTTCCTCTCGAGGCTCCCCAGCACGGCGAGAACTGGGACGACATCATGAAGGACGTCGAGGATAAGATCATGCCCGGGGTAACTATCTTATTTGGTGTTTTTGTTGTTGTTGTTCCCCGTCTTGACTCTTTGTCTTTAGTTGTTGTTATTTTTTGGGGGGCAATAAGTGTTCCATTTCGTAGTATGTCTCTCTATCTATCTTTATTGTTATATACACGCCAATTTCGAAAGGTCAGTTCATCTACTTACCTGTAACTATTCTTATTACTCTTATTGCAATCCCTGGCTACTTGTGTGCTTCTTTGTCCAGCTCCTCCCCTCTCCCTCTCTCTCTCTCTCTCTCTCTCTCTCTCTCTCTCTCTCTCTCACTAATCTGATATTGTCTCCAATCTTTCCCAAGGTCTGATTATCTTACCGCCTCTCCTCCTTCCCTTCGCAGGTGACCCACTGGCAGCACCCGCGTTTCCATGCATACTTCCCCTCAGGCAACTCCTACCCGAGCATACTGGGCGACATGCTCAGCGACGGCATCGGGTGCATCGGGTTCTCGTGGGCAGCGTCTCCGGCATGCACAGAGTTGGAGACGATCGTGCTGGACTGGCTGGGTAAGTGGATGGGGTGTCCAGTCCCTCTTTCACTTTCCGTCCTCTCTCTCTCTCTCTCTCTCTCTCTCTCTCTCTCTCTCTCTCTCTCTCTCTCTCTCTCTCTCTCTCTCTCTCTCTCTTCTCTCCTCCTCTCTTTCTCTCTCTCTCTCCTTCCTCCCCCTTCTCCTCTTTTCTCTCTCTCTCTCTCTCTCTCTCTCTCTCTCTCTCTCTCTCATTTATTCACTCACTCACTCACTCCACCAACCAATCACTCTCTCTCTCTCTCTCTCTCTCTCTCTCTCTCTCTCTCTCTCTCTCTCTCTCTCTCTCTCTCTCTCTCTCTCTCTCTCTCTCTCTCTCTCTCTCACTCACTCATTCACTCACTCACGAACCAACCAATCACTCTCTCACTCAATCGATCAATCACACTCTCTCTCTCTCTCTCTCTCTCTCTCTCTCTCACTCACTCATTCACTCACTCACAAACCAACCAATCACTCTCTCACTCAATCAGTCAATCACTCTCTCTCTCTCTCTCTCTCTCTCTCTCTCACTCACTCACTCACTCACTCACTCACTCACTCACTCAACCAACCAATCACTCTCTCACCCACTCACTCTCTCACTCAGCTAGTCTCTCTCTCTCTCTCTCTCTCTCTCTCTCTCTCTCTCTCTCTCTCTCTCTCTCTCTCTCTCTCTCTCTCTCTCTCTCTCTCTCTCTCTCTCTCTTATCTTATTAAAGCCTCCCTGTTGTGTCGTCACTTCCCCTAACAGGTCGAGTGTCTTGATGCTCTCGGGTCTTGGGTTAATCCAATATTTATTTCCTTTCGTGGAAGTCCAAATTCATATCTTATATATGCTTCCCTAAATGTCTTACACATGTCATTAACGGCACTCAAATTTACATTGCTTTCCTTTATTTAGACTGACGCGCTCTGTGTATTCTTTCCTCTGCAGGAAAGATGGTGGGTCTTCCCGAAGACTTCTTGTCCTTCACTGAGAACAGCAAAGGCGGTGGAGTTATACAGGTGAGAATACCTTTCCTCAAAGTGACCGAAAATAGATTACTTGAAGATGGATTCGAAAACCTTATGAAACGGGACGAGATCCTCATGCGTGGAAGATCTTTTCTTTTCTTCCCCTCTTAAGCTGTCACCGATCGTCTTCACATGTGATTAGATTGCTTATTAGTGTTGCAACGGAGGATTATGAATTGCATCCTCATCCCCCGTGTTGGGTTTTATCCTTTAAGATCTTATAAGGAAAGCATTATGTGATACGATATCCCTGTTAGACGTAAAATTCACCAAGAACAGAGTCTTATTCTTAGCCACCTATCCTCGCCCACACCACATGAAGCCACATACTCCACATAGAAGCTTCCACATGAATTATTATATCCCCCCCTTAGTCATCAGGCATTCCTTACACACCCACCACATTCTCACACACCTATCCACATACACCACCTCCAGTCCTCTCAAAACCCCCACCCTCCCCCCCGCCTCCACCAGCCTCCCTCAACCCACTTCCCCCCTCCTCACACAACTCCACATCCCCCCCCCCCCCCGCCCTTTTCCCCCTGCACCCGCCCCACACTACCTCCATCGCGCAGCGGTCTGGCGCTGAAACTTGGTGATGAATGGTAAAGTTTGTGGGCGAGGAGGGGGGGGGGGAGGCGAGGCGAGGTGAGGGGGAAGGGGAAGGAGGAGTGGGATGAAAAAGGGGGAGGGAGAGGGAGAAGGGAAAAGAGAGGGGGAAGAAGGAAAAGGGAGGGAGAAGAAGGGGAAAGGGAGGAAGGAGGGAGGGAGAGAGGGCGATGTGGGGGGAAGGGGAGAGGGAGGGAGGGAGAGAGGGCGATGTGGAGGGAAGGGGGGAGGGAGGGAGGGAGGGAGGGGGGGAGGGATAGAGGGCGATGTGGAGGGAAGGGGGGAGGGAGGGAGAGAGGGCGATGTGGAGGGAAGGGGGGAGGGAGGGAGGGAGGGAGGGGGAGAGGGAAGATTCTCTCGGTCGGGCGGCACAAGAAATCGATGTGGCTATTACCCACCACAATAGCTTGGGTCCACCGCTAAAACTTTTTTTTTTTTTTCAAAAGAACCATTCGCACATTTTTTTTTTCTTTTTTTTTTCTTTCCTTTTTTTAACACTGTCGAAGATATATTAAGAGAGGCGGTAGAGAAACCTGCCCTACCTGTTGTTAAAAGAGGAAGAGGGGCTCGGATGAGTGCCATTTGATCGCTTTGAATCTGATGTTACGCCCAGGCGGTGGTAGATAAAAAGAGGCGGAGTGGGTAGAGGGTGTCTGAGGGAGGGAGGGAGGTGGGGGAGAGTCTGAGAGAGTGAGGGAGGGAGTAGGATGGGGGAGGGAGAGAGATGAGGAAGGGAGGGAGGTGGGTGGAGGAGGGATTGGGAGATGGGAACTGGAATAGGAATGAGACTGGGGACTGGGATGAATAAGAATGGGAATACTTAATACTTCAGAATGGGAAGACTTATACTTAATACTTAAGAATACTTAATACTTATACTTAATACTTAAGAATGGGAATTGGAACGGAAATCGGCTTTGAAACGTGGGAGTGGAATGGGAATAGGGGGAAGATGTGGGTAGCCGAACAGGTAAGTAGCTAGAGCTCAATAATTATTCAAAGGTCCCTGTCTATATCAGTCCTACTGACCTTTGGTTCGCAAAGTTTGTCAGGGCCATTACCATTTTTTCCTGGAAATCACTCATTTTTACCTGACGATGTTAAGGTACTCATCGTTTTTTTCCTGGAAATCTAGTCTTTACATTTATTTTTACCTTAGTTTCCGCCATTTTGTCACTGGCTTTTTCCCTGACGCAAAATCTCATTCCTACATCATTTCATAACATCTTTACTTTAACAACAACGATAATCATAGTGGTAATATTCACTACAACAATAATAACAGCTAAAAACTATTTGTTTATAGTTGAAGCTTCAGTTAATATTTAAGACTTCGTCCAATTCATCTGGTTGTTTCATGAATGGAAAATGAGTGAGTCTTAAAAGGTCACTCGAATGAACTTTGTTTCTTGTGTCTAGCAAACAGACGGAAGATTAATGCCAACATGTAGATTAGATGGATAAAGGAGTGAGTGTATATAGCAAGTAGAGAAATCGATGAACTGATGAAAATACAGACTGATAAGCAGCAGAAGAGTGTGTTATTAGATTTTTAAAAAAGTGCAATATTGAACACTAGAATAAAGATGTGATTAGCAGCATCACCGAGTCAACTGCTCCCGTCTCTCCTCAGGGATCGGCGTCCGAGTGCGTCCTGGTGTCGCTCCTGGCCGCCCGCGCCCACAAGATCCGCCAGCTGAAGAAGCAGCACCCGTTCGTGGAGGAAGGCGTGCTGCTATCCAAGATGATGGCCTACTGCAGCAAGGAGGCCCACTCGTGCGTCGAGAAGGCGGCCATGATGGCCTTCGTCAAGA
>NW_028234416.1:11569841-11574841 GCF_977035675.1 Penaeus japonicus | reverse complement strand
CTGCTGCAACGACGCCGAGTCTCACGCCCACCGCACGCCGCCCGCCGCCCGTCACCGCTGCCGCGCTCACAACGCCATCCACTGCACTTGCGACTCAGCCAAGGCGTTGGGCAGCTCGTCCAGCCCCAAGATGAACGGGAAAATCTAGACGGGCTTCGCACTACGAGAGTTTCCGGCGTCGAACCCAAGGGCTGTTCCTCGCCCGACTATGCTGAAGCTCGCTGGCTAGCTGGATCGGATCACACCCTTCATCGATGCGAAGGAAAGATTTTCACGCGGTAAACTGAAGACACGGTTTTGCCCTTCCTCATAAATCATCCTCATAGGTCAACGGGATTAATTGTGAATTCCCACTGCACTGGTCGGTGGCTCAGGTCGCTGCCGGTGCCTGTCAAAAGCATTACAGATATTTCCTCCATATGTGGTTCGTCTGCACTTCTGAGCTCCGCCAGAGTCGACGCGACGCAACACGTAAGACCAGCTATGTGCTAGGACCAATGGTGCTGTTAAGTTCAAGTTCTCGTAGGTCAGGTTAGTTCAGTTGCTTCAGATCTAGTAAGCGTTGTAGACGAGTTCGTTTCAGTGGAAGTGTGACCCTTCGCTGTTCGGGGCTCACTCAACCGACCCAGATTGCTCCACTCTCTCACTCCGGGCGAGCGGGAAATATTTAAACCCATAAATCAACGGAGAAACAGAGTGAAGACGTAATGATCTTCGCCGAAACCCCATGCGTACTGGACCGAGGCCGCGGTCCCAGCCAACGGTCATCCAACATCCATCACCCTCCTCAAAAAGCGCGTCGGGATGGACAGTATTTCGAATCGCTTTTTCCCGCTTTCGTCGTGATTCGTGTTCATGATCTGTGCAACGGATCTCTCTGTGTGGGCGGCGACCCTATGCAACACCTCTCTGTGTTGGGAGTTCGTACTCCATAGCTTGTTATAAAGCTATACTATAACTGCCTTCGAAGACGTGTCTGTCGAGAAGATCCTTCCTCCTACAGGTCTGTCTACGGTCACCCTTGTAATGATAAGCGAGTAAATTAAATGGCTGTGCTAGGAAAGGGTATTTTATGATAATCATGAAGAAATCGTAGAAATAAAATAATTACAAATTAGAATATCAAACAGTGACTTTCTTAACGATCAACTGAAATTTATGCCTATAAAAGTATACATGAATGAATTGTAAATTTGAGATGCGACGTCAAACCAACGCAATATTTACCGCGGCCGAGCTCGACAGGGTGCCGAAAGGGGCAGTCTGTGCGGATAGGAAATGGTCACGGTCGCTTAACATAACATTAGTAAACCACAAATCTAAGGACTTCCGCAACGCAAACTATAAGGTCACTTATCGTAACATCTGCAAACTTTTCGTGAGTAAACGTACTATGTTGTTGATTAATGAATATATATATATAGATGTATATGTGTATATATACAACCAATCACAAAATTATTTCCCTGGACGAGCTTCTCATTTCTTCTGTAAACAACTTTCCTAACGGCATTTACGTTATTACAATCAAAGATTGTTATGCAAATCATGTATCATAAATGTGCCAAAATGTAAAATTGATGTTGAAAGTATGAAACAGAATAAAGCTCTGACTCAGCGCAGACTTCATGTTTCACTTCGTCCTTCCGAAGAAACAAAGACATTTTTTTCTTTGTTAATAGAGCTATACATCTTTCTGTCTAACCACGTTCTAAATATATGTGGATATTACTGAGAAAGACATATAAACTGTAACGTGGTTCTAATCATACTAATATAGAATGCATATTCTAAAGGACTGGATATTGCTTTAAAATTATACTTTATGAAGAAGAAAGTAGAAGCTTCATGGGAGTTCTCCTTTATCAGGTACATCTTTCGTTTTGTTAACATGCTGCATCAGCAAGGAATTTGAACTCTCTCTCTCTCTCTCTCTCTCTCTCTCTCTCTCTCTCTCTCTCTCTCTCTCTCTCTCTCTCTCTCTCTCTCTCTCTCTCTCTCTCTCTCTCTCTCTCTCTCTCTCTCTCTCTCTCTCTCTCTCTCTCTGTCTGTCTCTCTATCTATTTATCTATTTATCTATCTATCTATTTCTCTATCTCTCTATCTATCTATCTATTTATCTCTCTCTATATATATATCTATCTATCTATCTATCTATCTGTGTGTATATGTGTGACTGTATGTTTGATACTACAGCATTGTTAATGATTACAATTTCTTGTTCATTAACATATTATGACTATCGTCCTCTGGAAATTGCTTTGTCAAAGCATACCATCTGCTCTGGTCAACAGATCGAACTGATACACACTGGCCTGCTTTCAAGCCCATTTCATCAATATAGCATTTTTTTCTTTCATCAATATTGCATTTTTTAATATCCCAAGTATGGAAGTAATAATCATCTCGTATAAACTGGACTCACATCCAATATAATTCCAGAGCTTTCTAAATTCCTAACGCATATCATAATGCAAATCATGGCCCTCCCCCTTCGCAACTTCCATAACAAACTAAAAATCTCTCCAGCTTATGTACGCTCCCTCCGAATACCCTTGTATATTCTTCGCTATGGCCTTTTGCAATTTACTCTGCTAGACACGAATGCTAGGCCACCGCACAAAGATGTTCCTCCATTGAAACGCCTTCATTAAATCGCTTAGAATTTGTAATCAATATGTGCAGATTTGCGAGGGTCGGTATTTGATAGAACTCTCATGTCTGAGGTGTCTGGGGGTGAATGTGGACGGCTTTTTAAACCGTTACTTTTTCCTTTATAACGCGAATTTCTCTCTCTCTCTTTTCCTCTCTCTCTCTCTCTCTCTCTCTCTCTCTCTCTCTCTCTCTCTCTCTCTCTCTCTCCTCTCTCTCCTCTCTCTCTTCTCTCTCTCTCTCTCTCTCTCTCTCTCTCTCTCTCTCTCTCTCTCTCTCTCTCTCTCTCTCTCTCTCTCTCTCTCTCTCTCTCTCTCTCTCTCTCTATCCCTCCCTCTCTCTCTCCCCATCTATCAATCTATTTATCTATCTATCCATCAATCCACATACCTCTTTATTTATCTCTCTTTCTCTCTCTCTCTCTCTCTCTCTCTCTCTTTCTCTCTCTCTCTCTCTCTCTTTCTCTCTCTCTCTCTTTCTCTCTCTCTCTCTCTCTCTCTCTCTCTCTCTCTCTCTCTCTCTCTCTCTCTCTCTCTCTCTCTCTCTCTCTCTCTCTCTCTCTCTCTCTCTCTCTCTCTCTCTATCTATCTATCTCTCTTCATCTATCTCTATCTATCTATATATCTATCCATTTATCCATCTATCTATCAATTTATCTATCTATCTATCCATCTCACACACAAACACACTCATGCACATACACAAGCACAAACACGCACACAAGCACAAGCACATACACACTATCACAAGCACACACACACACAAGCACAAGTACACACACAAGCATAAGCATACACACAAGCACAAGAACAAGCACGCACACAAACACAAGGAAAAACACACACACACACACACACAAACACAAGGACAAACAAACACACACACAAACACAAGGACAAACAAACACACACACACACACACAAAAGCACAAGCACAAGGACAAACACACACACAAGCACAAAAACACACACAAGCACAAACACACACACAAGCTCAAGTACACAAATAAACACAAGCACACCCACATACACAAGCACACCCACATACACAAGCACACCCACATACACAAGCACACCCACATACACAAGCACACCCACATACACAAGCACACCCACATACACAAGCACACCCACACACACAAGCACACCCACACACACAAGCACACCCACATACACAAGCACACCCACACACACAAGCACACCCACATACACAAGCACACCCACATACACAAGCACACCCACATACACAAGCACACCCACCCACACACACAAAACCACAGATAGTCTCTCCGGCCGCCATCTGTAAGGCTCCTTGGCTGACGTGTCCGAGAAACAAACTCCCACCAAGGTTAGGCGTTGAGTTCCCATGATTATTTTACTTAACCATCCCTTAGATGTTTATACTCTGACTGCATATCCTTTGTTTGGGTTCTTTGTTTGTGTTTGTTTGTCGGTTTGTCTGTCGAGTGTGGAAGGGGATGTATTGAGTAGTATGGCTTGTTGAGCTGTGATGATGAATGGTATTGGATGAATGATGAATGAATGGTATGAAGATGAATGGTATTGTATTACATATCATTATCTATGTTAGTCATTAGATGTGTGATTGATTATATTGATAATGGTGATGTCATAACTATAGTAATGGCAGCGATAATAATGACGAATATGAATATGAATTATGATGATCATTGGTATTATTATTATTGTTATTCTTAGTATTCTTAGTATTATCATTCTTACTACCATTGTTATTATCATCATCATTATCATTATCGTGATTGCTGTATCCGTTAATGATTTTATTATCATCAATATTTTCATTATCATCACCATCATAATCACCATTATCATTATCATAGTTATTATCATACCTATCATCATCATTGTTATCATTATCGTTATTATCATTGATATCTCCAGTATCATTCCTATCATCAGTATTTTATATGATTATTATTACCATTACCATCATTACCGGTATGATTATTCTTATAATTATCATCATTATTTCTATCATTATTTCCATTACTATCATCATCATCATTATTATTATTCATTATTCGTATTGCTATTACCATCCTCACTACTACTATTATCATCATTATTCTCACTCTTACCATTATCGTCATCGTCATTATTATTAGTATTTAGTATTATTATTATCATTATCATTACTATTATCATCATCTTTATCATTATTGTCATTATTATTGTTTTCATCATTATTATTATCATTATCATTACTATCATTGTCATTATCACTATCATTATCAATCTACCATTGTTACCAGCTTTACTCTATACATCATTTATCAACAGTGCCATGATTAATTACTTCATCAACTA
>NW_028234416.1:11552341-11557341 GCF_977035675.1 Penaeus japonicus | reverse complement strand
CGCGTCTGTTCGGTCACACTCTCTTGGAAATTCTACTTCCTCCTGTTTACTCCTGTTAATTACTTTCCTTTTGTTATTTTGTTTACTTGCTGCTTGTTTCGCTTCCTCTTCTATCCTCTGACCTCTGCATGTGCATGACTTTCTCTGTGCATGGATCTGGAGCGCCTAACGGGTCTGTCGTCGGTCGTCCTGGCATGGGAATGGTGCTCCTCGTTCATGACTTTCTGATTACTGATGTCAGCGCTTTTTTCATGTCTTGTATTTTCGTGTAATTTCGTGTTTCTTTTCTTTTTTCTTTTTTGGGTGAGGGGACGTTTTTTTTCCCTCTCTGTCTCTTCTAGCTGTTCTCTCTCTCTCTCTCTCTCTCTCTCTCTCTCTCTCTCTCTCTCTCTCTCTCTCTCTCTCTCTCTCTCTCTCTCTCTCTCTCTCTCTCTCTCTCTCTTTGTCTTTTGGAAGAAAAATAAGAGAAGAAATAGAATTTTAAGAAAAAAGGGAAAAAAAACACATCACATCCATCTATTTACCTTTGTTGCTTTGATTCTTCTCTCATATTATTCTCCTCCGCCATTCCTCTTGTATTTTTTTGTAGTTTTTGCATTTTTCCCCCTCCGTAAGAGATAGACCAGGCTAATAGCACAGTCCCCTTCAACCAAACCACCAAACCTGACACACGCGTGTAATCAAAGGGGAGGAGGTGCCACGACCAGATCTCGGGTGAGGGCACACGGGTAGGGCACAATGGTCCCCCTCCCCTCCCTCCCCCCACCCTCCCTTGCTCCTTAGAGGTTGATGTCCGCAACGGTGCCTTCGCCCACGCCCGCCCCCCTTGCCCTCACGTACGGCGCCGCCCAGCCAGCCTGCGGACCGTCAGACTGAAGGCAGACTGTTGTGCTTCAGCTGGGGCATTTCCGGGAGATAGGCGGCGCGAAAGGATGTGGATTTCCTCTTCTTTGCGGGAACAGGGCGAGAGGCTTGATGGTTTCATTATCTATCTATATATTTGTTTGTTTATTCATATATTAGTTTGTTTATTTCTTTGTGTAATTATTTATCTATCTTTTTGTATATCTATCTATCTATCTGTCTATCTATCTATCTAGTTTGTCAATTAGTCAGTTATCTACTTATTGAAAGTCAGGGATTATCAGATCCGCAGAGAGGTTTCATGGAACATCAGAAATGTTAAGGTAGAGAAGCATTCATCTAAAAAAAGATCTCCATTTTCTTCCAACAAAAAAAAAATCATTTTCACACAATCCTTTATCGGGCAACAAAGGGAATGTCCCACGTCTCGTAAATCACCGCTCGGAGACAACAAACAGCCCGTATAATGTGTCCCCCATTGTACCACTCGACTTGCTAGGCCTACAGGAGACACGGGTCGCTGAGTGAGTCAACTGATAAAAAGCACAGGCCGCAGACCAGAGCTGCGACGTGCCAAGGGGGCTAGAGGAGGTGGGCGGCGCGCGGGGCGGTGTGGAGGGGTGAGGAGAAGGGAAGCGGAGGCAGGGAGGGAGGGAGGGAGGGAGGGAGGGAAGGAAGGAAGGGTATGACCTCGGCAGCGGTCATTGGGGTCTCCCTCAGAAGAGAGCGCGGTCTTTCCTCCCTTTCCTGCGCCAAGGGTTGGAATTTGCGAGACCGTTAAATTTGTTTTAATGTCACTTATTCGCCTAACAGAATCACTACTATTAGTTTTCTCTAGCGTAAGGTGTGTTGCTCAACTAACAGGTACTTTAGTCTAATTTAGTGACTCGACTCAACTTGCACTTTCTACTACGTGTTGCGGGCACGGCACGTGAAATGCGGCAAGTGAGAGTGAGCCTCGCGGCCGTACAGCGAAAGGAGACTTCAACGCATCCATAACTAGTGATCTTTCGCAGATAACTCTTGTTAGTTAGTGTGTTATATATTTGTTTTCATCTTAAGACGTTTTTTGACAAACCGGCATATCTCGGCCGATTGGTCGTATTTAATAACAATTTGCGAGTACTGTATTCTGTAAGATATCATCTTCCAGCTGCACTGTGATAAACTTTGGCCATATGCTGGTCACTCATTGTAAGTGTATTGGAGCTCCTCACAAATAACAAATTTGTGAGGTGTCATGTTAACGGTCTTTATTCTGAAAGAACAGTTAACTTGACTTGATGTTAGATGTAAAATAAAGACAGGAATTATTCAATTTATAACAAACTCTGCTACGAATGCCAAAATTCACACCGCTAGACGGAGATCGCTCCATTTAATAACACATATCATCGGCAGGTGATCATAACCGATGTCATTCTAGGCTGGCGTACACTCACACGGAGGCTATTCATGACTATTACATGACGTGTAATGAAGTCATGAGCAACACAACACGAAAGTTTTCCATTAGCATTCACAAAGGCTGACTGTCTCATCCAACCTTTTCCCCCTCAAAAATGTTCATTAACCGAGGATCGTGTAACCGAATTAGCATAATTGCACTTCTGTTCCGCTTGTGAAGTCCACGACATGAGATGAGAGTCGGAGATCCTGGAGATTCCCTCTGCCGTAGGAGGCCAGTGACTCCATCCTCCCTCTCCTTCTCCTCCCATCTCCCAAGGCGCTGTGGACCCGCCAGCCAGGAACATCTGCACCCACGAAGCGTCATTTGGAGACTCCCTAAGCCTCAGATCTGATATGACATTGCATTTCTGGATACATAAGTTATGGACGGTTGTTTTGCTTTCCTAAAGTGAAAGATTCTTTGCTCGGTCAGCGCACAAACACTGAAATACCTTAAAACAGCTCCTCTCCCTCCGCCATATCCCCAACAGCGGACACGCGTGACCCAAGTAACCTTTCCGGGCGCTGCATAGCCCCACATTTAGTGTTTTCTTGGTGGAGATCCTTATTCTGGATTATGTGTGCGATGAACTGTTGTTATCCTACAGCCCCACGTCCTTTTTTATGACTAAGACCTTCTATTCTTCTTCCTCCTACTAATTATTCCTCCTCCTCCTCCTAAGTCCTCCTCCGCCTTCTACTCTTCCTTTTACTTCCTCTTTTTTTCCCTCCTCCTCTTCCTCCTCCTCCTCACCCTTCTGACCTTCATCTTCTCGTCTCCTTACTCCCTCTCCTCCTCCTCCTCCTCCTCCTTCTCCTCCTCACCCTTCTGACCTTCTCCTCCTCGTTTCCTTCCTCCCTCTCCTCCTCCTCCTCACCCTTCTGACCTTCTCCTCCTCGTCTCTTTACTCCATCTACTCCCCCCCCCTCTCCCTTCTCTTCATACCTTCCCTGCCTCTCCTCTTCTTCGTCTTTCTCCTCCTCCTCACCCTTCTGATCTTCTCCTCCTCGTCTCTTTACTCCATCTACTCCTCCCCCTCTCCCTTCTCTTCATCTCTTCCCTGCCTCTCCTCTTCTTCGTCTTTCTCCTCCTCCTCACCCCACCCCACCCTCAACATTCCTCCATCTTACCTCCTCATACCTCCCTCTCATATTTATTTTTTTATTTTTCATCCTCTTTTCCTACCTTTCCTCCTGTTCTTCCCACCCTCTCCTATACCCCTCCATTCCCCTATCTATCCTCCCAACCCCTCTCCCCCTCCACCACATCAAGAACAGCCACACCCGGACAGGTGTCGAGAAACAGCGTCCCTGCACCGCCCATCACACTCGCTCTTCCATATTTGGGTTCCTTTCCATACCCGCCCTGGAGCTAACGGTTGCCCTCATGCCCGCGCTGGAGTTACGCCTTGGCAGACTCATGCTTCACTAATCAGGAGTCTCTTCTGCTTTGATTTCGAAAACATGAGGTGAAGACAAAGACTTATGCATATGGGTGTTCATCTTTTTTTTCATACAAATTTCTTTCCACTTATAATGCATTTTTTTATTTTTTTATTCTCTTTTCCATCGTTGTTTCATTTCTCTCTCTCTTCACGTGAATAAGAGGGAAAGAAGTATCTGTAATTATTATCGTCTTTAATGTCTTCTGTAACATAACTTCCGAATTTCTTTCTGCCTTTTTCAACTTTTTCATTCTCTCTCTCTCTCTCTCTCTCTCTCTCTCTCTCTCTCTCTCTCTCTCTCTCTCTCTCTCTCTCTCTCTTTCTCTCTCACCCACTCACTCACTCACTTACTCCCTTCTTCACTCACTCACTCACTCACTCAATCACTCATTCACTCACTCATTTACCCGCTCACTCACTCACTCATTCAGTTATTCCCTCATCCACTCACTCACATACTAACATACTCACTCACTCTCTTACTCTCTCTCTCTCTCTCTCTCTTTCTCAGGCAGGGAAAAAATAAGAAAACGAAATCAAAAACGTTTATGTTTACCTGTTCCCTCCAGCTCCATCGCCATCGCGTTCTTTCCCGTCCGGAGATAAGCGCCAAATGGTCTTCCCGCCCAGAGGCATTTCGGGCATCACTGAGCTGTGAATTAAGCCTGAAAGGAGCTTGTGTGGGGGTGACTCCAGCAAGGGAGCGGGGCGGCGAGGATCTAATTTCACGAAACGCTGACTTCCCATTTTCCTCACGGCGGTCTAATTGGATCAGTGAATGGGTTACTTGTCCGACGTATCCGATTGAGTTAGATAAGGCCATTCGAACTGGGACTTAATCCGGTCTTCCATTGTTTTTCGTTTTCGGAAAATGACCTGTGATTCCATCTGATTGCCGTAGGGTCCTTAGCGTTCCGGTTTTTATAGATCGTGGGGTTCGTATATAGTATAAGCTTTAGTATGATGTAAATAACGCAATGTCGACGAAGACGCGATGAGAATCACCGAATAATTTCTTGAAGAAGAGGGAGACTTGACGTCACACCTCGCTTAAGCCTCTCGTTCATGACCGCCACGCTAGTCGGGGTAAACAATGATTAGGATCGCTTCGGGCCGCGGCTGGAAGTCCCATCTTGAAAGGAACTTCTTGCCTGAATTCCAGCAGATAAAGAGATAATGCCTCGACCTAAGTGCGGCTGTCAAGGCCAAAGCATGTCCTCGAGGGGCTGCCTGTGACCGCCT
>NW_028234416.1:11544841-11547341 GCF_977035675.1 Penaeus japonicus | reverse complement strand
CTAAACTACTCACAGGATAATTATTCAGTAATTTAGACAAGCCCTTGGGGTATGCGAGCCCCTGTGCCCACCGTTGGCATACTTTCAAAACCCGCTTCTTCAGGACGAGGGTGGATGTTGGGCAAGGGATGATGCCAACATGTATCTTTCCGAGAAATATAGATGTTATTAGTTACGTGCAATATAACAAGATAATTGCGTTCTGGCCTTAGCTCGGTACATTAATTGATAATTAGTGAAGGCATAACGTTCTGCAGTGAGGCAAGTGCAGCCACGACGGCGCCTGGAGTGTGAAGGCGAGGCGGCAGCGACCTTGGCGGCGGGGGTTGGCAGCCCTGAGTAACTCAAACGCCGTCCTGTATGCTCTCGGCATGCACACATGTTGACGTGTGCATTAAATATATACAGTAGCGTCATGATTGCACCGCGCGAGAGAATGCACTAGCCACTGAAACGCGCATTGAGGCATTTGTGCATACCTGTTCACAGAGGCACAAAAGGATAGCAGCTGTCTATACATTAACACCCAAACGCCCCTCAGTATTCCCGAATTAGTCGCTCTATAAATGCATTCAGTCATTCTCGTCATACGTAATAAACTCCTCGTATTCATTACCATCCTTGAAGGTTAATCCACCAGAATCCTTGTCTTCAGCCCTGAAGCCCTTTGTCCTGGACCGCCCTCGGCAGGTCCTAGCCCTGAGGGAGACAGTATCTCACCAAGACAGGCGGGCGGGCGGGCGGGAGGGCGTGAGGGCGGGGCGCCTTTGTGTCGACTGGGCTGCTGCTTATTCTTAAGGCCAGGGGAGACTGACAATGGGGCACAGGATGACAGGGCGAAACACAATTCATTTTGCTTGTAAGGAGGTGTGTGTGTGTGTGTGTGTATCTGTGTATGTGTGTGTGTGTGTGTGTATCTGTGTATGTGTGTGTGTGTGTGTATCTGTGTATGTGTGTGTGTGTGTGTGTATCTGTGTAT
This sequence comes from Penaeus japonicus, assembly GCF_977035675.1. Taxonomy (NCBI): domain Eukaryota; kingdom Metazoa; phylum Arthropoda; class Malacostraca; order Decapoda; family Penaeidae; genus Penaeus; species Penaeus japonicus. Next base: position 11,546,362 of record NW_028234416.1, on the reverse strand, counting down.
GTGTGTGTTATTGTATATATATATATATATATATATATATATATATATATATATATATATTATATATATATATATATATATATATGTATATATATGTATATATATATATATATATATATATATATATATGTACATATATATATGTACATATATATATATATATATGTATGTACGTATGTATGTATATATGTATATGTATGGATACGTATATATGCTTATGTATGTCTGTGTGGGCGAGTGTATTCCATTGTACAACTAGAGACAAAGAGCCAGACACACTGAATTAAAAGGAAAAATATGATTAAAAAATAAAAGGAAACTAAGAAAATGAGAGCACACGGAGTTCAGAAAGCATTATCTTACTATAGTCCCACTGAGAATGGAAAATCTCTACTAAATAAAATAAAATCGTAACAAATAACAAAAAAACTTCCGGCTTCAGATCAGAGAGCAGCGAAACGCGACCTCGTGATTTTATCCCTCGAAATCAGCCTTTCCCGACGGAGCAGATCATTTTAATCGGCCAGATTACCCTCCGCTGTTACCCAATCATCCTTCATCTATCAGTCACGACCCTCCCTCCGCCCGCACTCCTCTGGCCGCAGCTGGCCGCAGGTAGCTTGATGGCGGATCCGCGGTCCTTTTGCGAGCGGGGGTTGCGAAAGGCGGTCCGGTGTTTCTTTCCGACAGGGAGAAAGTCCGAGTGGGATTACGGCTCTTGTGAATGGAGGAAATTGTTACGAGAGTGTGCTGTTTGTTTTGGAAACGGTTTATGCTCTGGTCTGAACTTATCGCTTCCGGTCTGTCGCTGAGTTTGTTAACCGTCCCGCAGACTTTCGAAACGTTTTGTGTTGTTCAGAATATGTTTTAATTGTTGTGCATTTCGTGTTAGATATTGGATTCTATCTTGTATCTAATCACTTTTAGGTGGAACACGGACTGAATGTTACTTACTTTGTTAAAACTGAAACGGAACCCTCCATTTAACCACATTGACATTAGAAACACTGAACAACTTTAGGGGATGAGATGAAGCTTTAAATCATCCGTTGAGAAAGAGCCAATGAGGCCATACCCTGGCTTCTGACTTCTCCCGACCGAGCCAAACAAGGTGTGAGTCACTGCCTGCGGTTGATCAAGAGGAGCTCCAGCCTCAAAGCTCTTCTTACATCAACAGCTCTGTCTATATAGATCGAGGGATTTACTTTGCTTAGAGCTCACTTGAAAGCTATGTCAGAGAAATAAAATAGACAATTATTTTTTTATGCCAATCGTCCCGGCACGCATGAATTAATTATAATAACGTAGGATATCTGACTTCATTTAAAAGAAAAAGCTTTTCCAACATCTAATCACAGTACGAACCTGTTTCCCAGAAACGTGACGATAATCCGTGGATGTAGTCACGTACGCGTCCCTGTCTTATCGAAGGATTTCAACAATATCCTTGGACAAAAGCTTAGCAAATTTCCATTTCATCTCTGGGCGTTTCTTTTGAATATTCAGTTCCCATGTCACAAG
>NW_028234416.1:11532341-11537341 GCF_977035675.1 Penaeus japonicus | reverse complement strand
TTGTCACACTCACTTGGCCGTTCCGGGAGGCGGCGTCAGCGCGGAGAAATTGGTGGTCACATCTCGCCCATATAGAGAGGCACCACGTTATAGGGAAGCTTTGTAATGGAGGTGAACTTGGGTGTTAGTGAACTTCCTTGTTCGTGAACCAATTCCAACGGCAAAAAATGCATACGTAATAGCAAGAGGGGAAACGAAGTCGTCACACTTCATGCAGACGCTGATGGCAGCATCATTTGCCGACGGATTAGCTAATTTTGTTCAGCGTCATGCACTCCAGTGGCTCTGTAACAGAGATTGATCATGAATATTTCCCTACGAACGCTGCTTGTGCGACGGGTGGTGCATTGCAGACCCATGCAAAGCCCATTTCCATTGGTGTTGTTCTGCTCTTACAGTGAGAGAGAAAGGGATGTTGGTGAATATTTCAGTCATACAATATTAATGAAGTCTACCTGACTAAATTTTTTGCTTCTTAAAAAGTATATATATATATATATATATATATATATATATATATATATATATATATATATATATATATATATATGTGTGTGTGTGTGTGTATGTACATATACATATACACGTGTGTGTGTGTGTGTGTGTGTGAGTGTGTGTGTATGTATGTATACACACAAATACTATGTGTGTCTGTATTACACATAATTTATAAAGTGTTCTTTTCATTCGTTTTTTTAATTCAGGTTAATCATAGCTGCTACTTTTCTCTTGATGTAAAAACAGTATCATGCAACTACACAGGCAAGAGAAGTTGCCCACAGTCACCATTGCAACAGCATTACTCCCACACGAGACTTTGATCCTGTGCGGCCACGTCACACCTCTTGTTTTCCACGTACACAGGAAGGGCGGGAGGAACACGCATTGACTTAAACTCTTTTGAAGTATGTCATTAGGATTTGACTATTTTCTACTTATTTTTTTTTTCTTTCATTTAACTATGAATGGTCTCATTTTTGTAATACAACAGCAATGGAAATCATGAAGGAAGAAGGTTCTTCAGTCATTTCTTTCTATTAATTTTTACGACTTCCTAAGGAGGTGTTCACGTAGGGTGGCCCTTCGTTACGTCACTCCCAAGTTCCCGTCGCCGAGAACTTACTCCTCCCGCCTCGGCCTAATTGAACACAGGAGACTAATTACCTTTTTTACGTCCCTCTAAACCTCCGTCTTGCTTGACTCGGCGCAACTTCGCTAATTAGGTTCGCTTTTGCCTTTTTTTCTTCCCCATTTGTTATACGGGACCCGAGTTCGTAAAGAGCTTACTCCGGGCCTGATGACGCGCGCGTGCCTTGACATTGACATATACTTCGTCACGAACACCGGATGCATGTTTTACGACGTTTCTTTCCGTGACCTCGTACGTCATCGGAGGAAGATGTCGGGAGGGTGACGTAATATTCCAGAAGGGATGATGGGTTGAGTGGAAGGTCGGTTGAAGGGGGGGAGGGATTTCCAGGTGGAGGGAGAAGGGGGAGGAAAGGGAAAAGGGCAAAACTTGGAAGGGAAACGGGCAGGTGGTCGCGGTTTCTTTCCTTTTTTTTTTTTTTTTCTTTTTTTTACAGTCTGAATCATTATTACTTACTGGGCTTCAAGACAACACGCATTTGTAATGGCGATCTTTGAAGAAAAAAATAATCAAATTTTCATAGTGGCATTTCAAAGCAATGACCTGACCTTTCTCGAAACAGTAACACTTCGGCCGCAAAATGACGTGCCTAAATAATCGATAACCGAGTCGATATTGGCAGGCTGTGTAAAAGGTTAATTCCGGTCTATTTTTGGCTGTTACAGCCCACCCACTGTTTACGAATTCAGAGAGCAAAATTAGGTAGCTAAAATTACCTAAGAAAGAATTCTTCCTCGCCGCTGATATGATTCTTGCATAAGAGGACCAGACGGCCAATTACAGCGTGAGATAAATAACCTATTGTTTATGTTCGGGCGTCTCGTAATGACCCACTTCCCTCGACAGATGACTTCGAGGGCAAACCGTGTGCGTTTTACACAAGACAAACAAAACAACGCAAACATAAGTGGAGTAAAGGAGAGAGATAAATAAGATGGTTATCCGTAAAAAAGAATAGAAGTTAGAAGTGAAAAAGAGGTGGGCTATACTCTCAGTGTGCTGTTGTTTGAACGTTTTTTTTTTTTTAATCTTTTGTTTGTTGTTTAAACCTGCAGAAATCAATGGCACGGGATACTGACTTCTTCTGGGAAGCAAGAATTAATTGGATCGTCTTCAATCTTTCTGACTGTAGCAAAGGTAGATCTGAGTTAGAATGACTGGACTGAATAAACTGAATGAGTAGAATCAGGGAAGGACAGGATGCCTATTGATATAGCGTCTTTTTCATGCTAAGATCAGCAAGAGGATGTTGGGGACACACGACACAAAGACGTGAGTAGGATGTGAACGTATGTGCGTGACAAGGAGTCATGGATACATGGGAGCGCAAGACGTACATGTTCTCCTTGAAGTCTTTTTGTGTGTGTGTGTGAAAGAGAGAGAGAGAGAAAGTATGTATATGTGTGTGAATGTGTGAGTTGTGTTGCTGATCCTCACCAAACCTCGTCAGATCCAATTAATGAAATGTTCTCATATTAATTATGTCTTAAAATATTTGTAGATCTGTTGAGTATGTGACGCGCCGGCGCGTCTGGGGTAGATGAGAACACTAAATTATTACACTCTCAGAGATGAAATGCATGACTCCTCCGACTCTCTCTCTCTCTCTCTCTCTCTCTCTCTCTCTCTCTCTCTCTCTCTCTCTCTCTCTCTCTCTCTCTCTCTCTCTCTCTCTCTCTCTCTCTCTCTCTCTCTCTCTCTCTCTCTCTCTCTCTCTCACCAATGTACAGCAGTAATTTATTTATCACTTTTTTTTTTAGTATATTTATTATTGCTGTTGTTAGTATTACTATTATTGTCATTGCCATCATTAAATTTACTTTTTTATATAAATCCGAAATGGTCGGAAAGCTGTAATTCATCAACAGTATCTGACAGCTCTTTCATTATATCCACACGTCTTTATGTTTATTTACGTAATCACTGTACGTGTGCGCATGCGTATGAAAAATGGATCCGCTTTACGTGAGTAATAGCGACTGGAGAACACACGTCCATGCTGAAAAGATATAACGTAGGGAACAAGATAAATTGGAAATTAGGGGAAGGAGGGTTAATGAGACCCTATATCTCATCATTATTGCCCGTCGACGAGCGAACGAGCCAATTTCAGGGTGTAATAACGGGCGGACGGCAGAATGGGGTGGCGGTGGGCGTTGTGATGTAACAGCCATCAACAGCTTCTGGAGAGGGAGGGAGAAGGGGTGACAAGAAAGGGACGAGGGGGGGGGAGGGTCGTAATAGAGGAAGAGAGCGTCGTAGTCGAGACAAGAATACCTTGAATCTTGCGTCACCGACACCGCCGCCGTCGCGTTGTAAAAGTACCCGTGACGGAGGTGCTGAAGACGGCCGGATTCTCGTCGCGAAGACAGCGCGAGCTAATGGCGGCGCAAACCTGTGTTTAGGAGAGGAAAAAAAAGCGACAAACACACACACACGCGCGCGAACACAAGACACTCGAGAGGTGGGAAGTGTATAGGGTGCAGACGGGGTGGGGAGATGGGGGGAGGGGGGGGAGTGAAGGCATTTTTGGTGGCTGGCTGGAGATTCGTCATTATTGTTGTTTTCGCTTTGTGGCCGTTAGTCTCTTGCCGTTATCTGTGATGATGCTGATGCGCTATGGTTTAAGAAAGAGTTCTTTATCACATAACACACACAGACTCAAAAAATAGATAGATAAATAAATAAATAAACAAATAAACGCAAAATGATGGTAGATATTCATGCTCGTGAGATGTGCTCTATTTTCTCCCCTCGACTTTAGTCTTCCCAAGTCAATGTCCCTTTGTTTCCCTCCTTCGACAGGAAGGAGGGAGTGGAAGGGAAAAGAGGGCAGAAGAGACGAGGGACAAAAAACAGAAAGGAAACGCAATAGAATGGAATGACGAGGGGGAGGAGGACGAAGGGTGCTAGTTTGTAAAGAAGAAAAGAGAAACAGGAAAGGTGATAGGAAAAAAAACGGGAAGGCGAGTAAAGAAGACAAGAGGAGAGAAAGGAAAATAATACGAACAGACGATAAAACCTCAAAAAAGGCGAAGAAGAAAAAAAAACGTCACGTTCCGTTTGTCTCAGTGACCTGATTATCATACGTAACCTGATGAGCACCGAGGTACAAGTTTTCTGGTCGTCGTTTCAGCCATGAGTAGGCACCCGCAGGAGACTCGTCTTCTTCCTCGTGGGAGAAACGGTATTTCCACGTAATGCGACACTGCCATTCCTTTGTTTGTGTGGCGGGATGTCTGTGAGTTTATGCAGCACTCCAGAGGTATGCAGTGAGTTAATGGTAGCTGTATTATTCATAGAAAGGTTATTAGGCGTAATGACCTCCTGTAATGCTTTACAGTTTTATTTTACATTTATTATTATGCTGCACATATATAGGGAACAAAATACTTAGACAGCCCTTCATATAATCGTATAGAAGAGGCAGCTAATGGTATCAGAACTTTAATGAAATCAGTAAACCAACCAGAGGCAGTCAAAGTCACCGTTCTTTCCGTCATTTCCACGCAGTAAGTCCTTCCAATCGCTTATGTATTCAGGAGAATCATGACCCGGGATCATGACCCTCCGGAAGGGCGGTAACGGTAAGGACGGGTCACGTGGCGTCAGCGGTCAGGTAGGTTAAGGTACGGCGGAGACCCAGGCGAGCGCAGGGCAGGGGGACCATGGCCACTCGCCTGCATAACGGTTAGGGAGATGATGCGACCAAATGTCACTGTGTCGTCGTTTTTATGGCAAGTTTAATGGGTATTGGTAAGTGATAGCCAGCTCGTTTCGTGGCAAGGTTTATGGGTAATAGTAAGTGATAACGAGCTCGTTTCCTCCTGCGCATGTTGGAGAAAGGTCA
>NW_028234416.1:11522341-11527341 GCF_977035675.1 Penaeus japonicus | reverse complement strand
CCCTCCCTCCCTCCCTCCTTCTCTCCTTCTCCCTCTCCCTGCCCCTTCCCCTCCCCCCTTTAACCTTCTCTCCCCTCACCCACTCCAATCCACAAAGAAGAGCGAGAGGCAACATGGACTCAGTTAACTGAACGCATCTGCACCCGCCGTGCGAACGGGTCTTCCGGAGGCGCGCACTTCCTACCGGTACTGGGTCTCTCTCTCTCTCCCGAGCCTTCCCGCTTCCCCAGGAATGCTATTAACGAAGACCATCAAGTCATTAGATCGTTAGCGAAGGCAGCGAGAGGCTGGCCGATCTGCTTTCCCTCTGCGGCCCTTCCCACGAGCCGCTTTGTTCCCGCGGCGGGCTCCGTTCATGAAACCAGTGGGAATGAATAGATGAATATATGAATAAATAAGTAGGTAAATAAGTAAACAGTTACAAGTTTATATATTTCCCAGAGAGGAAAAAGTTACCTCTTTGTATCCTTTGCTGGTAAGTCTTATCAATATTTCGGCTTTGTCCCTGGATCAAGGGCATTACTATCACTCGAGTCCTCGCGTCGCCCACTTTGACCATAACTACGACTACTGATCTACAGACGACCTCGCTACGCCCATATAGAGGGTGTCTCCCGCCCACAGCCCGCTCGCCGAGGACACTCTCCCTCTGCTGTACCTGGACCGCCCTATCACTGATTCCCTTGTGCTCATGTTACGATGCTACTTTGTTCCCTTTGTTGTTGTTCTTGCAGGTAGCGGTTATCTTGTGTGTTGTTCGTGGGGATGTGATTCTTTAATCTCATTAATCTCATTACTGTCATTAACTATTATTACATTTATCATTAGTATAATTGTTGCTGTTGCTGTTGTGTTATTATTATTATTATTATTTTATTATTGTTATTTTTTATCTTTAATATTATTTTCATTGTTATTATCACAAGTATCATTATTATTGTTATCATTATTATTACATATTCATGTGTGTGTGTGTATGTGTGTGTGTGTGTGTGTGTGTGTGTGTGTGTGTGTGTGTGTGTGTGTGTGTGTGTGTGTGTGAATTTTGTTTCTTTTCCGCTGACTAACCAAAGCAATCAGGAAAGCGAAATTAGTTAGCAAGTTAACAAGATGGCATTTGAAGACCCGGACGTCACAGCCTCTTCGGAACTGAGTTCAGAGTACGTTTCTGAGGGAGAAATTTGTGTATCTTTTTCTGGTGATTATCGCACATTATCAATTTAAGTCTCTCTGTAGTGTAGTTGACTTGGTAGAGTAGAGTGGTATCATTTTCAAAGCTCTCTGGCCAACTGTAAACTCATTTTGAGAAGAAAGAAAGAAGGGGAAAGATAAAGAATCATGCAACTCTAAGATCCCAAACGTGAAATGTAATAACTCGATCCCAGACAAGGCAGTCGTACGACATTTTTTTCAGTGGGTACGATAGCGCGTAAATTTCCAACACAATAATGGAACACGCCGTAATACCAAACAGGAGAAAGTTGATTTCGATCTTGAGGCTACTACTTAAGTCATTATAGCAATTCCCTTAATATAGGAGGCTACTCTGTACTTCCATTACAATGTCAACCTCTATAACTACGCAGGGGAAAGTACCCGTGATGATTCTGACGACAGTGGAACGGATTTAGAGATGGCGTTTTTGTCATCTCAAATAGGCAACCGGACGTTCGTGATAGCCGGGTTCCTTTGGAGATTCCTTCAGAGGTTGTCGAGATTCCACCTCCAGCAGGATGCCCAGGCGTAGATTAACTCTGTGTCATCACGTAACTCAGATCGTGCGCGGTCCTCGGGCGATGCGACGCAAAGGGAATGGTTCAAGTGCATTGGCCGCTGGGACCTGCTTCTATGGGAGTGATGCGGCGTTCTTGCGTCTCATCAATGATATGCAATGATATATATATCAATATATATCAATATATATATATATATATATGTATATATATATACATGTATATATATATGTATATATATATATATATATATATATATATATATATATATATATATATATATATATATATATATGTATATATATATATATATATATATATATATATATATATATATATATATATATATACATACATACATACAGAGAGAAAGAGAGAGAGAAAGAGATTGGTAGTTAAGTACATATATATGTGCATATTGATAGATAGATTGATGCATATATATATATATATATATATATATATGTATATATATATATATATATATATATATATACATATATATATATTCATATATATACAGTATATATATATATATATATATATATATATATATACATATATATATAAGAGAGAGAGAGAGAGAGAAATAGTGCGTGTGTGTGTGTATGTGCACCTTTTTCCCAAACAGTTTTCCTATTATTGATTTCAGTATTTAATATTTGCATCTTGAAGAGGAGACAACTGTTTATATATCTTAAGACAACAGAAAGACTTTAATATATTTAATGATTTGTTCGTGTGGTCTAAAAAGAAAAAATATATACATATCGGCAGTGATGCAATCTATAAGGGCACTTTTTGTGTATAAAATATGTGTTAATATGTTGAGAAATATATAGAGCGAATTAATACATGTAATACATTATGAAACGTCATTAAAAGATACTCAATGACTATTTTGTGGTGTTAGCTTATAACAAGTTAACGCTTCCCCTAAAAAAAATCAGCCTTTACCAATTAAAAACGTTGTGAATTTACAAATCCTCATGAGTCTAACAAACGCTTTAATTACTCCCCTTTCTTCCGCAGGTGAGAGCCAGAGCTTCAGTGTCCCCGGGCTGGGCGACGACCCTCCCCGAGGCTCAAGTAAGACGGAGTTGCAAAGTCTTGCGCCTTGCCACCTCCTCTTTTATGGGGCCGAGATGCTCTCCGGACTGACAGCATCTTCTAGGCTTGTTTAGTATGTCCATTCTTATAGCAGAGTGTCATTAGTTTCCCATTTAGAACGTCGAATACATGGGGAAGATGTTTTATCAATCGCGGGTCCTGATTTCAGGTAGGGTATTGATTTTAAATTAGGATAAGCGTGGGTACAGACTCTCCGCGGCCAGCCAGAAGGTGAAGGTTTTAAAAGAACAACTATGTAGGCATATGAAGGCATGCCGGAGGGAGAACCAGCAGGGCTTGGCGCATAGCCAGTGTGACGTCACCGGTGAAAGTGATGTCCGGACTGGCGAAACACCAAGGGTTCTTCTGCTCTCTCAGATGTCTTTCCACGGGCCTTCCCGGGGTTGCCGAAGCATAAACAAAGCGTTCACGTAAACACGGACACAAACGTATGCGTAATTACCTGTCCCGACATGACAAACCTCCTGCATACATTTGCATGCTTGATAGTCGGCATATTTACTCACCCAAGTAGAATCAAGAGCTGTTGTGCGTTTGATATGAACGCGCGTGTGAGAGAGAGAGGAGGAAGAGGAGGGGGAGGGAGAGGGAAATAGACATGAAAGAGATCTCGAGTGTAAACAGACTGAGAACTATTAAGAAGATGGCGCTCCTCGATTTCCTTGCCATCTGTCAGATAAAGATGTGATCGTCACATTTATTAACCTCACCTAAACAAAACCGAACCAAACCGAACCGATCCGATCCGAACTAAGCCGAACCGAACTGAACCGATCCTAAGCCTTCACCCTCACCCGTCCTTGCTCTTCTTTAATCTTCTTCACCCTTATGTTAAGTATCCATTGTTCGCTGGATCCCGGTTTCTCCCCATTGCTATCATGCATGTGTTTCCGCTTTGTTCATGCTTCTCACGTCGCCTCATGAATTGTTATTACGCTGGAGATCATTAAGACTATAATTAATTTAATACGCCCATCTGTATGCCCATTGTTATTCACTACATGCATTCGTTCATTCGTTTTTGTTTCATGCATACTCAGTTACGTCACGATCCGACGGCAACCATAATAGCAATTAATTAATCTAGATATTAATATTTATAGCAATTTTACTTCTGACAAGGATATGCGCGGATGGTAAAAAAATATTTTTTCCACGTAATACAGTAAAGTAGGCATTAGCATAAGACTACAACATATATCATTTCCATTTGTTGCAGTTTACTGTTTTCGATAGCATGCGCTTTGTGTGTGTGTGTGTGTGCGCGCGCGCGCGTGTGTTTGTGTGCGTGGAGGAAAGATTTCACGGCTTCTGAATTTGGGTTCATTTTGAGTTTTGCTTCCATTGTGACTTGATAGCGCTTGTTTGCCAAATTGCTGTAGAAGCGTTTTCTTTTTTTTTTTTTTTTTTTTTTGCAGTTTAAGTGACGTCAAATACACAAAAACACAAATAGACTTAAGCATACACACATGTACACACACGCACATGTACACACACACACACATGCACACCCCTTCCCCCCTCACACAAACACACACACGCACACGACCCCCCCCCCCCCACACACACACATACACTTACACACGCACAGACGGTCAGAACAACGCTGCCAGATGTCGCTATCGTGTGAGAAATGTCTCACGTGATGGAGGTTCTCCCGGCACGGCTTCCTGCATATTCCTGCTCGTCCCCAGAGGACATTCATACTGTGTCCTCCCTGCGGATCAGTTCTTGTCTCGTGGATACAGATAAGAGATCTGTGGTGGAATGATATTACGTGTGGCTTAACCAGGGATTTTATTATCCTAAGATTAATAGTTACGAGACATGGGAACTGCGGGATTTTCCTTGGGAAAACTCGGGGTCCATGAACCCAAGAGGCTCGTACACACATTCGCGCCGCGACGCACACACGCACGCGTACGCATACACAAACACACACTCATGCGCTTGCACACAATGGTATACGCACACATACTTTTAGAAAGATACGATATATATGAATAAAAGTGTAGGCGTTCCCACATCAACAAACCACACACAGATACGAAGGGAGAGGGTGGGAGAGAAAGAGGAAGAGAGAGGATGAAAGAGGGAGATACAGAGAGAGAAGGAGAGAGAGAGAGAGAGAGAGAG
>NW_028234416.1:11507341-11509841 GCF_977035675.1 Penaeus japonicus | reverse complement strand
TACTGCATACCACCAGTCACGCAAGCACAAACTGGGTTGGTCTGTTCGTGGTTCCCCGGGGCATGTGAGCTATAAATTCAGCCTCGCCGCCCGAAGGAGGACAGAGGTGGGCGGGGCATGACACAGAAAATAAATTGCAACATTCAAAATTGAAAAAAGTGATTACGATCGTGATGGGAATAGTGAACCAGAGCAAAACCATCTACTACTATTCACGTCGAAGGAACAAAACTGAAGGCTTATCACTACTCGAAGGCTTTAGAACACAGTTATTTTGAAAAAAAGAAGGTATAAATCGGTTGATTGGTCCAAGCCCACCGTGTTTTAGCAACAGGTGTCTCATGTGGCCATTGAGATAATTCCTTAATGGAACATATGCGGTGAGAGATGACCAACATTAGAGATACTCTGTGACAAGAGGGGAGCGTGGCGTGCGAGGCAGCCTATGGTTATCCGAGAGGGCCTTGCGGTGGTCATCCACTCTCGAAGGAAGCCCTATTTCCGGGTTCTCACGCTCGGCGTTGTTCCTCCGTCATTAATTCCGAGGCTCCTTCGCCGCACTTCTCTCGGAGGCTGAATGAGGTCCTGGGTGGGGCAGCCAACACCGGGGAATACCAGCTTCTTTCTCCGGCCCGCAGAATAAGTTGTCGGAGCATCATTCTGTCGTGTTGAAGCAGCCTGGGACTCAATTACGTATCGCGGCGAGATGGTATACGATCCCGACGCGAACATCAGGGCAATGACTCGGCGAAAACAGCGGCTCTTGCAACTCTCGAAGTAAATTGAACATCGATGTTCTCCAGTTTTATCGACACCGCGAAAGAACGTGTCTGTCCCCAAGGCCGCAAATGAAGGAGAAAGAGAAAGAAATACAAGACATCACAGCGGGAGACAAATATGAACCTCGTCCCATAAAACCAATAAATAATAAGGACATCAAAATCGTCTTTAGAAGTAGACTGAACGAGCGTGTTCCTCCTCGCTCTGGTCTTGATTGCACGCCATCACGGCTAATGCCACGACAAGCGTTATCATCTGGAGTGGAGTTGGAACCCGTTAAATGGGATCTGTCGTCGCCTCCACCTGTGCTCTCGTGGAGTTTCTGTAAGGAAGATAAAGAGTTCGGGAGAGACGGAGGATGGCCGTTGCTTTGGGAATTGTGATACGTATTTTGCTTGATGGGGTGGGGGTGGGGGTGGGAGGGGGGCGGGTGGAGTGGAAGGGTCTGGAAGTGGATAATTCAAGGTGTGGAGGAGACTCAAGTAAAGTGAAGGAGGATGTAAGGAGAAGAGGAAGGGATAGCGTTCCTTCGGGTGTATTATAAGGCTGCGCGGGGAGTTCTTGTATGTCGCTATATTAAACCACAAAGGAAGTGGTTATTAAAAGTATCCATTGTGTGTGGGTTGGGATTTTTGCAATGTGAAGCGCTTAGGGATACGGAATAAAGTATGCAATATCAAATTGATATATATACAAATCAACGTATAACTAATGTTGTATATGTTTAGCATTCTAGAAAAAAGATGTAGAAAGATTTTAGTAAATAATATAAATATTCTTGACGTATTTAGTTACATTCATTCACACATTTCCTTTTTGCTTTTGTATTCTGAAGAGCAATAAGAGGAACGTAATAAAAACACTATTAGTATACTTTCATTACACAAGAACAACTAAAGCTCCTTCATTCTTTCGTAATTATTTGGTAGTAATAGTGATAATAACATTTTTTACACCGGTGAAGATCAACGGACTGACAGACAAAGAGGCACGGAGGGGCGGGGGGGGAGGTAAAATGTATCATTAAAACGATTTTACCAGCGTCATCTTCATAGGAAAACTAATTTCATATTTTCTTACACACACACACACACACACACACACACACACACACACACACACACACGCACACACACACACACACACACACATGCATATATATTCATCCCCGCACAGTTATGCAAATCCAACGAGTGATCGCACTACCAACTGTCACTTGTCTCGCAATCTGAATACATATGTAAGACTTACAAGATTTATGTCGAGTATAATGTTCACTTAACGTATCATCCTCCCCCCCCCCCTACCTCTCACCTCCCACCTCCTTCTCCACCTTCTCCATCTCCTCCTCCTCCACTTCCACCTCCACCACCACTCTTTCTACTCCATCTCCGAGGACCAGCACCACCTCTCCTACTCCATCTCCGAGGACCAGCTTCCAGGACGTGACTTGCCGTGACGCGACGTCGTGACCAGATAGATAGACTAACCGTAGCGTAGCCCAGATACACCCAGAAGTAGTCGACGTCAAACGCTTTGAAACAGACGGCGCCAAGGTTTAACCGGAGCGCCATCTTTCAGCTTCACGTCCTCTCATGCCTTTGGTTCTGAAGATTTAAGAGCCGTTCCGTTTCACGAGTCTCGTCTCTTGGTCGTCTCCCATGAGTTGGTTATGTCATCTACGAGTCACTCTCCTCTCGGTATTCATTTATGTTCATCC
>NW_028234416.1:11494841-11497341 GCF_977035675.1 Penaeus japonicus | reverse complement strand
CTGTTTCGTCTTTACAGACTTTGTTCATGTAACAAGCGTATTGCCTTGAACAATGATCAGATATATACACAAACTTCTGAAGAAAAGAAACAAGCTGCATAAATAAGCAGTAATGTACAGTTTGCTCTTTGAAAATGTCAAAAATAATTTAGCAGGGAAGAAACGCGCAGAAGCAAAGCCTAATTTGCTTAAGAAATTAATCAAAGTCACACGTTTGGTATGAGAATTTTGTGAAGGACAATGGTTTCACATCATTTTTTTTAATTTTCGATTTTTTCTCCCTTTTCTTAACTGATAAACAGTATGTATCACCGAGTTATACAACACGTAGTATTGAGCAATGCGGGATCACATGCAGGTGAAGAAAGTATACAGCATTTCCTACTCTGAAAACATTACTGCTTTGACTCATGATTAAAATAACAATAAAGAAATATAATGACCTTTCAGTAAAAAAAAAAAAAAAATCCTAAAAGGAATAGATTTTCGTCTCTCTTTTACAGCACGTCGTTTTTTGTTTTTTTTTTATTTTTCAAAAAGAATGCTTTAGGCTGAGAGAAGATACAGTTGGCGACAGAGGCACAAGAAGCTTCTGGTACGTTCGGTTGGGTTGAAGGCAGTTTTGAATCAATATGTACATGAATGACCTATTGCTAGTCTATATTATCACAAATCAAAACATGATTTTGTCAGCAGGATTAAACAAGAAGGGATCCGTTTTTCCGGAATCCCGGAAATAGAGTTTTTCAATTAGTTTTTCTTTGTTTCGTCTTTCATTGCGAAGGTATTCAATGATATGCAAATACACTCAAACTGGAAATCTCTGAACCTCTTTCTTCCAGTTTCTAAATTCTAACGATATTGTGAAAGAGTTAATTACTTCCTAGTTTCAGCTGCTTTGCTTCTAATTGGATACTGTTTGTTCGATGTTGGAATATCTATTCCTCTAAAATATTGCTCTCTCTCTCTCTCTCTCTCTCTCTCTCTCTCTCTCTCTCTCTCTCTCTCTCTCTCTCTCTCTCTCTCTCTCTCTCTCTCTCTCTCTCTCTCTCTCTCTCTCTCTCCTTCCTGATCATCGTCGTCTTTTTCTTACTCCTGTTCTTTCTCCTTTTATTCTTCCTCTTATTATTGGTATTAAGATTTTCATCATCCTCTTCGTACTCTGTTTCCCCTTCCTCTTCTTTTTCCCCTTTCTTCTTTCTTTTCCTCCTCCTCCGCCTCCTATTTCTCAATCCCTGTCTTCTGTTCCACCTACATCTTCTCCTGCCTCCTTCTCCGCCTCCTTCAGAACGTGAATTCCTCACGTTAATTAACCGCCGTGGCCAAGCCTTGATTGGTCCCCTTGGTAGAGCAGAGAAGTGAGATAAAGACATTTGGCCGCAGTTTCTAAGATCACATTATAAGGAAGTTATCTCATGTTGTGGCAGTCTGCGTGTTCTCCTTCGTCTTCCCCTCCTTCAGGACCTCAGGAAAGGGTCTTCAGCGTCTCGACCACGGACTGGATGGAGGGCCGGGCCTTCGGGGAATGTTGCCAGCATGAGGAGAGGAGGCTCCCGAGGTCAGCCGGGGTCCCTGTAGGTACTGTGCACTGGAGGTCTCCGCTCTGGGCCCCTGCCATCACCTGCAGGGGAAAGAAAGGATGCGTTAGTGTGGCGCCTCTGTTTGGGAAACCCCTGTATGGGAACTCACATGTGGATTCTATTGGTTCGGTTAACTTAGTCTAACTTTATCGTGCTACCACTGGTAAAATTCCATCCTTACTTTACATATACATTTTAATATTGACATAATTCCTCTTCCCTGTGTGTATTTCTCTCACCTGCTGATCGGTGATATTAGCGTAAGGAAGAGTCGCCTGAGTGAGAATTTCCCACGCGAGCCACGCCCACGAGAACACCGAACTCTTCATGCTGTAATCGTCCTCGAGAAGAGCTTCGGGAGCCAGCCATCTCACCGGCAGCACCTGCGGGACACACGTCAGTCAGACAACAATATTTTGGATGCTTGTTATATCTTTCGCTGCTTTTATCTTTTTTTTTCTCTCTCTCTTTTTTGCTTTTATAAGAATTTATGCTTTTACGTTCAGCTTACCTGGTTCCTGTAGGTGCAGTACTCGGCCTGGTAGGCGTCCCGGGTGAGGGCCGGAGCAGCCAGCTTCACTTGCAACTTGGAAGTGATGAGGCAGTTCCTGGCGGCGATGTCCTTGTGGATGTGTCGCCTCCCGCTCAGATACTCCAGGGCCTCGGCTACCTGAGGAAGGGAAAAGAGAGGGATATTTATATTTCTACTTCTGTCTGTATTTATGTAATTGTATATATATTTATATTACTGTACTCGTTGACTAGATATATCGTATCTAATTACAGAAATGAATAACCAGTCTATAATAGCAGTTCATGTCTAGGAACTTTCTAAACAAAAGCTGACCTGCAAAGCTAAGCTGAGACACTGCTGGTAGGTCAAGGGCGGCGGACGGAGGCTGCCCAGGGGACGCGGCGAT
>NW_028234416.1:11482341-11484841 GCF_977035675.1 Penaeus japonicus | reverse complement strand
TCCTACTGATTATAACTCTCTCAGAAATACAAGCTGATAATGTGTTTGCGTGTATATATATATATATATATATATATATATATATATATATATATATATATATTTATATATATATATATATATAATATATATATATATATTATATATATATATATATATGCGTGTGTATATATATATGTGTGTGTGTGTGTGTGTGTGTGTGTGTGTGTGTGTGTGTGTGTGTGTATGTGTGTATGTGTGTATGTGTGTGTGTGTGTGTGTGTGTATGTGTGTGTGTGTGTGTGTGTATGTGTGTGTGTGTGTGTGTGTGTGTGTCGGTGCAATGGATGTGAGTGTGTGAGTGCGTGTGTCTCCAGCGAAGACAAAACCGTCTGCCGTCCCCATCAAGCAGCAAGGCGGACCAGAAACCCAATGAGATTCTATCACAGGATGGAGAACCTGTATAAATTTCCGCAATTTATTTACTCTAGCGGGGAATTGGACTTGGGACCAAGAAATCCCGCCTCGCATGTATATTCACTGCAGCGCCGACGGAGCGAAGGGGAACGGAGGCGAGGGCGGGATGAAAAGACGGCGGCGGGATGGGAACTGCTCCCGCTGCGGGATTCTGCCTCACGCACGCCGCCCGGATGGAGGAATTGAATCCTATTTTGTCATTTGTCTTAATGTCTATTTCTTAAAACAATGATCTATATTGCGATCTGTGTAACATGATATCTATATATTTATCTATTTAGCCAGCTGTCTCTTGATCTATCTAATCAACCAGCTATTTCGCTATTTATCTAACCAACAATCTCTCTACCTATCTATCTATCTAACCAGCAATCTCTCTAACATTCTATCTATCTAACCAGTTATGAATCTATCTATACAAAAACTCCATTATACATACATAACAAGATCGACCTGCCCTACTCAATCTACCTAAAAAAAAACTGACCTGGAGTTGTTAGTCAAAGGCCCGCTGTCCTGAAGGTACCACTCCGTCAGCGTCCCGTCCTCGTAGCTGCACTTGAGCAAGGCTGCTTGGTCTGGACCCACCACCTGGGATTCAGGGATTTCCACTATCGAAGGCAGCCGTGGATCTGAAGAACGGAGGAGCCTGTGTTACGGCTTCTGATAAGCATTTCCCTCGCGTATTGAATTTTCTTTAAATCTATTGAAATTATTTTTTCCCCTTACTTTTTTTTCTTTTGCTACATTCGATGTATATACACCCACACGTTCGTCCCCCAACACTTTTCATTTATTTTTTATCTCTTTCTTTATTCATATCTTCCCACTTCTCTTTCTTTCTCTTTCCATCTCTATCTCTCTCCTCTTCTCCCTCTCTCTCTTTCTTCTTCTGTCTTTCTCTCTCTCTCTCTCTCCTTCTTCCTCTCTCTCTCTCTCTCTCCCTTCTTTCTCTCTCTTCCTCTCTCTCTCTCTCTCTCTCTCTCTCTCAACTCTCTCCTCTCTCTCCCTCTCTTCTCTCTCTCCTCTCTCTCTCTCCTCTCTCTCTCTCTTCTCTCTTCTCTCTCTCTCTTCTCTCTCTCTCTCCCTCTCCTCTCTCCCTCCCTCTCTCTCTCCCTCTCCTCTCTCCCCCCCTCTCTCTCCCTCTCCTCTCGCTCTCTCTCTCTCTCTCCCTCTCACTCTATTTCTTTCCCTCTCTCTCTCTCTCTCTCTCTCTCTCTCTCTCTCTCTCTCTCCCTCTCCCTCTCCCTCTCCCTCTCCCTCTCCCTCTCCCTCCCCTCTCTCCCCCCCCTCCCCCTCTCCCTCCCCTCCCTCTCCCTCCCTCCCTCCCTCTCCCTCCCTCTCCCTCTCCCTCTCCCTCTCCCTCTCCCTCTCCCTCTCCCTCTCCCTCTCCCTCTCCCTCTCCGTCGCACCGACCTTTGATGGCGAGGACCAGCGGGTAGGACGTGGTAGTGGCGGTGAGGCGAGCGGGTCGAGCGCCGTCGTGGTGCAGCGGCGTCCCCGGCTTGTAGATGGAGGCCGAGCACGTGTAGACGCCGTTGTGGACCGTGGGGTCGAAGAGGTCGATGGTGAGACGCCGGCGGGAGACCGTTACGCCGTCGAGTCCCGAGACGGAATCGCCGTTTCTGGAGGAAGAAGGGGGGGGGGGAGGGTAAGGAATAATGAGGCATGGGGAGGGGAGGGAGGGGAGGGAGGAGGATAAGGGAGGAGGAGGGGGAGGGAGGAGGAAAAGGGAGGAGGAGGGGGAGGGGGAAGGAAAGGAGGTTGAGGGAGTGGGAGAGGAGGGAAGGGAGGAGGAGAGGGAGGGGGAGGGAAAAGAGGAAGAGGGAGTGGGAGAGGAGGGAAGGGAGGATAAGGGAGGAGGAGGGGAAAGGAAAGGAGGTTCAGGGAGTGGGAGAGGAGGGAAATGAGGATGGAGATGGATGGTTAGACGGTTAATGGGCCTTTGGCTAAAGCTGCTGTGCAGTGTGCTTCTTTCGGTATAAGTAGATGTCATAATAACAATAGATCAATCTTAAAACCAATAGTTAATTATAAAAGTTAT
>NW_028234416.1:11462341-11464841 GCF_977035675.1 Penaeus japonicus | reverse complement strand
TTGTCTTTCTGTTTATCTGTCTTTCTGTCTCTTCTCTCTCTTCTCTCTCTCTCTCTCTCTCTCTCTCTCTCTCTCTCTCTCTCTCTCTCTCTCTCTCTCTCTCTCTCTCTCTCTCTCTCTCTCTCTCACTCTCTCTTTCCCCCCACCCTCTCTCTCTCTCTCTCTCTCTCTCTCTCTCTATCTATCTATCTATCTATCTATCTATCTCTATCTCTATCTCTCTCTCTCTCTCTCTCTCTCTCTCTCTATCTATCTATCTATCTATCTCTCTCTCTCTCTCTCTCTCTCTCTCTCTCTCTCTCTCTCTCTCCAGGATTATATAGTGTGTTTTTTTATATATAATATCAAATATATCAATATACAAATGTTACATGATTACACATTCTACTAATGATGCCTCCTATATGCCTGTCTTAAGCCAGATCAGGTTAACTTTGACGGACAGGTAATGCTCACGTAGTCATCTCCCAATTATGATGACCCTCTGAATACCTTTGACTGCCACGCCCTCACATTCCAGGCTACGTTTCCGCGTAACCACTACTGACAATGCCGATGGGAAGTCCTTTCATATAACCGGGATACTGGGATATCGGGATCGATTGCGCTGCCACTGACCCCTGATTTATCTGGCTGTTCATACATTTTGTTATAGTGTTTTATTACTGTGATCATTGTGCTGTAGTGTGTATTATATCTTGTGTACCATAACGTAGGTTATCTGCGTTATGAAATAAACCTATTTTGTATAAACCCTGCGTCTGGCATAACATACCTATTTTGTATGGGTTATTAGTTTCAACATAATAGGACACCTCTCTCTCTCTCTCTCTCTCTCTCTCTCTCTCTCTCTCTCTCTATATATATATATTTATATATATATATATATATATATATATATATATATTTATATATATATATATATATATGTATATATACTGTATATGTATGTATATATTTGTATATATATATATATATATATATATATATATATATATATATATTCTATATCTATCTATATATATCCATCTACATATATAAGTGTATATAATACATGTATTCAAATGCGTCTAAGAGTTCCCACTCCAGACGGTGTCAGTAATAAAACTACATTTAATACCCCATAAACGGAGAAAGAGTTAACGAAATGGGTTTTATTAAATTGGAACTAATTAGCGTCATTTGTCTTGTCCTTTCCTCTCGTAAGCTCGATCGATTAAGAGAAAAAAAAAAGAAAGAAAAAATGCGGTTTCTCTTTAACGGATTGGTTCATGCAATTCAACCCTTCCTCCCTCCTCCCCTTACCCCCTCCCCCTTCCCCTCACCCTTTTGCAGTCTGTCCCCTCTCCCTAACTTTCTCCTCCTCCCTCATATCCTCCCCTCCCTTTGTCTCGTGTCTCCCCCTTCCAACCTCCCCTACTCTTCCCCCCTTTGCACTCTCCTCTAACCCCTCCACCCCCTTGTCCTCTTTCCCCAACCTCTCTTTAGCTTTCCCCTTCATTTGTTCCCCTCCCACTTCTCCCCCTCCCTCCGCTTCTCCTCCCCTTCCTCCCCTTCGGCACCAGCCTCCCCTCATCCCCCCTCCCCTCCTCTCATCCCTCCCCCTTCCTCCTACTCATCATTCCCCCTCCCCTCATCCCCTCTCCCTCCCCTCCGCTCACCTTCGCCCCCTCTCTCCTCCGTACCCCCCTCCCTTCCTGTCCCCTCCTCACTCCCCTCCTCTCTCCTCCGCACCCCCCTCCCCTCCTCTCCTCTCCCCCTTCCCCTCCTCTCCCCTCCCCCTCCCCCTCCTCTCTCCTCTGCACCCCCTCCCCTCCTCTTATCCCTCCCCCTTCCTCCCACTCATCCTTCCTCCCCCCCTCATTCCCCCTCCGCACCCCCTCCCACTCTCCTTCCGCTTCCCCTCATCCCCTCCCCCTTCCCCTCCTCTCGCCCTCCTTCCCCCCTCTCTCCTCCTTCCCCCCTCCCCTCATCCCCTCCCCCTTCCTCTCCTCTCACCCACCTTCTCCCACTCTCTCCTCCGCACCCCCTCCTATCATCCCCTCCCCTCCTCTCCCCATTCGCAACCCCTCCCCTCCTCTCTCCTCCGCACCCCCTCCCCCCATCCCCTCCCCCTTCCTCTCCTCTCACCCTCCTTCTCCCCCTCTCTCCTCCGCACCCCCTCCTATCATCCCCTCCCCTCCTCTCCCCATTCGCAACCCCTCCCCTCCTCTCTCCTCCGCACCCCCTCCCCCCATCCCCTCCCCCTTCCTCTCCTCTCACCCTCCTTCTCCCACTCTCTCCTCCGCACCCCCTCCTATCATCTCCTCCCCTCCTCTCCCCATTCGCAACCACTCCCCTCCTCTCTCCTCCACACCCCCTCCTATCATCCCCTCCCCTCCTCTCCCCATTCGCAACCCCTCCCCTCCTCTCTCCTCCACACCCCCTCCTATCATCCCCTCCCCTCCTCTCCCCATTCGCAACCCCCCCTCCCTCCCCCCCTCCGCGTACCCTTCCCGCA
>NW_028234416.1:11447341-11449841 GCF_977035675.1 Penaeus japonicus | reverse complement strand
TGCCTTCCATCCATCAGGAGAAGCTGCCACCTATCGGCGTCTCTCTCTTCTCCTTCCGTTTCTATTGTTTCTTTTTTTATTATCATTGTCGACCATTTTTTCGTCTTTCGTGTAAAATGGTTATTTTTTCTCTGATTTTTTTTACGGTTGGTCATTTTTTATGTGTATTTATTTCTTCGTATTTTTCCTCATTAATATATTTTTTTATTGGTGTTGTTTTGATAATTTATCTTTTACATTTTTTTATCTTCTTTTTCTTCTTTTTTTCCTGTCTCCCTTCATTTCTCCTTCTTCCTCGTCCTCATCGTCAGCTAAACGAGGTTCCTCCAGACTTTGTCACCTTCACTCATGCAACGTTTGCTGTGCATGACGATATTGGATTTATTCTTTTTGTCCTCATATTCTGCGAAGTGTTGATACCGTTTCTTGGTGGCATGCATGACACCATGCAAAGCTATCTCGCATGAATTTAGCCCCAAGTGACCTGTTTCTCATTACTCTCAAGGTGTCATGCTTCGACCGTCTGCATGATAATTACCAGCAAGTGACTCATCTTACCTATCCGATGATCCCCTTGAGTCAGAGTGAGTTCACCAACAAGAGTCTCCTGGCGAGGAGGCCAATAAGACTCACATTACATCATCTGCATATTTTAGGCGTGAGAGTGACCTGTCTCTGCCAATGGATGACAAGGGTCTGTAGCCTCAAGAAACAGTGTTGTATCCTCAAAGTAGATTATCCGAAGATGACACAAGTAAGTCTTCTAAAAAAAAAGGAAAAAAACACACACAGCAAAGAAAACATAGATGGAAAAGCAAAACCAAATCTTCCCGGCGTTGTGCTCGAGACGAATCGCAGAGTCTAAATAATCCAAGTCAGAGGCAATTCATAAAGAACAGAATCACGGATTATGTAAATGCGATTGCCGCAGCACCTCCCACATCTGACCTACTGTCAAGCTGTGCAGGATGACTCCTAGATGGATATAGAAGAATCTAAGGAAAGGATGTATTAAAGGATTGTTCAGCATCACTTTGAGATGGGTCCCTCGAAGTCACGTGTCTGGATCATAGCTCCCCTCCCCATTTCCTCCGTCAGGAAGCGTTGAAGGAGCACGGGAGGAAAGATAGGAAGGAGGAGAGAAGGCAAGCGGGAATGACGGATGAGAGGATTTCCTAAACAGATGAATAAGGGGATTAGAGTCCCTTACATACGGCATCCGAGACGGATTAACGCCTCGACCCTCCGGTGTGGATGACCACCCCCCCTCCCCCCCTTTCCCTCACACTCTGACGCGTGAGTCCGAATTAAATTTTAAAAAATGGCACGAAATTTACATATGTATATGTGGACATTGTTCGTGAGTGAATAGGTTATATAGATTACATACATAAATATGTTTACGAAGCATGAACGCATAAGCATATAAGAAGAAATGAACACTTCACTCTCACGCACAGCACGCTCGCCTACGTGAGTGCTTGTGTGTTTAGGTGTATGTTTATGTGTGTGTGTGTGTGTGTGTCTGTGTGTGCGTGTGTGTGTGTGTGTGTTTGTGTGTTTGTGTGTGTGTGTGTGTGTGTGTGTATGTGTGTGTGTGCACATGCGTACATACATACTGTATGTATATATGTACGCATGTGCACACACACACACATAGATATATAGATATTTTTGTATATATATACATATATATATAATATTATATAATATATATATATATAGTATATATATATATATATATATATATATATATATATATATATATATATATATGTATTTATATATATATTATATATATATATATATTTATATATATATATATATATATATATATATATATATATATATATATATTATATATATATATTATATATATATATGTTATATATATATATATATATGTATATATATATATATATATATATATATATATATATATATATATGTACACATATGTACACACACACACACACACACACACACACATATATATATATATATATATATATATATATATGTATATATATGTATGTATGTGTGTATATATACATATACACATAGATATATCTATATACATATCTGTCTATCTATCTATCTATCTATCTATATATATATATATATATACATATATATATATATATATGTATATACATATAAGCATAAAGCATTGTGCCTGAGGCGTGCGTGTTTCCGCGCCCTACGTAGCGTGCAGTGCAATATTAGGTTTTGAACACGATATCCCCTCCTCGAACGTCCAAATTTTTTTGACCAGTTCAGCGTTTTTCCTTTATTTCGTCATCCAGTCACATTTCTTCTGGGATATATTTGATGCACATAATAAATATACTTTTAGGTGAAGTATCCCCTTATATTTCGACGTCTGAAGCTGGAGATTCATGGTGATTTCGCCGCTAATTCTGCGGATCGGGAGTGTTTTCCCGCCAATAAACAAAAGAAGGAAATGCACGCAACACACACGCCCGTTTCCCTTCCATTA
>NW_028234416.1:11432341-11442341 GCF_977035675.1 Penaeus japonicus | reverse complement strand
CCCCCCCCCCAAAAAAAAAAAAAAAAAAATACAATCCATGGTAACAGCTCGCTTCACTCACATAAACTGATTCTTCGCTGACGCTTCCTGACGAAAATAAATCCAAGAAAGAGCAGCGAATGTTAGGCATCTTGAGCGTGTATGGAGAGAGGACAAAGAACAGGGTGTGTGTAAGGGCTCGTGAAGGGGAGAGAGCATAAGATAAATGCAATGGGGAAGGGGAGAGGAGAGAGAAGAGAGGGGAGAGGAGGGTGAGATAAATAAAAGGAGGGGCGAGAGAAGCGGGGGAACGCGACGTATGGAGTGGGAAGGGGAGCGAGAGAGGCGTGAGATGTGTACATCCACATTATATGTGTGTAAGGGAGACAGCGTCAGCTAAGTGAAAGAGAGCGAGAGAGAGAGAGAGGGGGGGGATAAGAGAGAAAGGGGTGGAAAGAGAGAAATAGAGAGAGATAGAGATAGATAGATAGACAGATCGAGAGAGAGAGAGTATGAGAGAGTGAAAGAATGAGAGAGAGAGAGTATGAGAGATTGAAAGAATAAGAGAGAGAGAGAGAGAGAGAGAGAGTATGAGAGAGTGAAAGAATGAGAGAGAGAGAGAGAGAGAGAGAGAGAGAGAGAGAGAGAGAGAGAGAGAGAGAGAGAGAGAGAGAGAGAGAGAGAGAGAGGGAGAGAGAGGAAGTGATCATAAAACTCTGAATAACGAGAGGAAGCGCGTTCAGCCTCAATACCAACAGAGTATTATAACCAGATAGCGAGGGACACGAAATCATGATGGTGACGTTTATGGTGATATGAATGCTCTTCATGACACGAACGATAATTCTGCAATGTTGACAAAAAATTCCTCTTTGTAGCTTTATCGTCCTTGTATCAAGATCGTTGTTGGTTCCCGTGTTTGTAATAATCGTTATCATCATTGTTCTCGTTAACAGTACCATTGATTATATCCAAGAGGATGAGAGAGATAATAATAATAATATTAATAATAATGATAATGATAATAATGATAATGATAATAATAATAATAATAATAATAATAACAATAATAATAATATAATAAAATGATGATATAACAATAAATGAAATAATGAGAAATGATAATAATAATAATAATAAAATAATAATAACAATAATGATAATAATAAAAATAATAATAATAATAATAATAATAATAACAATGAAAATGGTAATGATAATAATCGTGATCATCATGATTATGATAGCAATAAAAACAAAACCCCGAAGAGAATCCGGTCGCCCTTAAGTCCAGACAGAGGTCATCCCAAGGAGCAGATCCTTCGCCTGAACCCAAGGAGGAGCGTCGCGGAGGCTGGAGGCGCTTCGATGACCCGTTTTCTGTCGCGAAGATTCACACGTCGAGAGACATCGCCGCACGCATAGTAATAAGATCGTGAGAGTCTCTCGGGAGGAGGAGGAGGAGGAAGAGCTGAAGGAGGAGGAGGAGAAAGAGGAGGAGGAGGAGGAGCAGGAGGTGAAGAAGGAGGAGGAGGAGGGAGAGGAAGAGGAGGAGGAGGTGAAGGAGGAGGAGGAGGAGGAAGAGGCCAATGAGGGGGGAGGAGGAGGAGGAGGAAGAGGAGGAGGAGGAGGAGGAGGAGGAGGAGGAGGAGGAGGAGGAGGAGGAGGAGAGGGAGAAGGAGGAGGAGGAGGAGAGAGAGGAGGAGGAGGAGGAGGAGGAGGAGGAGGAGGAAGAGGTGAAGGAGGAGGAGGAGGAGGAGGAGGAGAGAGAGGTGAAGGAGGAGGAGGAGGAGGAGGAGAATGAGGAGGAGGAGGTGAAGGAGGAGGAGGAGGAGGAGGAGGAGGAGGAGGAGGAGGAAGAGGAGGAAGAGGTGAAGGAGGAGGAGGGAGATAGGGAGGGGAAGGAGGCCAATGAGGGGGAGGAGAGAGATAAGGAGGAAAGGGGTAAATGGGGGAGGAGAGAGAGTGGGAGGGGAGGGGTGGGGAAGGGAGGAGGGTGTAGAAAGGAGTTGATATGAATGAGGAGTCTGGAATAGCGGAATTAGGGGTGTGGGTGAAAGAGAGAAAGAGAGAGAGAGCGAGAGAGAGAGAGAGAGAGAGAGAGAGAGAGAGAGAGAGAGAGAGAGAGAGAGAGAGAGAGAGAGAGAGAGAGAGAGAGAGAGAGAGAGAGAGAGAGAGAGAGAGAGAGAGAGAGAGAGAGAGAGAGAGAGAGAGAGAGAGAGAGAGAGAGAGAGAGAGAGAGAGAGAGAGAGAGAGAGAGAGAGAGAGAGAGACGATAGAATGATGAAGAGAGGCAAAGCGAGAGCAAAATATATAGATAAAGGGAGCAGTAACCAGAGAATAAAAAAATATAATACAAATCTCATTTCACTTACAATGAATACGCAAATCAAGTGCTCAGTTGTTGTCATTTAAGACAATATACAGCGCCTATTAATAATAGGCATCATGCAAAGGCAATGATATCTTGACACTACGAGTGAGATTATACGGAAGATGAGTATATCAAATGTAAAGAAATATAAAAGCACGATTATTTGTGATGAAAAACGATGAGGATGATGCCGGTTATATTGATTTTGACATTTTCTATATTTGTGTCATTTTCATAACAATCATTATCATCCTAACATGAAATATATACTTAAACAAGATATATAAACAATATCAAAACAAAAATAAAGCGCCGGTAATTTTCTTTTTCTAAAGAAAATCCAACAACAACAGCAATTCAGACATAAAAGTAATGCATTTCAGGACGAAAACCCGCATTATTGAAGGATTTCCGTCCGGGAGATGAAGGGAGGCTGCCGAGCGATCCTTTGAGGAGATCAAACACTCAGAACAGCTTGCACATTGGCGGTTCTGCTGCGGGATGAAAGGCGGATTGCAGCTGTGCATGGCGGCAGGAGGGGCGCTGTGTCTGCATGAGGAGTTAGTCGAATTCAAAAGCCCTACATGGCGTTCCAGCCGCACTCCCGATAAGCTCTTTAATCGCCAAGGTAATAAGCTCTTTAATCACCCGGCGTGGCTAGCAGGATGATTCGCAGGATAAATTAGCTGTTTGTCCTGGTAAGTTGACATTATCCAGCTCCATGACAATTCACTCGGACCGCGGCCGCCAGTGACTGACGCGCGCCAGCACCTTCAGAAAGATTCAACCTCGTCATGAAAGAATCGTGACTCGGGCAAAGGCAGTACTGCGATCGACCGAGGTGAAGAGGAAGCTAAGTCGACTTCGACATGACTGCACACGTCCCCTCGCCCGCCCCTCCCCTCGCCCGCCCTTCCCTTTGCCCGCCCCTGCCCTCAAGCCCAGCCATCGCCGAATATGTTAATGAGCACGACATCTCCGCCTCTCTTAATCTGTTCAAACTCTTGTGTCCCCGTGAATAGCGCTAACAAAACTCATTATTGCAAATCTCCCGAGTGCCTGATGAGGCATGGCACGCAGAGGAACCTTCGAGAATCACCGGGTCCTGCTGCTCGACCCCACAAAAAAAAAAAAAAAAAAAAAAAAAAAACACTGAAGATTCGTAAACAAACGGAACTTTTACAGTGATGATACATGGCACTGAGAATTCGTGAATAGACTGAACTTTTGAGTGGGAGAGGTGGGGAGGGGGTGAAATCACTTATCTGAAAACAAAATGGATAAATCGCATATATAGATAGTTAGACAGACGGCCAGAGTTTATGCAATGTAAGTTCACTAACCGCATATATTGATGCCTTTTTAATATCGCGTTTAGCATGAGCCATATGTTCTGTGATTCGTATTTATTTTTATTTTTATTTAATAAATATGTCCTTAAAAAAGACAGGGTCTTTGAATGCTTCGACTCATATAAAGCAGTAACTTTTATCCAAATAGACATAGATAATCCCCGCGTCGAACTTCCAAAGACGAGTTCATCGTTGCAAAGGCGCATCACGTAATCTACACTCTGCAACATGAGGACACGGCTGCGCATTCAGGGGTACCCGGACCCGATGATGGAGCATCGCAGCTTATGGGCCGACACGATCTTGGATTTTCACAACGACACGGGCCTAACTACGGGCACGGGACGGGTACGGGACGGATACGGGACGGATACGGGACGGATACGGGACGGGCGAGTAGGCTCGTGTGGGGCATAAGACGAAAGTGAGAGTACCATGACTCGCCCCTTCGGTCCGTTGATTAATCTTTGCGCCGAAGAATGAATCACGTTTTTTTTTTTTTTTTTTTTTTTATCGGTCACTCTCTCTTATTTATATTCTTCCCGTTCGGGACACTGACCTATTTCTATCTTTCTTTCATTTTTTCTTTCTTTCTCTCTCTCTCTCTCTCTCTCTCTCTCTCTCTCTCTCTCTCTCTCTCTCTCTCTCTCTCTCTCTCTCTCTCTCTCTCTCTCTCTCTCCCTATCTCTCTCTCTCTCTCTCTTCGAGGGTGACCTTGCGACTCACAGACATAAATCAAGACACAGAGGCGCTCCTAATTCAAGGATTAGCTTTAGGGATGAAGACATACTTTATGAGGGGAGGATAGCGTGTGGTTATGCAGCTGAAAGGAGCAGGAGTTCCTTCGGGGTCTCCTGTGGCGGTGGAGAGTTATGGCGAATCAGGGTCTCATGCAGGGAGAACATGATTGATACAATTAATCTTAAATTGCATATATTTCGCAGAGAGAGGGGGGACGGAGGGAGGGATAGGGGCTGTGAGAGATAGATAGATAGCTAGATAGATAGATAGATAGAGAGAGATAGAGATAGAGATAGAGAGAGAGAGAGAGAGAGAGAGAGAGAGAGAGAGAGAGAGAGAGAGAGAGAGAGAGAGAGAGAGAGAGAGAGAGAGAGAGAGAGAGAGAGAGAGAGAGAACGAGATCAAGAACGAGAAAGAGAAAGAGAAAGGGAGGAAGAGAGAGAGAGATAAAGAAAGAGAGAGAAAGAGGAAGAGAGAGCTCCCATACGAGGGCGCACGCCTGACCACTCGTCCATCAAGGCCTAGGGCGGTCGTGTCAGGACTAATCTGTGGAGTGAGAACCGTCTTGTCAATCACCGAGTGGATGTATCACGTCCCAGACATCTCTTCGTAATTGATTTCATTTAACGTTTTATAATCTCAATTAGATCTTATCTATAAAACGTACATGTGTGTATGATAGATATATATATAAGTAGATAGCTAAATAAATTATATATATATATATATATATATATATATATATATATATAAGTAGATAGCTAAATGAATTATATATATATATATATATATATTTATATATATATATTTATATGTGTGTGTGTGTGTGTGTGTGTGTGTGTGTGTGTGTGTGTGTGTGTGTGTGTGTGTGTGTGTGTGTGTGTGTGTGTGTGGGTGTGGGTATGTGTGTGTGGGTGGGTGTGTGGGGGTGTGGGTGTGTATATATATACACATATATATATATATATATATATATATATATATATAGAGAGAGAGAGAGAGAGAGAGAGAGAGAGAGAGAGAGAGAAAGAGAAAGAGAAAGAGAGAGAGAGAGAGAGAGAGAGAGAGAGAATAAAGAATAGATGAATAGATAAATAGATAGATAGGTAGACAGATAGATAGGTGGATCGATAGATAAAGATACACTGATAGACAGTTATATAGAAAGACAGATATAGATAAATAAATATAGATAGCTAGATGGATAGATAGATAGAGATGTAAATATATATGGATATAAATAGATATACAAGTATACAGATAAATAGGTAGATAGATACATATGTAGATATGGATAAAGATATAAATATAAAAAGATAGACACACATACATATAAATAAGTGCTATTCGCATTGTGCCAACTGATTGCTGATATTTCAACTTTGAATCTATGTCATACAGCTCTCGCTCAGTAAGTAACACTGAACGCCATGTCCCTCATCTCCCAAGTGGACTTCGGGCGTCTAAGCACTGCAAGTCTTTTCGAACGAGGAAAATGAAAAATGTAATTGAGGAGAGAAGTATAAGGAGAAGAGAGAAAGAGAGGGAGAGGATGGGGAGAAAGAGAGAGGGGGGGAGATGGAGGGGAAGAGGGAGGGAGAGAGAGAGGGGTAGAGGGGAGAGAAAGAGAGAGAGAGACAGGGGGGGTGGGAGGGAGAGAGGAAGAGAGAGAGGGGGGGAGGTTCGCATGGTTCTTTTCTATTTTTTTTTCATTTTATACCCTCCCTCTCCCTCTCCTTCTCCTTCTCCTTCTCCCTCTCCCCCTCCCTCTATCTCTCTCTCTCCTTCGCCTTCTCCTTCTCCCTCTCCCTCTCCCCCTCCCTCTATCTCTCCCTCTCATTCTCATTCTCATTCTTCCTCTCCCTCTGGATTGGGCTGGGCTATCAGTCCCTTCCCGATCCTTCGTCTCCCTCGAGGACGGGGTAGGGGTAAGGAGGTAGAAAGGGGGAGGAAGGAGAGGGGCGGGGAAGAAGGATGTGGGAGGACAGGGAGGGAAGGGGGTAGAGAGGGAGAGGGAGGAGAGGGGGATGGGGAAGGAGAGGAAGGAAGGAGGTAGAGAGAGAGGAGAGGGTAGATGGAGGAGGGTGAGGGAAGGAGGTAGAGAGGGAAAGGGAGGAGGGTGAGGGGGAGGAGAGAAAGGTAAAAAGGTAGATGGAAGAGGATGAGGGGGAGGGGACGGGGTGGAGGGGAGAAGGGGGGAGGGAAGGATGCGTTCACCTACCCTGATTTCCCAGCAGCTTACGGGATGTATCTATGTGCTAAGTCATTTACAACTTTGTTCTTACTTTCTTTTGGTTTATTCATCTCTCTCTCTCTCTCTCTCTCTCTCTCTCTCTCTCTCTCTCTCTCTCTCTCGTTCTTGTTCTCGACCTCGCTCTTGCTCTCTCTCTCTCTCTCTCTCTCTCTCTCTCTCTCTCTCTCTCTCTCTTTTTCTTTCTCTTCTCCCTCTTCTCTCTCTTCCTCTCTCTCTTTCCCTCTTTCTCTCTCTCTCTCTCTCTCTCTCTCTCTCTCTCTCTTCTCTCTCTCTCTCTCTCTCTCTCTCTCTCTCTCTCTCTCTCTCTCTCTCTCTCTCTCTCTCTCCTCTCTCTCTCTCTCTCTCTCTCTCTCTCTCTCTCTCTCTCTCTCTCTCTCTCTCTCTCTCTCTCTCTCTCTCTCTCTCTCTCTCTCTCTTTCTCGCTCGCATTCGCCCTCGCCCTCGCTCTCGCTCTTGCTTTTGCTCTCTCTCTCGCTCTCTCGCCCTGTCTCTGTCTCTCTCCCTCCCTGTCTATTTATCTATCTATCTATCTATATCTACCTCTTCTCTTTTTTCTCTCTGTATTGCTGGGTTGAGTATTATCTATTCTAATATTTTGTTCTACATGACTATAACAGTTATCAATATCATCAATTTTATCATTCCTTTACTGAGGACATCATTATCATTATTATAAACATTACCATAATCATTATCACAATAAATCTAGGAAACATGAACAGAAGACTGAATTCTAATGAGAATAACCGAACCAGCATCAGTCTATGTCAATCGTATTGAAACAATGTGAATAATCGCGCGATTTAGTGATCCTTAAAACGCTAAATCGCCTGGCTTATTTATTACACTAACTTTGCAAAGAGCGCCCTTGTTGACAGAGCTTTCGCATCCGTTTCCAGGTCGACGGGAATTCACCTTCCCTCACGGCGCCCCTCGACCAAGTCTGAAAACTTTCCATCAGCCTGCAATATTGCAAGGGCCGTGAGGTTTCCAATCACACAGATATTTGCCATGCAACACTGACAATCTCCCGAAGACATTTTTCGTGGTGATTGCAACATTGCCTGACCTGAAGTTCTCTGGTTTTAGGAATATAATATTGTGTCATGTAATGGCAGAGGCGCCGCGGAGGACAAGCTGCTGGTAGTGACCCGCAAGAAAAAAGATTTTTATGAGCAAACACACGCATGCAGATGCACCCTCATGTATGATCATTTTTGTTGAAAATTTATTGCATATCTTCTCCTGTAACTTAAATGCAAGTCCTAGCAAGCAGAAACGTTTAACATGCAAGCATGTATAATTATCCTTCGCTATGTATGGGCCCATGGAAACATTTTCTCAAAAGAGCAGGCACTGCAATAAATTTTCAACCATTATAGTTTGCTCTTCTCACTTTTTTCCTTAGTAACAGTGGAAATATTTCCCTGTGGTTATCGTTCACGCAGACCATGTTATTTTTGTATCGTATATTACCCAAGTGTAGAGAACATTCTTTTGTTTACGGATTTCATGGAAAAACGAGTCATTCACAAAAGTATGAAATGACAACAGAAAAGCATTATTCTCAATACTTTATTACCTTGGCAAGAATTATATAAATTCTATATAAATTCTTGAATCAGGATCAACATAACTATGACCATCACAGTTGCAATAAAATGCTGGTCAATATTACTGTGCACAATTGAAGTTACAAACACACGCCGTAAAAAGCGGGAAAATCTCTTTATGATTATATGCTTGGAAACTTTCAACTTGCAAGCAAATTTCTCATCGTGAAGCTGAAAATCCAAACTGCTTCAGATACTCCCTTCCTCCTCTTCCCCTTCCTCTTCCTCTGTCTTCTCTTCCTCCTCTTCCCCTTCCTCTTCCTCTGTCTTCTCTTCCTCCTCTTCCCCTCCCTCTTCCTCTTCTTCCTCCTTTTCCTGCTGCTTCCCCTTCTTCATATCTCTCCCTCCCTCCCTCCTCACTCTCTTCCCCTTCCTCTTCCCCTGTCTTCTCTTCCTCCTCTTCCTCTGTCTTCTCTTCCTCCTCTTCCCCTTCCTCTTCCTCTGTCTTCTCTTCCTCCTCTTCCCCTTCCTCTTCCTCTGTCTTCTCTTCCTCCTGCTTCCCCTTCTTCATATCTCTCCCTCCCTCCCTCCTCACTCTCTTCCCCTTCCTCTTCCCCTGTCTTCTCTTCCTCCTGCTTCCCCTTCTTCATATCTCTCCCTCCCTCTTCGCTCTCACGCAACGCATTCCGAAAGCTGTGTAGGTTCAAAGCCCGATCTGACATCATGCATCGACGATAATAAACCCGGGGATTGCAAACCCGCACACCTGCCTGCACGTTGAGCTTTGCCAACGCCCCCCCACACACACCCCCACTCACCTTCCCCCCCTTTGCCCTCCCACTCCCTCCCCCAAGCGTGTCCATGACGGATCCCACGCTTGCATGACATCCATGAACTTGACGAAGGCAGTAAATGAGGCTTGAACATGTGGCCTCAACACCGAACTTTTCCACGTCATAAATCAATAGTGACCGAGGCTGACCCGGCGAGGCCCCTCAATGACCGTGCTGGAGGGGGGCGGGGCGAGGCAACGGGGGGTCGAGAGGGGGGCGGGGCGAGGCAACGGGGGGTCGAGAGGGGGGCGGGGCGAGGCAATAGGGGGTCGAGAGGGGGGCGGGGTGATGGATACATACACGCAGCCATACAAGCATACACAATTACACATATATACATACTAATACCGTTTCTATAGAGCGCGCGCGTGTGTGTGTGTGTGATTGTGATTTTCTTTGTGTGTGTGTGTGTGTGTGTGTGTATGTGTGTGTGCGTGTGCATGTGCGTGTGCGTGTGTGTGTGTGCGTGTGTGTGTGCGTTTGCGTGTGCGTGTGCAGTGCGTGTGCGTGTGCGGGTGCGTGTGGGTGTGTGTGCAGTGCGCGTGCGTGTGTGTGTGCGTGTGCGTGTACGTGTGTGTGCGTGTGTGTGTGTGTGTGTGCCTGTGTGTGAGCGTGCGTGTATACCTGCCTCCATAGTATACACGCGTGCATCGCCCACGCAGACTCCCGGCATTGCGGGCGTGTTACAGTATCGCATTAGCGGCCCCGAGAGGCGGGCGGCGGACGTATTGATATTGCCCGCAGCAAGTGACGGAGGCGGCGGCGCTCGAGACAAGTATGCCCTTGGGCCATCGCCTCGGTGCGAAGGAATCCGCGGTGGAGAACTGGGCTCCAGGCAGGGCCGCCTAAAGCCTTCTCTCCTTCGGATCCCTATCGTATGAGTGGTATGGGAAGGGTACCTGGATGCAAAAATA
>NW_028234416.1:11424841-11427341 GCF_977035675.1 Penaeus japonicus | reverse complement strand
AATTACCGCAAATTGAGAGAGAATCTGTAGTGTGGCAGTTGCAAATATTGCATGGCAATCGTTACCCCTTGAGCGGTAGTAGATCCTATCTCGCAGGCATGGACTGCAATAACTCAACTTCAAGAATCCTTCAGGACGAAACGGAACAAACGGCTCTCCTGTTAACACGAGGGTTAGACCAACAACTTCATATCCGTTTGTGCAAACGACCTCTGATGACCGTAACTTCGAATTACTAATGACCTACTTACCCTCCATCCCCACCCCCTTTCTCCCTCCCTCCCTCGTTAAATGCTAACAACCATTTTATTAAAGCCCGCATGCAGTTGATTGCTCCCTGAGTGCAGTCTGCAACCAGGATTTCTCGAGCAAGACAAAGAGAAGGGACGGGGAGGAAGGGAGGAGGAAGGTGGGGGAGGAGACGGAGGGGGAAGCGGAAGTTGCAAGAGTGTGGGTGCCAAGGTAATTTTGGGATTTAAGTAATAATCCCTTGGTTCTCTCAAGACAATCCTTTAGTTTCACTTGTGGGGATTTCAAGTCCCTGAAAACCTCGAAATTATATTAAAGGAAATTAAACCCCGGAGAGGAATTATTTTACTTGAGTTTCCCTTAAGTAAACGAAGGGTGAAATGCGACTCGTATTTCTCCTTCACAAAGAGGCTATAAATCTGGAAATTTGTGGTCAACTATCGCTTGGTTGCACCGCGCTGTAAACTCTACGGGAATCTTCACATAACATTTCACTGTTTCAAAAGTTTGATTAATTCCCTCCTCGCTCGGATGTAGACTTCAGAAACTTTTTTTTGCCCGAATATTTTCTTATTTAATTAGTCTACATTTACATATCTATACATAGTTTTTGCATTTCTTTGGAACATTCACGGTATTCAAGTTATCTAGCACTGACATGCAAATTTATGAATCCAATGCAAGAAAGTGGCATCCTCTGAATGCAAAAGATAGCAATTGCAACCGTGTTCAATTCACATCAATCGACAAATGTTTAAAAAGTGAGACCACTACCAACCTCGATTTCTAGAACTAGTATCGACATCTACACTGAACTGGCAATGACGTAATGCCGTTGTTAGGCCTACACGTTTCTCCTTTACTGCACTAACGACGGGAAAATAATAGGGTAAATGGGACAGCTAAATCTACGAAGCGGGGTTTTATTGCATAAGCTGTGACGCACAAGGAAATTACGTGAATATTGATGTGCATGACAACTTACAGTATGTGAGCTGGAGAGGAGAGGAGTGACCGGGATCTCTCTCTCTCTCTCTCTCTTTCTCTGTATATATATATATATATATATATATATATATATATATATATATATATATATATATATATATATATATATAT
This sequence comes from Penaeus japonicus, assembly GCF_977035675.1. Lineage (NCBI taxonomy): Eukaryota > Metazoa > Arthropoda > Malacostraca > Decapoda > Penaeidae > Penaeus > Penaeus japonicus. The sequence continues at coordinate 11,425,973 of NW_028234416.1, read as the reverse complement.
ATATATATATATATATATATATATGTACATATATATATACATATATATATATATATATATATATATATATATATATATATATATATATATACACACACACATCCATCTACTTCTCTCTCTCCCCTTCTTTCTATCTATTCATCCTTATTTACATCTCTGTCTTTTACGTTCTCTCTTTCTCTACCACTTTATCTCTCTATCCCACCTACTTTCTCTCTTTCTCTCCCTCTTTCTCTCCTTTTCTCTCTCTCCTCTTTCTCTCCCTAAATATAACCTAAGCGCGCAAGAGTCCCACAGACAGGGAGAGCAACAGACAAAGAGAGACGGAGAGAAAATACAATTAAAAGAACTGGCCATTTCATTAGGCGGCCATACCTCACACCCCTGGCCTTTCTAATGGGGTTACCCTCTCATCTGCATACACGTCGACTGGGATGAGACACACAGGAACTGCATGGTACCTCTTCATAACGTGGAGGAGAAAGAGGAAGGAAAGAGGATGCACTAAAAAGAGTAATGTTTAGAGTGAGGGAAAAGAGAATGACCGGGAGGGGAGAGTGAGGGGAATCTGAGACAGGGCCTCTGAGTTCGAACAGTTCCTGGAAAATCTTTGAGTCATGGACGAGCATCTTTTTTTTTTCTTTCTTTTTTTCTTCTTTTTTTTGTCTGCTGCTAAACTTTTTTTCCATTGGTTCGCATCGCCTGCGTTTCAGGTTTTGTTTATTCTGATGTTGCGGTCTGGAATTCGGGCAGAATATAAAACAGAGGGATAGACAGACTGGCTGAGGTAGAACAATCCGACGATATTTAGATACAATGAGACAGAAAGAGAGGGGGGGAAGGGAGGGAGGGAGGGAGAGAGTCGGAGAGATAGAGAGATAGAGAGAGAGAGAGAGAGAGAGAGAGAGAGAGAGAGAGAGAGAGAGAGAGAGAGAGAGAGAGAGAGAGAGAGAGAGAGACGGAGAGAGTGAGGGAGGGAGGGAGAAAAAGAGAGAAGTAAATAGACAGACAGACACAACCAGAACAGACAGACAAAGACAAATAGAATAGACAAGCAGACAGATAGACAGACAGACAGACAAAGACAAAGAGGACAGATAGAGAAACAGAGACAGACAAAGACAAACAAAAC
>NW_028234416.1:11394841-11397341 GCF_977035675.1 Penaeus japonicus | reverse complement strand
ATGGAAAAATTAATTCAAAAACATTCTCCGACAAATCAGTTGAAAGTGAGACTTTGACATATATATATATATATATAGTTTATAGATTGAATAAGAACAATGGGGCTTACCTCTTACCTCTTACCTGACTAAATTCTATCCTGCCATATCATATAGGGAGGAGCTTTGCTTGTCTTAGCCTTGGGGATCACATGTACTTTGATCCCGAGAAGATTGATGACACTCCGTGAAGTCAGTTGTCGGAAAAAGCAATAAGCATTGCAGAATGTATCCCTATTTCATGGGCTTGTCATGTCATATGAGACTCCTCTTATTATAATGTTATTGTTTTTATTGTTATCTTCTTTGTGATTATTATTGATATTATAAGTATGCTATGCTATTATCACTGCTATTATTTTCTGGGTGATATTGATAAAATATTTATCAAAAACTACCAGTCACACAGAAATTAATTCGGAAAGCAGATTTCTCTTAAAGGAGTAAATGGGTTTGTGATCTTGCCACAGTAAATCACAGAAGAAAAATGTCTTGGAATTCCTTCACCAATTCTTTATACTGTTTACTGTAGATGGACTTTATCATTGTTATCATCATTGCTGTTATTATTGTTATCATCATTAATTTTGTTATTATTATTATTATTTATTTTATTATCACTATTGACATTTTAACTTTATTAGAATATTTTTATGATTGTATTTGTATATATATAAAAACATCACATAAAGAAGGAATATGAGGCAAGAGAAGTTATCTACATTAATGATGATTTATTAAAATTCAAAGATAATTCAAGATAGACAGTCACAATATATACAAAGTAATCATCACCACAACACTCGGACAATGCAACAACACTGAGGGCTAGATTACTCTGTCTTCCTTTCTAATTCTCTCTATTCCTGAGGCTATGAGTGTGTGTTTTGTCCTCTCAGTCATAGTATGTATGCAAAATTGTTGCATCTCAGGTCGCTGGTGAGTTGCCAATAAGGTCACTAGAGGTAGGCCATCCAAATCTATTACTATGACCTTCAGGTATGACCTTGGAACTGAGGACAGTAAATAGGGAAAAAGAAAATGTGTTGAGGGTCAACAGGTGGTCTGTCTGACCTGAGCCTTAAAAACACTGTTGGCAATAGGTGTGGAACTAGCATACTCAATGACGTTGAATGTCCCTGTACATTATTGCATCAAATGTCATATTATAGTACATTTCTTTACTAAATATCACAAGTATGTTTATACATGCCATAGCTATCACATATTTTTATTATAACTATTATTATTATGATTGGTCATATAAAAGGACTAAAAGTTATTATTTTCTTTTAGTATACACTTGAGAATATGTTATGATCTAAAAACTTATTATCATTTCATGAAACTGCAAGAATACTGCAGAACACTTACTTCTTCTTGTGAAACTAGGATAGACGGCAAAAATTCCCTTCTTTTCTAGTTTGGTTTATAATAGGATTCAGTAGGGCTTAGGTTAAGTTTGATTCAGGTTAAAGGGGTATCACACTGGACTTTCTACAATCAACAATTTATTTTCTTCACATATTATGTACTACCAGTCACACTAGCTCACACACTTCAGTTTGGATAAGTATTCATAAACAACAGGAATGTCACCCGCAAATCCTGCAGTGGCGTGTCTAGGCAGGCTCTAGACCATTACTATAATAACTGTAATATGTAATATTATATGTGGTTGATTATTAAAGTATTACTTGATGTATTATACTAACCCTTCAGGTAATACTGTAGTAGCTTTCAAAATCTTCTCTTCTTTTCTATTTTTTTGTAATTCGATCATGTCCAGATTCACTGGAAATATGTTGCAATCTGTGATTGAAATCTTAAATCTGATAAAGAAGCAGTGTTTGTTGTCCATTGAAAGGGCTGTGGTTAAAAAAAAAAAAAAAAAAAAAAGATAAAATAAAATGATTTCAAGACAGAAAGCCATGAATGAACTGTTTGATTGGATTCATGATTGGCTTTTAAAGAATATTAAACAAATCGTGGTTGATATTTGGTTGAACATACCAATTTTTTAACGAGTTACAACCCGTTTTTATTTGCATAACCTTCTGACTATGAGTTTCCCAAAATAGGATGTCGGGGTTCACAATGAACTCGGAGGATTGGCCAGATATTCTCTTGAAAGGAGACAGAAGTACGGAAAATAGATAGAAGTCTCTCTGGGCCAGCCACCTTTCCAAGCTGGGTATAACAGTCCAATATGTACGTGGTATTAAAGGTAATGGAGGAATATTTTACCAAGAATACAGTGTGAAGAAAACATTGAAATACGGTGGATTATTAACCTACTGCAGACGGGGGATAGATTTGCTTACACAGGCTCCAGGATAGGTTTTATTTCAGAGCAAGGCAGCTTCAGCAACATACCTTGACTTTTCCCACTCCCTTTTAGTCACTCATTGTAGGGCTAGAGCCACTTTTGTGTTTTGTTTTTTGTGTCTTTTACTGTATC
>NW_028234416.1:11384841-11389841 GCF_977035675.1 Penaeus japonicus | reverse complement strand
AAATTACAGTTCATAGATATCTTAAGATGTAGATCTCTTAGATCTGTCAGCTAGGATAATTCTCTCAGAGATTTGCATTTGTAATATTATAAGAATAATAAAGATTTGAATGGTAGGTGTAGGTGATTTCACTGAGGCTACAATAGAGTGCAGTTGTTGTCTTCATACACTTTGAAAAAGTTGGGTAGATGTAATTGTAATAACTAGACATTTCCCCACAAGCTGATAATTTGCATTTCTGTTTCACAGTGTTGGCAGACCAAAGTATGAAAGAGTGATGGTTGGAGCCCTAGAAGGAGACTATTTTGTTGGCCCGAAAGCTCAAGAACACCGTGGTCTCTTAGCTATCAGGTGAGTAGATTATGAATTATTAGCTAAGAAATAATGTGATTTATAAGGAGGCAACATGATGTAGAGTATAACATCTTGAACTAGGGGTTAAGCTATAGTGTCTTTTTTTGGTTGTAATACTTCTTACTTTATTATTTAAATAAACCTTTTGACAGCTACCCAATGGAACATGGCATTGTCACAGACTGGAATGATATGGAGCGCATATGGCAGTACATTTATAGCAAAGACCAGCTCCAGACATTTTCCGAAGAGGTAATCAAACATGATGATAATATATTCATGTTGTACAAGTTCTTTCAAATGCATTTACATATTACAGTAACTATTTTGTCCTTGATTTGATTAATTTGGAATTCAATTCATGATTTGTACTTTCCTTGCAGCATCCTGTACTATTGACAGAAGCTCCCCTTAATCCACGAAAGAATAGAGACAAGGCAGCAGAAATATTTTTCGAAGCTTTCAGTGTTCCAGCACTATTTGTTTCAATCCAGGCAGTTCTTAGCCTGTAAGTATACAAGTTAGGATTTACTTTTTGTAGTTGAATATCAATACAAGCACATACTATAACTTCATGGTCATACTCAATGGTTTTATTAGCACAGATTTTTTTCTATAAACACACAATGATATTGATATAAAATTTCTGAAAATTGATCATTAAACCAGGAATATAGAATATGTGACCTTGAATTCAACTGTCAGTATAATTACAAAGTCATTGTAGACATTGTTATATTGGGCTTATTTAGAAGCAGTTACTTTAAGTTACCATGTAATTGGCTCATGGAGGTGTGAGGAAGCCATACTGATCCTTCAACTACAAAAATTCTTGGAAACAAGTAATCTTTTTCACTTCCTTTATTTTCAAATCTCTTTTGTCCAGAAATTGTTCTTTCAACTATGTAAATATTGTTGTAGTTTATAATGGTGATATGTGAACAGGAGCTGACATGAAGAATTATGTAGATGTGACAGTAAAGTTATGAAATAAATTTAATCCACAGATACGCCTCAGGAAGAACGACTGGGGTTGTGTTGGACTCCGGTGATGGAGTAACTCACGTTGTCCCAATCTACGAGGGCTTTGCCTTACCACATTCCATTATGCGAGAGGACATCGGTGGCCGAGATGTCACGCGGTGAGGACTTGCTTGAGCAGTTTAAACTTGCTTGTTGTCCACTATGTGCATTTATGTTGGAATCCTTTGGTCTTTTGTGTGTGTGTGTGTGTGTGTGTTTTTTTGTTTTTTTTTGGGTGGTCAAGTTCCCACAAACATTCATGTGGGTTTCCAAAGATATTCAGTGTTTTTTAGAAAAATATTTCAGATCCCTTTTGTAAGCAATTTTAATTATAGTTAATTTATCTCTAATGCACAGGTACCTAAAACTTCTGCTACGAAAGGAAGGGCTGAATCTGTATTCCTCGGCTGAATTCGAAATTGTTAAAATGATGAAGGAACGAGTCTGTTACCTCGCCTCAAATCCACAACGGGAGGAAACTGTTGACACCGAGCGGCTCTCATATGTTCTACCTAATGGAGCGACAGTTGAGGTGAGTGTGCAGACGTGTGAATGAAAAGGTATTCTTTCATTGCTAGGGTTTAAAGGTGAAATAATTACTTGAGGAATACACTGTATGTAATGTACCTAGAATTTAAGAAGAATTTGAAAATTATAGATATTGATAACAATAAAATATTTTTCATTGTATTTTTTCTTTTCCTTCTTTTCTCTGTCGTTTCCCCAACAGTTAAGAATAAAATTGTTATTTTCTTGATTTTTCTTCCACTAGGTTGGTCAGGCACGATTCAGAGCACCTGAGGTTCTCTTCCGACCCGACCTCATTGGAGATGAGAGTGTAGGCATCCATGAAGCCCTTATTTGTGCAATTCATAAATCTGACATGGATCTCCGAAAACAGCTTTACCAAAATATCGTCATCTCTGGAGGATCAACCTTGTTCAAAGGATTTGGCGACCGACTTCTCTCTGAAGTGAAGAAGCTAGCTCCAAAGGACATCAAGATCAGGGTAGGTTTTTGTGCATGTTTATTTTGAGAGTTATGAAATGTTTAGATGAGCGACAAATTACAATCTTAACTTGTTAACAAGGGTATATTTTTAGCTCAAATTGGACTAAATGCCAGGGTATTTCAAGTGGGTATGCAATGAAGTTGTGACAATAAGGTTGGATCAGAAAGAAACATATTAGTGTATTCTTTGCCCGTTAATTCTAGTAGGTTGAAAAGCTATTAAATATGTGTAATTTTTTAATGTTCCTAAGGGGATCTTACACTATAGATTATCTATCATCTGAAAATCATCATCAGTTATTTCTTGGCAAGAATAATAATCCTTACCCTGTATCTGGTTCCTGAGCTTGGTACAAGTAATCATTGCAATCAGATAAGGATAAGAAGAATCATAAATAGTTAATTTTTACCCATATGCAAGTTTATTGTGCTCTTAAGTATGTAAGGAGCTTTAAGAAAATATAACCAGATAATGAGGCAATACTTTATGTATTTCACTGTATATCTTATCATTAGTCTTGAATGAGATGAGAAATGTAATTTTATTCACATCTAAAAAGGAAGAGGTGTGATTTTAAGAAATTAATCCTAAATATATTCAATTTTCTTTTTGTTCATTTCCAGATCTCGGCACCAGCTGAGCGTCTATACTCTGTCTGGATTGGAGGATCCATTTTGGCATCCTTGGACACCTTTAAGCGCATGTGGGTTAGCAAGCGTGAATACGAAGAGGAAGGCGCACGAGCTGTTCATCGGAAAACTTTCTAGATATGCATAGGTTGTAAAATATCCCTGGTATTCAGGTAGAGAGTATATATTATGTTTGTTTAACAGAAATTAAGTGTCCTGTAGCCTTTTTCTGTTAGGACTTAATGACCACCAGTCCCCCCCTCCTCCCCCTAAGCTTTTTGTAGCTGAACGAAATAAAAAAGGAGAAATAGGCTAGCCTGTAATTTCTTTTTGTTTTCTTCTTTATGTTCTGAGTGATTAGAATACATTGAAGTATAAATCTGAAGAAAATAGTAATGATTAATAAGCAGACAGTGGTTTATTTGGTCTACTGTAAAGATGAATTACATAAAAAGAGAAAAGGTGCTGAGCAATTCATCACAAGCTTTAGGAATATTTATCATCAATACATTTGTAGTGTAATATTCAGAATACTTTTGGATATTTTTTATGAATGCCCCTCCCCAACAGATCATGAGAGGAAGACCCATTTTAAAGCATTTTTAGTAAGTGTATATTCTTTGCCTTTTTATAAGTAAGTTGCTGGATTTTATTAGCTTTGCACCAGTATGGATAGCAGTCTCTTATTTATTGTTTTAATGGTAATTTGATCTTAGGAAAGAGCTACACTAGAATCACTACATTGAACTTGAATTTTTGAAATCATGTGATAATGTTATTAGAATTACCATTTTATTTGTTTATCTGGAATTTTTCATCAATATAATCATTATTGTAGGTTATTTGGTTGCATTTTTTGGCAATTCTGTAAATTAAGAAAGAAAAATAATTTAATTTGCTGCAAGGACAGCTGCAAACCTGGATATCCTAAAAGGAATTCAGAGGTTGAAAAAATATTTTTTGATTTTTTATTATTACGTTTTATCATCTTGTGCAGCTTCTTTGGTCACCGTTAACAAATCATGCGTGTAAGGATATTTCCCGAGAGGCAGTTTGTAACGATTAGGCCAATCACCGCATCTTTAATGATATGTATGGGATGATGTGGTTTGCAAGGTGGTCCACCAATTATATAAAGTGCTTTAAAATAGGTCAAATTTTGGACTTGTACTTACTAAGCACATCATCAAATACCTTACGGTAGAAATTGTTATTGTAATAATTTATTGTCATAAGTGTTATATATATGTTTATACTAAAATCATAAGCCATTAACATTTTGGTACTGAATAAAGACATACTAGCGCAACTATTAGAGTATGGCATTTCCGCAATGCCGGAAGTCCTCTCCAACTGTTTTTAGTTGTGTGTCACACGGAGTGGGCTTCTTTGTAAACAAGCTGTGAATAAGGCAGTGAGCTATGTTATGACCACAGTAAATTATTCAATACTTTTATTTATTGCTTCTGTGCCTTCATCATAAGATTTACATTCATTGCTTATGTGAAACCAAAGCAACATATTTCCTTGCACAGACTTCATTTTCCAAGCAAAGAAAAAAAAGAAAAAAAAAAGCCTTGGTGATTGCTATGCCTTATGTGTTACTGGTAACACCTTACTGTGTTATTGCTTCATATCTTATGTAGGTCTAAATACCACTTGCAGGTGTAAGTAGTTCTTGTGAGGTGGTTTTCACCTTTACCGGTTGTTTAAATTCTTAGGGCTTTCTCCATGTTTTCCTAAGCTCTTTGTATGGTGAAAAGGCAGCAGCTTTGGGCACAGTTTCTGTCTTGTTACAAATTTTGCTTTTGTCCATTTTGTTTTGTAATGAATCAAACTAGCTTTAACTAGATTTTCACTTTTTTTACTTCATTACACCCTTATTTATTTCTCGTACGAATTGATAAAGGGAGTTGTTTTAGCACTGAGTTGATATTGTAAAAAATGTCTCGTCAGTGGAAAGTGCGAAGTTTGGAATCAAG
>NW_028234416.1:11352341-11354841 GCF_977035675.1 Penaeus japonicus | reverse complement strand
TATTATTGTTGTTGTTATCATTATGAAGCTCAGATTTTCCGTGGTGATAGAAGTATTGAAACACACACAAACACACACACACACACACACACACACACACACACACACTACCACACACACACACTACCACACACACACAAACACGCACTACCACGCACAAGCTAACACACACACACACGCTAACATATGTTCCTGCGTCAATAGCCCATGAAAGCAGCTCTTTAGTTACGCTCAAAAAAGGTTTTCATTATCAACATGTGCGGCTTGAGTGTATAGCTGAGAATCCTACATAAGTGTGGCTTTGCTTCATGTTAGGACACCATAGGATGTGCCATAGTTAGGATACCGGTAGGAGGGGAAGGAAGGAGGGAGGGTGGGAGGGCTTGATAAGGGTAGGGGGTAGGGGGGAGGGGAGGGGGAGACACAACCGAGCGTGACATTTGAGCGTAAAAAGTTATTAAGGTGAGGGTTGGTACGCCTTTATTATTCTTTTTTTTTCTTTCTCTCTCTCGCCAGTTCTTTCTTGATGACCCTCTTCCTCTTTTCATTTGTATGAGGAATTATTGTTTTATATTGAAATTCATTGTTATTGTACTTGTTGTTGTGTGGTATTTCTGCACGTCAATTAGCCTTTTTGGGGCTTTGATTAATGTGTCTTTTGTTTTCATTTGTCGACTGACTTTCTACTGCCATCTGACTTCCCCTAGGCCTAAGGTCTCTCTCTTTCTCTCTCTCCGTTTTCTTTCCTTCCTCTCCCCTCTCCTTCCCTCCTTTCTTCTCTCTTTCCTTCCTCCCCCCTCTCTTCTCTCTTTCCCTCATCTCCCTTCTTTTCCCCGCCTCTCCCTTCTCCTTCCCTCCTCTCCCCTCTCCTTCCCTCCTCTCCCTTCTCCTTCCCTCCTCTGCCCTCTATTTCCCTCCTCTCCCCTCTCCTTCACTCCCTTCCTTTCCCCTCTTCTCTCCTTCTCTCCCCTCTCCTTCCCTCCCCTCCTTCCTATTTCCTATCTCCTATTTCCTCCTTCTCTCTTACCAAACCTCCTCATTGATACAGGTGGCCTCGTTAAAGCTCAAAAAACAAACAAACAGAATCAAAGATAAAATCCATTTATTTACAAACCATTTAAAGCCTCCATGCGTGAGATATCAGCGCGAGTCGGAAGGAGAGAGCAACTGTCTCGGCCAAAACATCTTGAGAACAGAAGAAGGAGTTATGTCGAGAGCCAATGAGTTCACGAGTGTGAGGCAATATCTCGGAAGTGCTGAATATGAGTCAACATGCGATAGATTTATGTAGTCGTTATGAGGCGAATGGCAAAGACCTGGTACATGAGATTGTAAATAAATGGACTCTGATGAAAATCTTTTGCAAAGTTTGGGTAGCGGAGTGTAAATCGGATTCTCTCTTTTTCTCTCTCTCTCTCTATCTGTCTTTATATCTCCCTCTCTCTTTTGATTTTTTAAAAAGAAAATTGGATTCTCTCTCTCTGTCTGTCTGTCTTTTTGTCTCCCTTCCTCTTTCTTTGTCTCTCTCTCTTAATCTCTTCCTCTCTCTCTCTCTCTCTCTCTCTCTCTCTCTCTCTCTCTCTCTCTCTCTCTCTCTCTCTCTCTCTCTCTCTCTCTCTCTCTCTCTCTCTCTCTCTCTCTCCTTCTCTCTCTCTCTCTCTCTCTCTCTCTTTCCACATTCATCCCGAAGACAGGTTTCTTGAGTGGCCTTGGAGTTCACTTGCGTTTCACAATGTCTTACCCATGGGAAATCCTTCGTTTATGACTTGTACGAAGAAATGTATTTATACATCTGCACACACACACACACACAATATATATATATATATATATATATATATATATATATATATATATATATATATATATATATATAGAGAGAGAGAGAGAGAGAGAGAGAGAGAGAGAGAGAGAGAGAGAAAGAAAGCGATAAATAGAGAGATACAGATATAGATAATTGTGTCCTGTTCATTTGTTTATGCGCGTATGTATGCGTCCATGAAAAGCATGGACATTTTACAGTTAACTTACACTATATAACATCAACACAACATAAGTGCCATTGGGGACTTTCTCACATGCAGTTGCTACCTATTATATTTCCGGTTTCTGCGCGCTGTTCTGTATGTAAATGGCCGTATTTTAGTATCTATGATACCTACGTTCGGATCACATAAAGCCAGTCGTTTCCTGTTGTAAACCGAGAGAGGAAACCAAAATTCCGAATACGTTAAATCTCATTTTCTCACACATTGTTGTGTACGATATATTATTTTCACTTCCAGTTCCTTCTAAATAATATCAAATAATGTAAGAAGTTTGATTTACCCCTTTATTTACCACCCAGGGACTGGATTCATTAACATGCGATTGTAAGGTATTTACCAGAGATCAGTTATCACCACGTTTACCAACCATGGTAAAGTGGGATTTACAAAGCGATAGCAAGTCGCCTGGTAAGTGTAAATCGACTTTACGGCCGTAGTTTGATAGTTACTCT
>NW_028234416.1:11322341-11324841 GCF_977035675.1 Penaeus japonicus | reverse complement strand
CCTTCCCTCTCCCTCCCTCTCCCTCCTCCCCCCTCCCCCCCTCCATCCCTCCCTCCCTTCCACTCGAGCGTCCAATCAGAGGCCAAACATATATATTTCTTAATGTTTCTTACTTTTGTTTCCTCACGTCTTTTGTTGTGTCCAGAAGGAAGCTTTCATGAAATTGGCTTTGCGTTGGACCGTGGATAAAGCCGATAATTTTTGTTTCTGCTGAAGTTGGTGTTGCGTTTGTTGTTGCTTGAGATGCCGTTTGCTCGTTGCATTATTGCTATTGTTGCTTTGTTTGTTACGTTCGGTTTGGTCTCGTATTTGGTAGTATTCTGTGTTGATTTTTTGGTATATATATTTCTCACATACTGTTTGATGTTGTTATTATGATTATCCCTGTTATAATTATCATCGTCCCTTGAATCACCACCTCGTACCATTCACCTTTCCATCTACGATCAACGAACATGGCAAAGACAAGTTGCCTTGGAGTCGCCGCGCTGAGTCGGTCAGGGGCGACAGGCAACCTCTCGCCATCTTCAGGTCACGCTGTATAAGAGTTTCTTGTAATATCATCATCATCTCTCCTTATTTCCTCTTGTTTCCTGAGCCCCGACGAAAGAGGTGTGAAGAGGAGACAGAAAGGACACTAAAGGCTGGTGGATTTTTTCATGTAGTTATTAAAAACTCGATTGGAAATGGTTATTTGATGAGGATGACAATATAAAGGATGGAGATGTAAAGAAAATGAGGTAGACGAAAATGACGTTGACGGGAGTCTATGGTTATCATGAGGGAGGTTGAGAGAATTTCAAAACAAGAGGAATAATGCGAGAGAAAATGAAAAATTATGATTATGATAACACCCACAATAGTAAATATAATAATGATAACAAGATAACTAAGAAGATAAGGACATTACAATTAATGGTAATCATATTAATAATGACAATGATAAAAAATAACGGCATTGGTAACGTCCATGTAAATCGTAAAGCTGATAATTAGAATAATGATCCTGATGATGTTAAAGCAAAATAATTAGTATAAACGATAACAGCAGAAAAAAATCAAGTGGAGTAGTATATAAATAAGAAGAAGGATAAGGGAGAAGATATAGACACAGAAGGCGCCGACGATGCAGGAGAACCAAAACGGCCCGACATGTTCCCCGACGAGGCCTTGGTCGGGATGAGACAGGCATTGCGAAAACGTGTGTGGCTTATGGCCGAGGGGCCTCTAATTGACAGGTAGCTTTCCCAGGTAATGACTCAGGTCAAGAATGCTGTAACCCGTGTTTGGCATCCGGGAAGAGAGAGAGAGAGAGAGAGTGAGGGGGGGAGGGAGGGAAGGATAGAAGGAGAGAGAGAGAGAGGGAAAGAGAGAGAGAGAGAGAGAGAGAGAGAGAGAGAGAGAGAGAGAGAGAGAGAGAGAGAGAGAGAGAGAGAGAGAGAGAGAGAGAGAGAGAGAGAGAGAGAGAGAGAGAGAGAGAGAGAGAGAGAGAGACAGAGACAGAGAGAAATAGGAGAGGAAGGGAAAATCTACCGAGACGGAAAAAAACTCTGATAACTTTCTCTTCTCAGACAGCGCAGATATCTCTTTCTCTATCTCTTTTCTTTCCTTTTTGACATCCCTTAACAATATCCCATAACAAAAATGCAATAACAAATACATAGGAGATGCGAAAATAGTAATTACTTTCCTCCTGCGTTCATATACACTATAACTATCTTGTAATCCAAGCTTTTTTCTTTTGTTTAGCTATTCATTTCACTTTTATTAATCTATTTTCGTCTATTTGGAAATTTAAATATGTCTATCATGCTGACTTGCGGCTCATTCTTCTAGTTTCTTGTATAGCTTCCCATTTTCTTTTCTTCCCGTTTTCTTGTGTACATTTCTTGTGTCCCATTTTCTTTACGTTTCTAAATCTGACACACTTCTTCCCGTTTTCTTTACTGTTATGTTAGATAAATTTCGTGTTTTATACTTTTCTTGCTTTCGGATTACCGATGATTCTTGCTTTATCACCATGCCTAATATTCTTTTTTTTCTTTCTTTCTTTCTCTTTGACATTTCTCTCTATTCTTTTTTCTGATTATCATCGACAGCAATGAATTTTTTCACAATTCCAGTGCTTTTTTACTTTCTATACATTTTTTCTTCATATTCTTTTTTTTCGTGCCTGATTTTTATTACAACTGAACGCCAGGCATGTTTGTCGTGTACACATTAATGATTCATTTTATTCTACTTTACTTTTCGCTATTTCATTTCACTTTAATAACGCCTTGCATAATTTTTATACTGCATAATGTTCGGTGCTTTTTTTAAACCCCGAGAGTGCAATCTTTTGTTCTATTCTTCCAGATTTCCATGTTGCTCTTAATTTTCATGTTTCTCTCAATTCCCATGCAGTTCTCATTTGTCATTTTGCTCTTAATTCCCACGTACTTCTCAATTTCTATGTTGCTCTTAATTCCCATGCAGTTCTCAATTGTCATTTTGCTCT
>NW_028234416.1:11307341-11309841 GCF_977035675.1 Penaeus japonicus | reverse complement strand
ATTTGTAGACCAATTATTATTTCCGCTCGACTTTCACTCCGACGTAGTTAAAAAGATCGCGCGTTTGATTTTTGTGTCGGATGCGCGGTGGTTGCAACAATTTTTTAGCAACGAATAGACACCAATAATAAAAAAAGACACTCAACACTAACTCAGAAAACAAATGCGCAACAAAAATGGTCCACAACACATCTTGATGGATGTGCAAAGATTTTTCCTTGTAAAGAATGGGCCACGGACGATATCCCCGAGCGCTGGACCGGGCACATAGAGTCATCATTTACACAGAGAGATCAAGAAGGACACTTATTCACGATGTCTATGAGACGAATAACGAACTCTGTGAAATATGTATGTAGAAATGGTATTCAATGGGAGTGTTCAATTTCAAGTGAAAAACTCATCCGAATTACATTAGATTAAGAATAAATAAATAAATAAGTAAAAAGAATACGGCGGAGCAAGACAAACACAGGAAACAAAAAGAAAGAGCAATAAGGAGAGAGCCAAGACTTCAAAGAAAACGAAGAAGAGCAAGAAAAGCGTGAGCATATATTATTCTCTCGCGGGTGCCATCTGCTACGCCATTACCGCTTTCTCCGGGTTCGCGAACGGAAGACCCGCGAGTTACACTGAGGGACCCGAAGCATAGACATGGCGCCAGAGGACCTCCGCCGAAGACCCTCCTAGTCGCTGGCGAACTGTGAGCCTGAAGAAACGGACGACTATTTTTGAGGGCTGTGACTGGCGACTGACTGTATGTCTTATTGTGTTAATATGTGAAGATCTTTTTCTTCTTTCCCCGGTGGATTTATTTATATATTTATTTATTTATTTGTGTCTTAGTTTTCGGGTGGTGATTCGATTGTAAAGTGGACGGTTTCGATGGACTCTGTGATATACGTGGGCTATGTGTGGACGAAACATAGTTACCTAGTGATAGTTTGTTGATCTCATTTGTATGCAATTGATTCAAGACAATTTAGACAAAGAAAGTGAAATAAATCACACCCCAAAGTAGACAATAAGTACTCATTCACTGATTTTAATTGTATTGAAAAGTGCTATGATTCTCATTACTATTAAATGGTCATGAATACGAATAATGTTAGAAAGTCGTAGAGATGAAGTGAAAGCATCAGATCCATGAAGAAATACCATCGGAAGTGAAATAAAAAGACGAGCAAATCCGAGTGCCTCAGCATCCTCCCGCTGCCGAAGTAATCCTTCCTCCCTCCGGGCCTGAGCTGAAGGAGACGCGCCATGGTCCTCGGGAGCCTTCCGTGGGGCTCGACGTCCCTCGAGGAGAAGTGGTCGGGGACGGTGCCCGGCCTGCCCGACCCGCCCTCCACCCTCGACCAGATTCTGGACTACATCACAGACAAAGCAGAGGCATTCGTGGTCAGTACAGGGTTGCGGGTCCTCGGGGGCGCTCACGCCATGTCACGCCATGTCACGGCCTGTCACGCTCTGACCTTGCAGAGTCCTGCGTTCCTCACGACTGGCTCTGTCTTGTCTGTTCGGTGCCTGGAAGTCTTGTGGGATCTCTTCGCCTTTTTCGCTTCATTGGACTTAGTGTTTTTTTTTCACATTCTCTACTCTTTAACAGTGAAATGTTATTCTGAAAATAGACATTAGCCTAATTGCACTTAGCTTCTTACTTACCTACTTTCGCATGTACCTGTCACGCTACCCAGCTATCCATTAGTTTCTCTGCAGAAAAGGTTATCAATCTATCAAAATGTATTTATCTATACAGTTATTAAGACATTTTTATATGCATAGATACTGATAGATCAGATTTTGGTTTTAGGAAAGATCACGATGAAATATTACATAATAACTGAAGACCTGTAGGACTACATTCAAGAAACTTGGTTCCTAATGAATGTTTAAAAGAATCTATTCACGAGAAACTGTTATATTATCATATTCACACATGAACATGTAGAAAACCGAAATAAATATATTTCTTTTCTCTAAGGTATGTGTTAATGTAAGTATATGTACGCCTGTGCTTATTCGGTCGTTTACATGGACCGTAGCATTTACCAAGGAAACATTAAGAACAAGCAAAAATTAGCTTAGCCAGAGGCCCCCTGTTCCTTCAGCGTGGGAAAGGGATGGCGGAGGAAAGGGGGGGTGGCGGGGGGGGGGGGGATCAACCATATGTTGGCAGGAATGAACCAAAAAGTGTGTCAGATAGGGGATCATCGCCGGCTCTTGTTTTCTCTACTGTGTCCAAACATGTTCATATCTCTTGCTCTCATTCCTATTACTTTGTTTTCTCTCTTTCTTCTGTTCGTTTGGTAATCGTCTTCTGTACGCACTTTTCCTGGTTTAGTCTTGTATTTGATAAAGTCCTGTATGTTATTTTTAATTTTTATATTTTTATCCTCTCATTGTGTTATTATCATATCATCTCTTTACAATATTTTATGCCATTATTCTTATCTTGTCTCCAGTGCGTCTCTTCTGTAGATTATCATCTTTTCACATT
>NW_028234416.1:11299841-11302341 GCF_977035675.1 Penaeus japonicus | reverse complement strand
CAATTCATTGTATAACATACAGGACAAAGGGCTACAAACAAAGGGATAATCAAACAAACAAACATAATAAGTAAAAGATAATTGATATACTGTTTGATTGATAAGGAAATAACATAACAAGTATAATGGTATGTGTATGAGGACAACAAAAGCTGTGTAACCTTATAATTAATCCTTATAAGTAGACGAAAGATATATGTATTGTATATGCAAATGACCAAGTACTTAGAAGGTGGAATAATGATATATCTCTATGTTCAAACATGTACTTGCAGCTATGCACCATGTGCCATATATGCAGTGTGATATTTCCATATGTATATCATATACTCTATATGGAATTATGCTTGTTGTGGGTATATACGCGCGCGTGTGTGAGTTTGTTTGTGTGTGTGTGTTTGTGTATGTGTGTTTGTTTGTGTGTGTGTGTGTGTGTGTGTGTGTGTGTGTGTGTGTGTGTGTGTGTGTGTGTGTGTGTGTGTGTGTGTGTGTGTGTGTGTGTGTGTGTGTGTGTGTGTGTGCTTGTGTGTGTGTTTGTATGTGTGTTTGTGTGTGTGTGTGCTTGTGTGTGTGTTTGTGTGTGTGTGTGTGTGAGAGAGAGAGAGAGAGAGAGAGAGAGAGAGAGAGAGAGAGAGAGAGAGAGAGAGAGAGAGAGAGAGAGAGAGAGAGAGAGAGAGAGAGAGAGAGAGAGAGAGAGAGAGAGAGAGAGAGAGAGAGAGAGTCTGTAGCTTATTCCTTTAGTTGAACCATGGCACCCCACCTCCCAGGGTTTTTTCCGGATTTCTCCCCCGTTTCTCTCGCAATAGTACCTCGACTTCGACGGCCTTTTGCGTTCATAGTGGGGAACTCCCCCTCAGAAATCCCCCATATTCCTTTTCCATCACTGAGTCCCACCAGCGCCCAAGGGTTGATTAAGACTCCCCCCGACTTGATTAAGCAGCTTCGGCAGAAACGTGTTGCCTTTTTATCAGCCATTTCCTCCTGCAACCACAAAATGGCCTTCAGGAAAGACCTCGGAGGTTCAAAAGGTGCGGGTTACTTCCGTAGACTTATATTTAGCTCTTTTTGTCCCAATGCTAAAGTGCGTGGCGGATGGAGGTTAATTGTTCTGTGGTTAGGTGTTGCCTTGTTCAGGATAGTGCCACAGCTATATTTAGATTTGCGATTTATTTATTTGTGTGTCTGAGTGTATTTGATTGTGAGTAGTATGTTTATTGATTGATATATCTGTGTATCTTTCTTCTTTGAGTTATTGTGTGCTTGCATGTGTGTGTGCTTGTGTCTTCATACATTATTATTTACTGCCCAGTTGAATGAATAATAGAAACTAGAGTGAGATATCCATCTTGAAGTGCAACTTCTAAAGTACAAAGAGTTAGCTTTTAGGTAACGCTCAACCCACTTTAACCTGAGAAACTGGTCTCAAGTACGTTATACAAGAATGAATACATAAGAGGCTACACCATGAAGCGCCAATCGCTTAGTACTGCATGAGTCATGTATCTCAAAAATCCTGCTAAACCTACTCATGTGGTTTCATGGGGGCTACTCATCCCCGACTCACTACAGCTCTTGTAGAATGATAACACACGAAATACATCACGTCTTGCCTCCTAAACAGCCGCGTCTGAGCGAGCGAGTTCTTTGTGCATCGGATTCATTTTTTTTTTTTTTTTTTTTTGCAAGCCGCTGAGATAACATTGCCAGATGCTTTGTTAGGAACGTTTGATCGCGGATCGCTATCACGTGGCCATCGAGACTCAGGGAAGGAAAGGGAAAGGGTAGGAGTGAGGGGAGATAGGGGGAGGGGCTGAAGGGGGAGGGGGAGGGGGAGGTCTCTAGAGGGCTAGAATTAGGGGAAGGAGGGGGAGAAGGTGGGTAGGGTGAGGGGTGAGGGGTGGGGGGGAGGGGAAATATCGACGGCTAATACTCAATATATAATGGGTTGGATAGGGGTGTATCGCCTCGTCCCACCGACCGATGTCTGCTTTTGTGTTCTGTGGTTTTGGTGTTGTGGCCTTTGCTGTTGTTGATGGGGTTGTACTGATGTGCGAAGATGGTGTGTTGCTTATAAGGACGTTATCCTTGCGTTATTTGTCCTTGTCGATGGTGATGTGATTATATTATTTATTGCTATATAATCGATATGACTCTGGATGCTGGTCAACTTGTCGCAGTACCAGCGTACGCCAAAAGGCACTCCGATCGATAAAGAAACCTTTAAAAATCGTGGCTATTCATCGTCTGATCTTACTGACATCACTGACACCGTTGACTCATTAGGACCACGGTGGGAGGGTGATGGGCATCGTCCTAAGGGGGGAAAAAACCTTCCTTCCCCCACGGGGTGTGGCTGGGGCGCCCCGTGCACTGTCTTGAGAGAGTGAAGGTGGCTGGTCGTGGCCTTCACCTGGCAGTCTCGTCGGAGCCACCAGCGAGTGCGGACGGACTGCTACGCTCGCCGCCGCGCCACTTTCACGCGTTCTCTTCGCTCCGCCCA
>NW_028234416.1:11284841-11289841 GCF_977035675.1 Penaeus japonicus | reverse complement strand
GGGGATGGAGGGATGGGGAGATGGAGAGGGAGGAGGAGGAGGAGAAGAGGGAGGAGGAGGAGGAGGAGGAGTAATGGGAGGAAGAGGAGGAGTAGGAGGAGGAGGAGGAGGAGGAGGAGGAGAAGGAGAAGGAGAAGGAGAAGAAGGAGGAGGAGAAGGAGGAGAAGAGGGGGGAGGAGGAGGAGGAAAAGGAGAAGAAGGAGAGGGAGGAGGAGGAGGAGTAACGGGAGGAAGAGGAGGAGGAGAGAGAGATAGAGAAGGAGGAGAAGAAGGACAAGATAAAAGCTTAGAAGGAAAATAAGGAGAAGAAGAAGTAAAATTAGAATGAGGACCCGTAAGAGGAGAGGAGCGGGGTGGGGGTGGGGGGGGGGGCGTGTATTGAAGAAGTTGAACTGGAAGAAAAAGATAGATTAAAAATAGATAACATAAAGGATAAGAATAATAAGAAGGAAACGAAAAAAAGATGAAACTTTCATGAAAAGAAGGCCATGAAAATGCCAAGACAGATCACCGCCATCCGTCTCGCCCAACATAGCCACATACGTAATTACGATAACATAACCTACATATACGACCCGAATTCCGTCGGTCATTCATCAGATCGCAAAAATCGATTAAAATAAAAAACGGGTGACCCAGTTAGCGCGCAAGCCTCACCCTCACTCTCACCCTCACGCCCTTACGCCCTCGAAGAAGAGGTGGAGACACAGCACCCAAAGAAACTGTCGGGGTTGACAATCGCCGGAAGAGAGCGACCTCCGCAAGAGGTTGCGTTATTGCATATCCAGCCTCTGTCTTTGTTTCTGTTTCTCTGTTTCTCTCTCTCTCTCTCTCTCTCTCTCTCTCTCTCTCTCTCTCTCTCTCTCTCTCTCTCTCTCTATATATATATATATATATATATATATAAATTATATATAATATATTATATATATATATATATATATATATACATACTTATATATATATATATATATATATATATATATATATATATATATATATATATATATATATAACCTTTTATATAATATATATTATATTAAATATAATATAATATATATAAAATATATATATATATATAATATATTATATATATATATATATATATATATATTATATATATATATATATAATATATATATATATATATATATATATATATAATATATATATATATATATATATATATATATATATATATATATATATATATATATATATATATAATATAATTATATATATATATATATATATATATAATATATATATATATATATATATATATATATATATATATGTAACCTGTTATATAATATATATTATATTAAATAACATATAATATATATAATATATGTACATACACACACTTCCTCTCTCTCTCTCTCTCTCTCTCTCTCTCTCTCTCTCTCTCTCTCTCTCTCTCTCTCTCTCTCTCTCTCTCTCTCTCTTTCTCTCTCTCTCGCTGTCTCCCCCCTCCCCCCCCTTTCCCTCTTAGTACGCGTGTTATATACAATCACATATACATTCTCAGACGTTTTACGACTGTACTGTCTCGAAGGGCCGTAACAAAACGTGAGGAAACGGCGGATACGCTCGCCAGAAAAAGATCATTTTCGCGTCAAGGACATTAGTCATAATTGGTAATAACCGCGGGGAAAATACACGCAAAATTGCCCATTCTTGTTACTGTGTAAACGAGAACATAGAACAAATTCCCTGAAGATATTCAAGTACAGTGATTCTTTGCCGTTGCCCAACACACACACGCGCGACAGCCAGGAATTTTCTCGTAGTCATGCAAGACGCGGCAATATCAATCCGCGTGGGAACATGGCAGCTGGACCGAGATGTAACGATACTTTTGTGCGATTCTTATCAACGCTGACATCGAGCAGGGTGCGCGGTATGGAATTCGATTCGAAATCCCTTGGTGCGATCCGCTAAGGGGTTTTAGGGGATCGAACTCCATCAGAGACGGAGATAAAGAAGAGGTTCTTCCAAGAGGTAGGAGTCATGAGTCATATGACATGTGCGTTGTGTCACTCATGGTTGGCGCTCTCGAACGCGCCGTGTCACCTCGACGTACCTCTAGATTGTCTAAGAGAGACTCGCGACTCGCACTGAGACGATGGTGACACGGATATGTGACACTATTGATGTAGCCTTTTATCAGAGAGCGTGGGAAAGAGAGGGGGGAAAGGGAGAGAGAGAGAGAGAGAGAGAGAGAGAGAGAGAGAGAGAGAGAGAGAGAGAGAGAGAGAGAGAGAGAGAGAGAGAGAGAGAGAGGAGAAAGAAAGAGAGAGAGAAATAGAGAAATACCCAAACATGAAATAGAAAGAAGGCTAAACCCATAATACATACAAGACAGAGAAACGAAAGCAAGCTAAAGCAACATCCAGATAAAGCTCAGCTTAGAGAAACCAGAAGAAGAAGAAAAAAAGTCCAGCGGGAGCCAGAGAGAGCAAAGCAAGCCGTGAAAGTTGGACGCGCCGAGCCAAACGCCTGTGAGCCACACCCGGGTTCTCGGAATAAAAATCTTTCCTTCACGACATGCAGAACACAATCGCCTGTCCATATCTAATCTTGAACGTGGACATAACTAATCGGCCAATGAGCACATCGTGATGGCCGATAAAGCTTGAATTGCCAAATTTTCTTTATTATCGGCACTCAGACGTGTTGTCAGAACCTCGGCCATGGCTCTTACGTCACTGTCGGTGCGTCTTGGAGAGAAACGGAATTACTCTTTGGAAATCTGGAAATCTGGAAATCTGGAAAATGTACGTTACATACTTTATCGAAATTCTTGTCGGCACTCATTCTAATTACAGCTTTGTTGCTGATTTGATATATGTGCGATGCGATTTAAACATGTGCAGGGACTTGTTGAGAAGATAACCTATGTAGATCTATCATTTTGAGATGTAAACTCGTGCCAAACTAAATGTGTTCTTGATATACATTTAAGCTTTATTTTCCGGTTATAGAGTTGTGTTTAAAGTACAGTGACCATGGCTGCACTGCATGTATTAAGCATCAGTATGAAGCCAAGATCATTCTGTAGCCTTCGTAGTAATCTGCTCCATGCGATGGTACAGCCAAGAATGCAGAGTGCGCCTTTGTCCTGTGAGTTATATGCTATTGTTTGTTTTTTTATAAAATAAAATTCACTAAAACTCACTGTTGCCATCTTTAACTTTGCGTAACTGTCCAACATGGTATTCGTAAAATCCGGAGTGCAGTAACAAAAGTCTCTACGGTAACAATTATTAACCGTTCTACACTACACATTCGAGAAACAGACCTGAAGCTGCCTCGGAGATGTTGGGCACGTCCAGTGAGAGTGCAACTTTCACTTGCTCCAACGCCTGGCAGGGGTACCACCAGCCCCCCTCCCCTCCCCCTCCTTCTCGCCCCACACGCAAGAAACCTGACTAAAGCGGCCAAACGCCTCTGTATGTTTTTTTTTTTTAACCATACTTTTCTGGCTCGTTCCCCTCCTTTTCTCTTCGTATATGTCTATTTTCTCCCCTAAAATATCTCAAACTTGTTCCAGTCCGTCGGTGATTATTTCCTCCCCCAAGTCATTTTCCCCTACAATGTTTTTTTCCCCCCTGCAATCATCCCCCTCTCTTTCTCTTTGCTTTCTCCGTCATTTCTCCCGTACGCGCTAATCAAAGTGTTTTCTTCACGTGTTTCGACAACATAGTGATAACAACATATTTCCGGTGACTATGAAAAGCGTTTTGTCATGGTGGTCATTACGGTTTTTTTTCCCTTCGGGGAAAAACAGGTCATATAACGGTGTTCTTGCCTAGTAATATTCAGGGAATGCTTAAGGTCAGCCATATTCTTTGTATTTGTTATGAGTAAACTCGCATTACTCAGGTGGTCTCACAGCGCAGAACCATGCATAGTTTTGTGTTTTTGTTTTTACACAGCAGTCTGACCTTGGACGCAACAGGAATCACAGTCGATAGGTTTATATATATATATATATATATATATATATATATATATATATATATATATATATATATATATACATGTCATATACATATACATATGCATACATACATACATACATACATATATATACATATATATATATATATATATATATATATATATATATATATATATATATATATATATATATGTATATGAATAACCTGGAGACGCTAAGTTCCCTGTTGCCACTGGCTTCAAAAGGTCCTTATTTTTTCATTGTTTTTCTCTAATATGTGACCATCAGGACGGAATATGGGACCTTTTGACTTTCTAGTCGTTAAGTTAAAATGAAAGTTTGTCCACTTCTCATTTGATATATGTATTTCTTCTTCTTTTCTTTCCTTTCCTTCCTCGTATTTTTATGGTATTTCATTTTTTTATTTAAAGCGATCAACAATCTAAAAAGTATATATATATATATATATATATATATATATATATATATATATATATATATTACTTTAAAATTTATACATTTTAATTGGTACATTATTATATTTCTTATCTAATCGACCCTCCTTCTTTGTTTGCAGGTGAGTTGAGAGAACAGAATGCAGAGAGTACTTAACGGGATGAGAGGTTATTCGGCCTACAGAATGGGATAGAAACTGGCCAGGTGAGTTGTTGCACGACATGACAACACCAACTTTCTCTAATCGTCTGCAACGGTCCTGGGATGGACTTCTAAAGGATTAGGTTGAAGTGACCATGCTTAACGCAGCGCAAAAACGCCAGCCTTCACTATGTTAGAAAAGTTAATGCATTTCCCTGCGTTAATTCCCCGTTCGTAGATTCGCTACAGCTTTTGTTTTGTTTCCAGACAATTTTTTTTTGTAATTACCGTAAAGAAAGGAATCTTTGACTCCTAAAAGGTCGTCCATGGATCAAGCAAGATGCATATTCGTAACACACAGATAACACCTCCCATACGACTTAAAGAGGGGAAAGCATGAGCCAATTACAAGTGGAGAATCAAAGCAAAATAGACG
>NW_028234416.1:11277341-11279841 GCF_977035675.1 Penaeus japonicus | reverse complement strand
GGGGAGGAGGAGTCGATGGGGAGGGAGAGGGGTAGGAGGAGGTGGGGCGGCGGAGGGGAGTAGGGTGGGAGCGAGAGGAGAGGGGTAGGAGGGGGAGGAGAGGAGGAGTGAGAGGATGAGGGTGAGCGAGAGCAGTAGGGGAGAAGGGCGGTGTAGGAGAGACAGTATAGGAGAGAGAGAGAGAGAGAGAGAGAGAGAGAGAGAGAGAGAGAGAGAGAGAGAGAGAGAGAGAGAGAGAGAGAGAGAGAGAGAGAGAGAGAGAGAGAGAGAGAGAGAGAGAGAGAGAGAGAGAGAGAGAGAGAGAAATAAAAAGAGAGAGAGAGAATACGAGGCAGAGAGAATACGAGAGAGAAGGGGGTAAGGGGTGTGTAGACAAGTATATCTCATTTTCTTATAGAAAACAAGAAAATTAATAAAAAACAAAAAATAAATAAATGAAAAAATCGAGGAGTGGAGAAAAGGGAGCTTCCGGGGCCCATATGTACAGTAACTTTATCCCACGGGAAGATGTCCTCCGCGGTCTCTTAATCCCAGTCATGCGTCTCCTTCGTCTCCTTCGTCTCCTTCGGCCTAATCCTGAAAATGAGCTGCTCTTTTATCTCTATCTATCTCTCTCTCTCTTTCTCGTTCTCGTTCTCGTTCTCGCTCTCTTTCTCGGTCTCGTTCTCGTTCTCGCTCTCTCTCTCGTTCTCGCTCTCTTTCTCGCTCTCTCTCTCGTTCTCGCTCTCTTTCTCGGTCTCTCTCTCTCTTTCTCTCCTTCTCTCCCCCTCTCTCTCCCTCCCTTCCTCCCTCCCCTCCCTCTCTCCTCACTCCGTATGCGACATGTGCTTTTTAATGATAAGCTCTTCCCCTCCGTTTTTTATGTGTTTTTTTTTCTCTCTCTATTTCTCCGCTTCGCTTCACCTCACCCCCCCCTCTCTTTCTCTCTCTCTCTCTCTCTCTCTCTCTCTCTCTCTCTCTCTCTCTCACTCTCTCTCTCTTTGTACTTCGATAAGGCAACAACCACCTTGCCTTAGAATAGGTTTCAAGGGAAAATATCTCATTCGCTTTAGAAGCCAAAACCGTTGTCTTTGACGTTGCTCTCTCTCTCTCTCTCTCTTTCCCTCTCTCTTTCCCTCCCTCCCTCCCTCCCTCCCCCCTCTCTCTATATCTCTCTCTCTCTCTCTCACTTCCCCCTTCCCTCTCCAGCAGTACCAGCATTACAATAATTATTTCCGCCTCCCCATCTCCCATGGAAGTCAACGTCATCACATGTCACAGCGGAAGATGTACAAAATCAGCTGACTTGTGAGGCAGCGCACAGCATGTACCTAGAGACCCTGGCTTTTCCAAATATTTGATCATCAAATATTCAAGCCTCTGCTCGCGAGGCTTTGTCTTTGTCTATGCCATGTGAGACAGATGATCACTGACTGTGTTATTTTGGTTATTTTTGAAGGAAGTTCGTGTGGTCGGCACATGACAGGTAGTGAGTTCTTGTCACGGAAATGTCAACAAGGCTTTCGTGATATCGTATATTTGAGAAAGAGAGGAGAGAGAGAGAGAGAGAGAGAGAGAGAGAGAGAGAGAGAGAGAGAGAGAGAGAGAGAGAGAGAGAGAGAGAGAGAGAGAGAGAGAGAGAGAGAAGCAGAGATAGAGCGAAAGAATTATATGTACGTTCGTTTGGGATTAACGCGTAAGTCTCTCTCTCTCTCTCTCTCTCTCTCTCTCTCTCTCTCTCTCTCTCTCTCTCTCTCTCTCTCTCTCCCTCTCCCTCTACCTCTACCTCTACCTCTACCTTTCCCTCTTCCTCTCCCTCTCCCTCTCTCTCTCGGGATATCTAGAATTTCTATACCCCCTCCTCACCAATCAAAGTTATTCCCGTCCACCTAAGCAGCTTCCCGCTATCTCTATTCTTCTTCAATCCTTTCTGTGACCTTAGCAGCTTCCCCGAACCCTCGACAAGAAGCCCTCACGCCAGGCAGCAGCAGGAAAGAAACCCTCCAGGAAAACGCTTCTCAGTCACTGTCCGCGAAGGCTCTCAGTCAAAGGAAATGGAAGGGGTGGGGGGGGGGATGATATAAGAACGGGGAGGAGGGAGGGAGGGGGGTACACTGTGGGGGAGGGTGGGATGAACCTCCTGATGCAATCGTCGGGCAAAGGGAACAGAGATGGGTCACATTATGCTTATAATGGTTTCATGTGGGATTCTCAAAAAGAATATTATAATCTCTCTCTCTCTCTCTCTCTCTCTCTCTCTCTCTCTCTCTCTCTCTCTCTCTCTGTATGTATATATATATATATATATATATATATATATATATATACATATATACATATATACATATATATACATATATACAGTCTCTATCTATCTATCTATCTATCTATCTATCTATCTATCTATATATGTATATATATATATATACAGTATGTATATATATATATATATATATATATATATATATATATATATATATATCTATCTGTATATATCTATATATATTATTATATATATATA
>NW_028234416.1:11267341-11274841 GCF_977035675.1 Penaeus japonicus | reverse complement strand
TGTGAGTAGGCGATATATCGTAGCGCAGGGGTAGCCGAGCCTCAGCAAGAGTTCAGTAAGGCGAGAAATTCTGAACTAAACAAAGAGCCTCCAGAACGACCAGAGTTTACAGCAAACGTCGGGTGATGCTATCGGCTCTTAAGAGCTTAAGTACTGGACTTTGATAGATCGCGATGATAATCGGTACTAATGGCTATGTCGCTATTTAAGCTTCCATGCGTAACTCATTTAAGCTTCTATGCGTAACTCTGATTATCTACTATACATCGATGAACCGAATTTTAAGTCTAGCGCTTATAAGAACTGAGGCCTGGGGAGACTTTGTTAAAGAGTTCTGCTGCCAAGATGACTGGACGGGGCGTCAAGGGTGAACCCAGTGGACGTTGTGTGTGGCCAGACGGAAAGTCTTGTGACGGGCCAGTGAGAGATACGCTGCCTCTCTTTGAGAACAATAAAAACTGGTCAGGACCAAGCAAAGGGGGTTCCCTCTCGGCCCTGGACAAGGTTGGCTTGTTTCCACAACCCTCTCTCTCCCCCTACACGCACCCTCGTGTCTCTTTATATCCACATTCTCCCTCTCCCTCTCTTTCTTTCTTTTTTTCTTTCTCTCGTTCTTTCCTTCCCTCGTTCTCTATCTCTCTCTCTCTCTCTCTATCTATTTATTTGCTGTAAACACACACACACACACACACACACACACACACACACACACACACACACACACACACACACACACACACACACACCACGGCAACCATGAATGCGAGTCTTGCCCAGTGACGTCACCACAACACCAGCGAGGAGAAAGGATTCGACGAAAGGTTTAAGGGGATCTTTGTAGGGGGGAGGGGGAGGCGTAGGGGGAGGACAGGAGAGGTTCTGAGCCATCCACTGAGATGCGATTTATGAAGTTCTGTTGATTACCTGAGTTATTTCTTAATCTTCTTTGGTTCGGCGTTAGTTCAGTATGGTTGTATGTATTAGAGAGAGAGAGAGAGAGAGATAGAGAGAGAGAGAGAGAGAGAGAGAGAGAGAGAGAGAGAGAGAGAGAGAGAGAGAGAGAGAGAGAGAGAGAGGGGGGGGGGGTAGTGAAAGAGAGCGATATAGAGGGTGAGAGAGAGAAAGAAAGAGAGAGAGAGAGAAAAGAGAGAGAAAAGAAAGAGAAAAGAGAAGAGAGAGAGAGAGAGAGACAGAGAGAGAGAGGTAGCGAAAGAGAACGAGATAGAGGGCGAAAGAGAGAGAGAGAAAGAGACAGAGAGACAGAGGCAGAGACAGAGAGAGAGAATAAAAACAAAAATAGCAGCAAGAAGGGAAGACAGGAAAGATGCGGGCCTGTGTGAAAGATGAGACCCCGTGTTCCGTGAGGGAGCGACGACAGGTTGCACTGAGTGTCGATGGATGCTGAGAGATAGAGATAAAGAGATCATTTAGGAGGTCGATGATATTAAGTTTGGGAAATAACTATGATTAAAATCTTCTTTGGTGTTTTGTAAATAGATTTCCATCATATTGTTTGTGTTTAACGTCATCATCATCATTATCTTCATATCATCATCCTCATCATTGCCATCGTCATCATGCTTATCCTCATCCTCACCCTCACCAATCACTATCATCATCACCATTACCATCACCATCACATCGCCAACATCACGATCAAACACCAAGACTCACCATCACCAGCACCAACACCGTCATCACCCTCACATACACACAAACACCAACCTTTCTGGGTCCTTAACCTTGCCATGATCATTAGCTCCGACTTCAGGTAAGCGAATGCGTAGAA
Organism: Penaeus japonicus; assembly: GCF_977035675.1. Lineage (NCBI taxonomy): Eukaryota > Metazoa > Arthropoda > Malacostraca > Decapoda > Penaeidae > Penaeus > Penaeus japonicus. The sequence continues at coordinate 11,273,052 of NW_028234416.1, read as the reverse complement.
CCCGTATGGCGATACACCCGTATAACAGCAGGCACCACCAGCTTCTAGGACTGCGAGTGTGGAGAGAAAGGGGCGAATCCTTTGGGACACTTCCTGTCTTAGAAGAGGAATCGATAGGCAAGCAAAGTCGCATGGTTCTCCCTCTCTGTCTCCCCCAGCTCTACTTCCTTTTCCTTCTACTCTCATTATTCATCCTTCTCCTCATCTCTTGCCGTGGCTTGACGTGTTCGCGTCCCTGCCACTGTAATAGGAAGTCTTTAGAAATCGATAATGTATGCACGAGAGGGCAGCCAAAGCGATCTGAACTGCGCGTGCCTCATTATCATTTCCGTAATGCTGGTTTCTAGGCTGGAAAATTATTCAAGGAATATTTTCCTTGGTGTTATTGTCGGGATGAGGAGAAAACACGGAGGGAGAGAGTAAGAGGAAGAGAGAGAAAGAGAGAGAGAGAGAGAGAGAGAGAGAGAGAGAGAGAGAGAGAGAGAGAGAGAGAGAGAGAGAGAGAGAGAGAGAGAGAGAGTTAGAAGAAAATAAGAAAAAAGAGAACGAGAAAGAGAGAGAGAGAGAGAGAGAGAGAGAGAGAGAGAGAGAGAGAGAGAGAGTAAGAAGAAAATAAGAAGAAAGAGAACGAGAAAGAGAGAGAGAGTAAGAAGAGATAAGAAGAAAGAGAACGAGAGAGAGAGAGAGAGAGAGAGAGAGATAGCATTATATTCTAGATGAAAAGGAAACGCGAGGCAGAAAATGCTTCATAGTTATCAGATTCTTGCACATCCAAGCAATGAGGTCACGCGTGCTGCAGCTGAGCCAGATAGCAGGGTGCTGCACTTTGAAACAAGTCTTACAAGTAACAAAAGAAATGTAAGGCTATTGCAAAACAAGGGATAACACTCGGTAGGTCCGAAGTAATTATCATAGGTTGCAATAACAATAACAACATTAGATAATGGCACTTCTGTTGGGAACCCAGTTGGCTGCAAATAAACACAGCATATGCGAATTGAATATTAAATCAAATAGATAAAAAACAGGACCTACATTCACACTGGCATACCCTGACTACTGCACTTCATAACAAAGCGATCACTCCGCCAAAGTAGTCAAAACAAAAATGATCGACGAGGAAATACCATGGGTTGCCGAGAGACAAGAAATCTCACATCAGCCAAATAATTATAGCATGCGGTCGCCTGTGGTCTTTATACGCCCGCTGTGGCATTGGCTGTTTTACTCGGGGCTCTCTCTTTCTCAGGCTCTTGGTTGCTCTTTAACGCCTGTGTCTTCTTGGCTTCTGAGTGCCGGTCTGTTTTGGCTAGCTGAATGCGTACACGTGTGAGCCCACGTCCACACACACAGTCACAGACACACCCACACCCACACGCACACAGACACAGACACAGGCACAGACACGCACACGGACACACACACGTACACGCACACGCACACGCACATACACACACACACGCGCGCGCGCAAAAGCTGAGTTCTCTCCTTCCATCCCACTCGCTCCCCTTTGTCTTATGGTTGGTTCTTCGACCCTTTGCACTCTATTTCAATAATTTAAACAAGTAGGTCATCGTCGGAAATGCAGACACTTAAACCATAAAATACTTCTTTTCAGTATTCATTACTCTAAAAAAATGTCTTTTTAACGCAGCCTGGTTCCCCAATATGATAATGGCCTCACTAGCTTTATTTTTATAGGTCTGTTTGTAACGTTCGAATGATCTCGTTACCCGGTTGTTTTGGGAAGGAAAGGGATACGGCGTGTAACTTTTATTTAATTTTTGACAGCTGTATTCGTTATTATTCTCAGTTGCTTGTGTGTAATCGTGAATAGAAAAGCGATATTATCATAGTGAAATATGAAGTCTAATTAAGGGTGGTAATAGGTGGTAAAAGTAATGGCGTTAGTGTTATAAATAATGAGTAATAATGATAATGATAATAAGAACAACAACAACAGAAATTATAACAGTAATAAGAGGAATTTAGATTATAAGGATGATCAGATACTAATAACACCGATGATGATAACAAAAATCACATCCAGAAGCATTCACATAAAAAGGCGGCCTTAACAGAGAGACACATTTGTAGGCCTAGAATTTTTCAAAATAAGGTGTAACGGATTCTCATGATTTTACATTCAGACCTGAGATCCCTTGGCGATAATCCGTAATGGTTCCTCTCTGATTTGTGTTGTTGCCGGGTAGAAGAGGCCCAAGGCTGCCCAGGGACAGGTTTACATGCCCGGGAAGAGCTTTCGCTTTCAGGGTCATAACTTTCAAGGTCACACTTTCACTGCTTGGCCTTTCCGCGCTGGAGGTCAAGCACTCATTATTTTTTTTTGTTTTGTTTTCTTTGTTTGGAATCGAAGGCTTGCTCGGGGTCTCCGCTGTCATGACGTGCAGAAACGCAACCACAAAGCAATGGAACTGAATGTTGACAGAGCTGAATCACGGAGAGAGACAGCAGCGAATACATACGAACGCATCTGACTCCCAAATAATGACTTGACGTGTCCTCCTCGAAGACGACAGGACCCCGAGACCTTCCTCACCTCGATACCCGGAAATGTGCTCCAGCGTCACTCCTCGATCGATCGATGGCAGCTCTCGTCCTCGCTGTCGTCTCCTTCAGACCGAGGAGGAGAGGAGACACGGACCCCTACCTTGCCCTCCGAGTGCTCCTCATATTGTCCTTTTTCTTCTGAGCTCCCTTTGTTTTTTAGTTTCGATATTTTTTCATTTATTTTTAATTTTTATATGTTCATTTTCTGTCTGCTGTTCCATAGTTTCACCAACGTGCGATATAACATTCAGGAATATGAATTCAGAATCTGTTTTCCTCTCGTCATTCTTTCGTTTTTTTTTCTCCGTCTCCTAAGTATACCTTTCTTCTCCTCTTCCTCTTTATTATCCTTATTCTTGTCCTCTTCCCTTCAAAGAAGAAGAACATTGACGTTAGAAAAGCCACAAATCAATCTGCACGTATTATAGAAAATGTTGGTACGTAAGAGTTCAGTTGACTATATTTGTATATCGTGGCTTGTTTTTTTTTTTTTTTTTTTTTTTTTTATCTTGGACAGACCTTTACTTGGGTGCTCAAGATCCTTTTTTTTGGTTCACTACGATGACGTAGCAAATTAATAGTACACTTGAACATTTCGCATAAGGCCTTCTGCTTTTTTTCTCTCTCTTTTTTATGCATGAAGTGACGTCAACAGAAAGCTATACTTTTGCTGGTCAATCATTCTCAAATGTAATCGACGAAAAGCGTCCCATTTCGACGAGGGAAGTGCTTCAGCTTTCACTTTTGCTTGGCTTGTCATCGAGAAGTATTATCAATTAGTTGATCTTTGTACCTTAGTTCATCATTAAAGAGAAAGTTAAAAAGGATGCTCAGGTGATTAGGGAGATCAGAGCACGTAGAGTCTCTCTCAGATCAGAGCACGTAGAGTCTCTCTCAGATCAGAGCACGTAGAGTCTCTCTCAGATCAGAACACGTAGAGTCTCTCTCAGATCAGAACACGTAGAGTCTCTCTCAGATCAGAACACGTAGAGTCTCTCTCAGATCAGAACACGTAGAGTCTCTCTCAGATCAGAACACGTAGAGTCTCTCTCAGATCAGAGCACGTAGAGTCTCTCTCAGATCAGAGCACGTAGAGTCTCTCTCAGATCAGAGCACGTAGAGTCTCTCTCAGATCAGAACACGTAGAGTCTCTCTCAGATCAGAGCACGTAGAGTCTCTCTCAGATCAGAACACGTAGAGTCTCTCTCAGATCAGAACACGTAGAGTCTCTCTCAGATCAGAACACGTAGAGTCTCTCTCAGATCAGAACACGTAGAGTCTCTCTCAGATCAGAACACGTAGAGTCTCTCTCAGATCAGAACACGTAGAGTCTCTCTCAGATCAGAACACGTAGAGTCTCTCTCAGATCAGAACACGTAGAGTCTCTCTCAGATCAGAACACGTAGAGTCTCTCTCAGATCAGAACACGTAGAGTCTCTCTCAGATCAGAACACGTAGAGTCTCTCTCAGATCAGAACACGTAGAGTCTCTCTCAGATCGGAACACGTAGAGTCTCTCTCAGATCGGAACACGTAGAGTCTCTCTCAGATCGGAACACGTAGAGTCTCTCTCAGATCAGAACACGTAGAGTCTCTCTCAGATCGGAACACGTAGAGTCTCTCTCAGATCGGAACACGTAGAGTCTCTCTCAGATCGGAACACGTAGAGTCTCTCTCAGATCGGAACACGTAGAGTCTCTCTCAGATCAGAACACGTAGAGTCTCTCTCAGATCAGAACACGTAGAGTCTCTCTCAGATCGGAACACGTAGAGTCTCTCTCAGATCGGAACACGTAGAGTCTCTCTCAGATCAGAACACGTAGAGTCTCTCTCAGATCAGAACACGTAGAGTCTCTCTCAGATCAGAACACGTAGAGTCTCTCTCAGATCGGAACACGTAGAGTCTCTCTCAGATCGGAACACGTAGAGTCTCTCTCAGATCGGAACACGTAGAGTCTCTCTCAGATCGGAACACGTAGAGTCTCTCTCAGATCAGAACACGTAGAGTCTCTCTCAGATCAGAACACGTAGAGTCTCTCTCAGATCAGAACACGTAGAGTCTCTCTCAGATCAGAGCACGTAGAGTCTCTCTCAGATCAGAACACGTAGAGTCTCTCTCAGATCAGAACACGTAGAGTCTCTCTCAGATCAGAACACGTAGAGTCTCTCTCAGATCAGAACACGTAGAGTCTCTCTCAGATCAGAACACGTAGAGTCTCTCTCAGATCAGAACACGCAGAGTCTCAGCGAGTGAAGTATGAGGTGGAGGAACACAAATATCTACCTATGCCACGAAATGACGAAGAGGAAAGGAAGAGAGGGAAAAAACTTGTCGGAATGTGTATCCATTTTTATAAGGTTTCCGGGTCAACCTTGCAGTGGATAAGGTGAAACTCGGCCAGAGGTCATGACCTTTTACAGTCCTCACTTCGGGTCGGTTTTCCATCCTTATGCCCTTCTCCGCGCCGGGGTCAACTCATGATAATTATTGCACACGCAACACCTGACGCCTTGCATTAAGTTTCAGGGGATCTCTTCTCTTTATTTTATTTCTGCTCTGGCTCCATCTTCAATACATATTCTGTGCTCTTGGATTGTGATATTTACGAAGGTTAGATGTACACGGAGTTCCTGCATGTTAAAGAAAATATCTGATCTGAAGAACTCCAAGTATAAATGCCAATTTTCTTTAGATTCCGAATCATAAAAAAATGCATTCGTTACAGCCGGAGGCGGCGGAGAGGAAGTAGGCAGTTTTATGCTTTTTAACTACGGGGTCGGCTATTACTCTCATAACAAGCATATAATCGTAAAATAGAAGTCGTTAAATGTAAAAAAAAGAAAAAAAATAATAATCATAAAAATAACACAGCAAACCCTACGAGTCCTGCTGGCTTATACTTAAGCATTCATGACAGGCCAGGGTTCAGACGTGCTTGGCGACCAATGGGCCTGCATTAGCCTGTAAAACAATGCCGTAAAGGTGTAGTGGTGTAAGCGAACACCATACTGTGCATCCTGTTAAGAGAAACTGGCGCGGATGTAGTAGTAGGAAGAGGGAGAAAGTTGTGGGTGAGAGCCTGCAAGAGGAAAAAAACAGTTGAAGATCTACACGTTTCTTATAAGTACCGACGAAAGAGA
>NW_028234416.1:11259841-11262341 GCF_977035675.1 Penaeus japonicus | reverse complement strand
GCCGAGGGAAAGCTGGCGCCCCGGGATCCGATCGCCTCGTCGCCGCCGCCGCGTTGAGGTCGGATGGCGTTTGCGGCGACGGCAGATGGAGCGACTCAGTCATTACGCGCCGATGGCCGTGCGTCCAGAAGCGTCATTTGATTTGGTCTTTCTCTCTCTCTCTCTCTCTCTCTCTCTCGATATATCACTTGTCTTGATGCTTGAACAAGGAGAACGGGGAGAGAGAGAGAAAAAAGAAAACTCGAAAGCGAGCATCAATTCCTGTTTTTATTCGAGTCTTCGGATATATATTTTTTTAAATATGAGATGTGATATATTGGTACCTGTCATTGTGTCATATCAAGGATACAACTTTCCCATTTTGAGAGCAGCATTGCACATATTAGGAGATTGTTTGCCGATGGCATAATAATTGCCATTCTTTTTTTTTCTTTTTTAATTTAGCCCTTTCTCAATTCTTTTCCCGTTCCGCATCCCCCTCGTTTCCAAACAAAATTTACAAAGAGGAAGTTTACATCCCCTCAAACACAGATCTCTAAACAAATATCTTCCTCCCTCGACCGTAATTGCTTTCCCGTGAGAACAACTCGGGATTATATTGACACACATAGGGCCATGCGGTGTGCCACATCATGGTAAACGCGAGTACAAACCAGTGCATCCTGTGGACGGGTGCACCGGAGACTTGGCAACGCCGCATAGACAGGCACCGCCGCCTTGTGGATGACAGGTGTGCGATGGTCATTCATGGCCGAGAAATTTGGTGTTGGTGTTTTCACTGTCAGCCGTCTTAGTAAACTCAGGGAGCCGAAAAGTGCATGGCTGGCCGAAGGAAAATGCGTGGCTGAGTCCAAATTGGGCCTCTGGTATTAAGGAAGAAAAACTGGTGATGTCTTTGGGTGGAAATCTTCGAAAATCCTCCTATGGCGCCTCGTGATCCCTGTATTTATTTGCTGCAGTTATTACCTTATTCGTCACTATTATGAACGTCATGTATACAGTCGTTATCTGTAAATGTGGCTTCCTTTTCTTTTCGGACGAATTTTATCGAAGCTAAAATGCCAGTTAACAAAACACATACATCCACATTTCCAGGTACTGTTTGTTTACTCAGATTTAGTAATAACGTGGTTATCACACGCTCCCATCTAAGCCTTACATTCGTTTGCATAAAAATGAGACATTTCGAGTGTTCAAGTTAATATTATGGAGGTCTTAGTTCACAAGAAATAGAATGTTTTCCAACAGATATGTGACCGCATTCTTGCTAATTTAAACAGTGAAATCTGTGGAGATATCTTGGCATAGGTTATAAATGATTATTCAAACATCCACAGTTTCTTTCACGTACGTTCATAATTATATATAATTTTAGTGACCACACATAGTTCAGTGACCGCACATGCCTCAAATTCACGCATAATTTTCGGGAAACAGAGCTAAAGCTTTAAGCCACATTTAATGCAGAAAGAAACACGTAAAAAGGCTAATTTCTTAGAAGCTTAACCTTCATAAATGAACTATATTCTGGGGCGTTATGCAAAATTAATGTACTTTTGTTAAAAATACGGGGTGATAGATATAATCGTTCAGAATAAAGAATTACTGCCATTAAAGAATGAAAACGTGTGATGATAATGCTTTCCGATAACCTGCAAGAATAATTGATGGTGATTATGATAATGATACTTCTGATATTACTGCAACCACTTGGTTTTCGGTGTTACTGTTCTATTTCTGATGTTACTGCTACTCCTGCTTCTGATGCTGCGACTGTACTAATGTTACTAAATCTAGTGACAATAATGTTAATGACATTTGCAGCTTCATTGGCAATTATAATGCTCATCCAAACTAACTTTTATATCATGATGTCTCGTCATTTTTTCACCATTTCTTTACTCCCTTATACTAGCTAATTTGAAGTACATATCGTGCGTGATAGAGTAGTCCTTAACCCCCCCCCCCAACCCCATCCCCCTACCCCTCTAGCGGCAATGAACGCATGACTCACACGTGGTCAAAATTACAGACGTTCGAAAGGCTGAGTGAAGACCGGGCTTCGGCTTTAATTTCGAGATCCAAAACATTCTTTTTTTGCTTAAGCGTGTGTTCGTGTCGAGGCTGTTGCGTTCCGAGGCTTACGCGTGATGTCGGGTTTCATTCTTAGCCGGACTGTGCAAGGATAAAATCATAAAAAGTCAATAGATGAAAGGGCGCAACGCAACGCACGCGAAGGTGAAGAAGCCTCGGAAACAGCAGATCTGCAGACTAGAATGCACTGGACAATCGATGTGGACTCGGACCTTGAGGGATTTTTTTGGGAATATGAGTATAATAAATGCCTGGCAACTGTTGTCTGATTACACACACACACGCACATACAAACACACACACACTCACTCACACACACACACACACACACACACACACACACACACACACACACACACACACACACACACACACACACACACACACACACACACACACACACACA
>NW_028234416.1:11242341-11252341 GCF_977035675.1 Penaeus japonicus | reverse complement strand
CGCCTGAAATTCGTCATTTCTTTGTGACAATTTACGTATCTGAGTTTAGTAACATAACATTAGTCATAATGAATGACTATTACCTATCAAGTTATATAGGACAGAATATGAATTGATATAGGAGGCAGCATAATACATTCTTCAAATGAATTTTCAGGAGGACTGTAACTACAACAGCGCAGAGATGAGCAAAGACAGTACTTATTATGTGTTGACATGTGGAGGACCGGGTATTCCCCAAGTCACCCTGCACCGTGCATCTGACCACTCAAGGCTCATGCTCATTGAGGATAACCAAGAGGTTAGTAGTCATATCTCTGTAATAAATATCACTCTTTTGGATATATAATCTAATCGAGAATTACAACAATTATAGATTTATTTTTAACGCCATGAAAAGGAAACCGAAGTTAAAATCACTTCTTGAAAATCCAGGTCCGTGAGCGACTTCTTGATCGTTCCTTGCCCTTGGAGAAGCGCCTGGAGATTGATGTCGCAGGAGGATTCAAGGCTCAAGTCTCGATGAAACTTCCTCCAGATTACAACCCAACAAGATTCCAGAGCTACCCCATGCTGGTTTATGTGTAAGTTTGTTTGTCTGCTGCACCATTTAAGTTTCTTTTCAGTGAGCATCACATCCTGAGAAAATCGTACCCTTCTTGAACCCTTACGAAAAAAAGTCAATAACAAATGAGATAACGGAATCTTCGTACATGTTACTATACATTTACAGTGTTGAAACGCCCATAAATATCATGAAATTTTGATTGATATTCAGACATCTTAAATATGAATTTTGAATCTTCAGATATGGAGGCCCAGGATCCCAGCTTGTGAGTGACCGATTCAGAATTGACTGGGGCGATTACTTGGCCTCTGAGAGGGGAATCATCTACGCTTCCATTGATGGTCGTGGGTCAGGGTACTCTGGTGACAAACTTCTCCACTCTCTCTACTATGGCCTTGGGACAGCCGAGGTCGAGGACCAGATTGCAGTGACGGCGTAAGTTTTTTAGTCGTGTGGATAATAAATTGGAATACCAATGATCAGCATACCTGTTCAGAAAGACATTAGTGTAAGCTAAAGTTCGTTGAACTTTTCAGAGACTCTGATAGTAAGTTTAGTTTGCATGAAGAATACCTTTCCCATTTCTCCCCTGAACAGAGCTCTACAGAAGTCCTTCCCATTCATTGATTCTTCCCGGACGGCCATATGGGGATGGTCCTATGGTGGCTATGTGACTGCGGCTGCCTTGTCAAAGGATGTAAACAATGTCTTTAAGTGTGGTATCTCGGTTGCACCTGTGACTTCCTGGATCTATTATGGTAAGCTGAATTATTACTTACAATGCCTTCCAAAGTCAGGTACTGAGGGATCAAATAATATGCTTTCTATAAACTGACTTTACTGGGTATTTCTTGAAAACATGATATTGTCTTTTGTCTAAGTATTTAACTTTGAACTTCCAGATACTGTATACACCGAGAGGTACATGGGTCTCCCAACGCCAGAAGATAATTTGCGTGCTTATGATGCCTCAGACATAACCAGAAATGTTACAAACTTCAAAAATAAAGAATTCTTCCTCATACACGGGACTGCTGATGACAATGTGCATTACCAACAGTCTATGATGTTATCCCGAGCCTTAGAAGTAAATGACATTCTGTTCAGATCACAGGTAAGGCATTGAATCCAAAGGCAATATTTAGTCATTTCCATATTTAGATTACTTGGTGACAATTGAAGATACTATAACGTAAAATTTTCAAAGAAATTTCTTTCCAAGTAGTTTCTCTTACAAACATACCTATTTTTGCAGAGGAAAACCAGGTTACAGGATAGTATATACTAGTTGGTTTTCAGTATTAAACAACCAATCAGTATTCATCATGGTATTAATATTATCCAAATTTCAGAGCTACCCTGATGAGAACCATGGTCTGGCAGGAGTCAAGAGGCATCATTACCATAGCATGGAAGACTTCCTCAATGATTGCTTCAACAAGGCATAATCATCACTTCTTTTAAAATGATGTCTGTGTAATAATTCCTTTCATATTCCACACAAAAAGCCATATATTTTGTTAATTTTCACAAATGGGTATCTTTTTCTATTGCTCACTGAAAATACATATATAAATATTAAATATTTAAAACAGTGTTTCCCTTGTCTCTAATGCTTAAAGAGCTTTAACACTGTTAGTGATATACTGTACTTTAAAAAGTACGTCTTTCTTTCTCTTCACATGTAATGGGCAGAATGTTATTATTATGAAGATTTATAATAACTTCAAATACTTTTTTTAACGGAAAATGACTGCATTCCATGAAGATATATCATTCCAAATTAGTTAGAATTAATAGAGCTTTTTAATATTAGCATTTATATAGGCAGCATAATGATGATACAAATTAAAAAAAAATCTAGTGTGCAGAAAAAGGATAATACTGATAAAGATATGTATACATAAATAGAAATTAAAAAATATATATATAAATATTCAATACAAAGTGTGTGTGTATACATATATACATATACAGATATGTATAATATATATGTATTTATATACATATGTGTATATATATATATATATATATATATATATATATATATATATATATATATATATATATATATATATATATATATATTATACATTCACACTTATATTACATATATATATATATATATATATTATATATATATATATATATATATATATATATATATATATATATATATTATATATATATATATATATATATATATTATATATATATATATATATATATTCACACTTATATTACATATATACATATATATATATACACGCAAAAAAAAAGTTGTAATAGGCAACTACCAAATTTGTACAGTGTATAGTAATTACTGGTATAAGCCTGAAAAAAATGTGTTATCTCCATTTTTTAATGTACAGAACATTCCAGAGTTCTTTGGATTTATTTTTTCAATACCTCAAAACATGTATCTACATCAAAATTCAAGTGGAAAAATTAGAGAATTCACTACCATCGTAACCTTTGTGACCTTATTAATACTGGGATTACATTGCAAACGTGACTAGTACACAGGCTCGAGAGAAATAAATACTTTTTAAAAATCCTGCATTTCATTTCCTCTCTTGGTTTGTCACTTTAGATATAACCTGGTATGGTGATTAAAAAGTATACATGTACTTAATCTATACAAAAGTATTTCTAAGATGGAACAAAGCAATACCATATTGATATAGCTGTATAACATACCTCCTTAACCCAGAGTTGAACCTCTACCACCCTCAAGATTTAGTCTGAGAGTGCAGTACTAAACCAACTAAACCACATGACCCAACAAAATCCTTTTGTTGGGTCATGTGGTTTAGCCGGTTTTAGTACTGCATTCTCTGGCCAATTCCTGAAGGTGGCAGAGACTCAACTCCGGTTAAAGGAGGTATGTTATACAAAAGTATTTCTATTCACTGTTAACCCACTGATAGCGGATGGAGTGATTTGCTATCAAGGCAGCATCGGTCGTAAATACGGATGGCACTGTGCCATACAACATAAACCCGGCACATGACTGTATACATATTTTATAAAAACTGCGACTAATGGGTTGAAGACCTTGATACTAAATGGTTAACTTCACAGCTTTGAAAGATATCTCAAGATTGATAAAACTGAAATTTGTTTACCACCATACTTGTCTACCATAATTGGTTTTGTCTAAATCTTTCTATTTCCTATCCATAATTCTACTTGTAAACATTTTCATATATTGAAAAAAAAATTTAGTATTATTTCCCCAAAATAAAATGTTTGAAAAAAAAAAGGTTGATCCCTTAAAAATATTCTGTTCTCATACCTAAATAATATCTAAAAATCAGAATTCTTTGATTTACATGATCTCAGAAATGTGGGTCCCCAGAACAAGATAGAAGTAATGAATGACTCACTTGACTTCATGGTAAAAGATATTGGATTACAACCATGGCTGCAAATAATGTGAAAAAAAGTAACTGGTAAATATAATAAAACAAATGTCTATTCACTGTATGTAAATCAATGAAACAGTAAATTCTCTTTTCAGTTTGGAAAGTAATGAGAAATTTAATTAACAACGGTTATTTTATTTCAAAATTCGCAAAGGTGATCACAGACCTGCACAACAACATACAGTTATTTATGAGAAAACTATCTTTATATTGCTTTATATTATCATTTTAACAGTGGATGTACTTACAGATATGCTTACAATATATACATATGATTACAAGATACTTGTAAATAAAGGTTCATCTCTCAAGCCTCACTACTAAATGAAATGCATTCACTACCATTTGTTTCACTTTTTTTTCTGTAATATTTAATTGCAGGGAGATTTCATTATTTTTTTGTTTATTACACATGAAATGATAGTATCTCCCTTGACCCTTTCCTGATGGGGCATGCGCTACGCGAAAACCCCTACACTGGGCCATTGCAATATTGCATTGGAAACGTCACACTGGCATGACGCCCCGGCATCGGGAATTTAGCTGTGTCACACGAGTGTGACACACCGTCATCATAGGGTTAATTACATCAAAGATAGCAATATTTATTTACTCATATATGGAAAAAGATTATGTTATGCATCTCATGCAGAACTATACCTGACAAGATCATTTTCATTAGATTGATCAGCATCACTTATTGGATTTGATTCATCCGGAAGATATGGCTCTGGAAACTCAATTGGCAACATGTCCCCCCAGTCTGAATTTTTACTAACTTGGTAACACTCTTTGCCATGTCTCTTTTTTGTTACTGTAAATTCTTGGAGTGTACCGTACTTTGTACATGTACGACATATAACATGTCTAGTGCGGCATAATGGGGCACGTACAACGCGAGGCCACGTTACATTTTCACCTACATCATCATTTCTCCTTCCTTTTTTAATTACTACATAGGTAAACAATTCCTTTCCAGTGTCACTATATTTGCCAAATTTAAATGGTTTATAGGACACTTCAAAATTACAAGGGGTGTTAGAGCCATCAAAAAATCTTGGACAAAACATATCATGTGGACAAGGAGAGAAAACATGCCCCTCTAAGTATTCTCTTTCTTCTTGTGAGCGTTGAGCCACTTCTAATACGTAATCTCGAGCTTCTTGAACCAGTCTGTACCCTGCATTTGTCCCTGCTTCAACCAGTATGAGGTATTTTGATGTCTTTCTCCAGAGTATATCAATTGTTCTTAGTCTTGATGCCATGTCTGGCAGTTCAAACAAAGAACGGGAGGAGACCACGACGTCGTACTTCAAAGTACTGGACATTGGTAAGAACTGTCTGAAAAATGTTCCTCCTGGTCTTGTTCGCAGTGGCTTGTCTGAGTCACCCTCTCTAAGAAGCTTGTTAGCCATGTCATTCATTTCTGAACTGGAGTCAATGCACACAGCCTCTTTGCACTTTCCAGGCCAAATGCTGTCCACTGCCCTATAAAAGAGAGAGAAAAAAGAGAGATGAAATACATAATATCCATCAAACAATTCTGAAAACAGTGACAACATACCCCTAGAATGCTTTTTGGAAGACTAATGTATAACTGAAGGCACAAAGATTTCAATCACAGAGTAACTTTTGAAAAATGCAAGACAAAATTACAACTGGCAAGTTTGTCAAATAAATATTTATAGAAAGAAGTAATACTTTTACAACAGGAAATTAAAGACTATAGAAATCTTAGCAATAGGTCTGGAAAAAAAAAGAAAAACAAAGATGAAAAAACTGAATGTTTTTTGCATAGTAAATCCTACATGAATATGGGCTAAACAATTTGAATTTCCTAATGTACTGTCATTTTTATAGTATTTTATTACACAGTTCATCAGACAAAAAATTTGAGAAGATCTGTTTGTAATAAGCTGACTTATCTGTTTACCCCCTTTACTTGACAGGTCACGCTTATGACTTTACAGGTAGAATCCAATGGGCCATGTTTATGGCTTTGCTTGAAATGTGTTGTAACTCCTTTAAAACCCCGACGACGGAGAAACATGATACACGTCTAGTAGTTTTGGTTTTTGGGTTGGGACGGGGACGCGTTACTTTGTCCAGCCCGGGGCGCGGGAGAAACCAGCGCACAGCGCTGGCTCGCGGCCAGTGCGGCCGAGAATCCCGACGCGTTAGGCTTATGCGTTCAAGAGTCCCGGAATTTTGGTCTATTTAAGCCGGATTGGCCCCGTCGGGAACGGGTTAATTCAAACAGCCGGCCAGGTAGCCATATCATATAACATATGCAACATCGCATATGAGCCTAATTGCCACTAGGTGGCTCATTGTGGTGGATGGAAACTTAGTGGTCAGTATCTGGCTTGGCCCTTGATCACCTCCTACACTGAGGTAGCTTAGCAGCTGAGACAGAGTGCTGTCATAGAGAGCATATTAATAAATCCATCCCCCACCACCTTTTCTATAATGCCTTGAGCCAACCCAATGGATGGTGGCATTGCAGGTCTAAGGGGAGTCCTGTTTTTTTTATATATACAGATCTAGTGCATGTCTAGCAATTGTACACTGAGGCAAGTGGGTTATACTTCGGCATTTTTAAAATCAATCATCTAGCTTTCAAATTTAAAACAAGACCTAAATCAAACAAAGTTTAAAAGTACCAGGTTATGAAAAAAGGTCTCTCTGTTACTAGAGCAAATAATTTTGTCTACACTTTAGATCAGAGAGAGAATCATAATGGTGTAAGTTTTCCATATAAATGAAAAAAAAATCTGAATATTGCTAGAGAAAGACATGAATTTTCAAACAAATATCATAATCACAAACACAGATGTCTTAACTCTCTCCTGGCATCAGCAGGAAAGAAAACCTAAAAGCGCACCCATCCAGAGTCTCTACCAAGCATAAGTTTCAGGGAGTGATGACACAGCAAAATTCTGACCTCCAACTCTAAAGTAACAGCAATGCAGGAAGTGCAGGCAGAAGGAGAAGGTGAACCAAACCATGTGCAGCTGCTGCAATGCACCTGTGTGCTAGTATGGTTGCTTTATGATGTGGCACTCGTAGCCGTAAGCACAGGTCGCTTTCCTCTTCCCCATCTCCCCATGTTTTCTTCACTGACATCAGAAAAATATACAGTTGCTTTTGTCCTCTCATCTAACTGTAACATTTCTGTTAGACTGGGTGTAAAGAACATAATGAACTGATATGGACTTTGTACTACAATTTTTGTCAAATACAATATTGAGAAACTTTGTCAGCACTTGTAAGCCTCATAATATAGTAAAACACAAAAAATAATGAAAACTAAAAAGAATGAAAGACAACACAAAAGGTCTCAATATGTTGTGTGCAGCTCCTTTGCTCTCATAAAAAGACTATTTGGTGTTCTATGCACATGGAACTAGTGCTGGACTTGTGGTCAAATAAGCGTCATGATGTACATAAAGTTGGAGGATTTTGGATCACTGTGTTATTTCATTGTACTATGAGTAATGAGTGAGTGATGATGACAATTGCTGTAATATTAAGCATGGCACCACTTTCTCCTAGTGCAGGCAGGAGAGAGAGCCTTGAATGGTACCCATGCACAGTCTCTAGTAAGCACTATCTTTAGAGAGTAATGGCACACAGCATATTGCCGACCTCTTGCTTTAACATACCGCAGGTGAAGGATGTGCAGGCTGAATGAGAAGAGTGACTCAAAAAATGTCCAATGCCTACAATGTGACCCTGTGCCATTAGTGATGCCTTTTACTGTGGCACTTAGTCATAAGCACTGGTTCCCTTCCTCTTCCCTAGCTCTTCATGTTAACTTCATTGTGGATGTTTATATTTTTGTATTCATTCATGACAATAAACAAAAATGAAAAAATAAAGTTGCCTTATATCCTCCTATAAAATGGCAATACTTCTACCACACTGAGTATAAAGAAAATATTGAGCCGATATGGACCCTATACTACAATTTTAGACAATTGCAGCATTGATAGAGCCTGTGATATGATATTAAAAGTCGCTCAATACAATAAAACACAGAAAAATTACGAGCACAAAAATGACTCTAGTTTTACAATGAGTGATAAAGAGAGCAGGAAAAGTCAAGGTATGTGGCATGAAGCTGCCTTACTCTGAAATGACATCCCATCCCGGAGACTGGGCAAGTGCACAATAGGTTAAAGTGTCCCAGAATATTCCTTCCTCATGATAATGATCATATGTCATATCATATTATTATTATTACTATCACTATCATTATTTCAATCAAAATGTTACTCATTATCATGATCATAATGATAATCATTCTGTCTATAAGACAAAAAAAAAAAAAAAAAAAAAACTGTTGATACATAATAGAAGTTACTCCTCAATGAGCCACTTTCTGTTCAAAATAATATACTCGTCCATGCTTCTAAATTTTGAGTGGATATTTAGATATCCAATTTCTGATCCTTGAAGAAGAAACATTGTAGCCTAGCCCTGTATTTTGCACTAATTTTTGCAAGAGCCCCAATTTTGTAGATGGCATTCAGTATGAGAGCTGCACCTTAAGTAAAATTTCATATTCCATGGATGAAGAAACACCAAATACTCTGTTGGGAGTCACATGTAACTCACCAGGTGCACAAAATTACAAGCCTATCTCTATTTTCCTTTTTTCTTTTCTTTTTTTCTCTTCCCCCTCTTTTTATAGCTATATCATGATGGTGAACAAATAGCATCTTGAAGTCATATCCTCCTCAGCATGGATGAGAAAATCCTCTATCCTTCCATTTAATTAGTTATGTCCCATGATGCACATCAACTTTACCACCTTTTTTTTTGGTATATACCCACTCCAAGCTATCAGGGATTTCAAAATATAAAACTTAAAAGCGGGAATAAAAATAGAAAAAAAATAGAACAGGAAAAGAAAAACTTGTTAAAGATATTTAAAAATCTTAATTCAAAATCTGCTATCCCATTCCCTAACTCTTTCCCTTAAGATCCCCTCCTATCCTGTCCCATCATGACTAAGCAACATTATTTTAGTTTACTCTGTCTTTAACATTTTCATATAAATTGCCACATATAAGAAAATGAATATCTGCTTTCATGTGTCTTCTGTACTTGTCATTTTGTAAGGGGTAACTTTTCCAATCTTAACCCAATGACGACGGGGTGTCACACATGTTTGACACGGCAAAGTGCCTGATGATGGGGCGACACACCAGTGTGACGTCCCCGAGGCAATATTACTTAGGCCCAGTGTAGGGGGTTGCCAGTTCTCACCGGGCCCATCAGCAACGGGTTAATAGTCCCCTATTTGACAGTTATTTGACATACCAGCATGAGACATATATTTTCTGTTACTCACCACATTGATGTACCCACACCTGATCCAAAATCTAATAATGTGAGAGGAGAAAAGTGTGGGTCTCGTTTCTTCACTTCTGCCATGATTTTATAGAGGGAAGCATAGTCCGGAGCTATGCGGCCTGTCACATACAAAGCAGCCCTGTTGATGAAAGATCACATTATAATAGAGATAATTTTTTTGTTTCTCATAAGTACCAGTTCTGTATGCAAATTCACTAATGCTCCATACACCAACAGCTAAAATAGTCACTAAGTTAGTTCAATATAAAACTTAAAAGAGGGAATAAAAAAAGAAAAAAAAAAATAGAACAGGAAAAGAAAAACTTGTTAAAGATATTTAAAAATCTTAATTCAAAATCCAAAACCGTAACTTCAAGACTCTTTTTTAGGGTACTCTCTGTTACAATATGGCACAGCACAGAGAGGAATATCTTCAGATGTTTCTTAAAACAATGGAAAGGTACATGATTCTTAAACTTGGCAGGTTCTACACCCTTATTGCAACAAGCTTTAAATATCAAAGAATATCAATAAAAAAAAAAAAAAAAATAATACTAGCAATCAGTTAATCACATCATTTCTTTATCATATTCCACCATGAGACACTTCTTTTATGGAAAGGCTCTGAAACCATACTGGCCAT
>NW_028234416.1:11224841-11237341 GCF_977035675.1 Penaeus japonicus | reverse complement strand
ATATACAATTTTGTTAAATGTAGGCCTTTATCGGTAATTGCACACATGAATTCTGTGTTATTTCAATTTTCTGTAATGATGCTTTTTTTATGGTTTGCTAGAAAAGAAGGCTCTGTGGTTATCCAGCTCAGAAATGACAGGATTCACAAGAAGATTGATTGGGTGATTGGCGGAAACCAGACAAGAAATTTTGACGTACATGGGCATGACTTCGCCCAGATAGCTTTGTTTAGGATTGCTGTCTGCCAGTGCAAAATCATCCCTCTCTCTTCAAATGCACCCTCTGTGACCATACAAGAAGATAACCAGTAAGGCAACTTGCTGGTGAACCTTTCAAACTCTTGTAACAATAAATAATCAGCAATTTATTGCAGTATATAGTGAAAAGAATAGCAAATGTATATTGTTTCTCCACATAATTTTTTTCTCTCTCATAATTATATTGGTTGTGTTCTTTGCAAGTCCATTTGAAACTTCCTGTGATCTGTAATGGCTGGCCTAAAATCTTAAGTCCACCCAATATTATTATAGGGACAGTCTTCATGCTATAGAAATGCAATATAAACCCCCAATATGTATATTTTGGTAAGGAGGGAAGCTGGGAGGGAAGTCTACAAGCTCTACTGCACAGTGAACTTTGTAAGCCTTTGTCAGAATGCTGACTGGCATGGAGGTCATGCTAATCCGCAGAAGACCAGTAACAGCTTTTTAAAGTTTGATTTTTGAAGAAGACCAGAGCCAAATGTTAAGGTGTGTGTTTTGATTCTATTGGTTCATGTACAGCATATATATTGACTATGTAACTAGAGTTTTTTGTTTATGACAGCATGACTTCCACAGACAATAATCATAATTTCTCATATATTATGATATAATAAGAACATGGCTAATATTTCCTTTCCAACTGATCATTGCTGCTTTTGCATCTGAAGCTACAGTGAAATTCAGAGTGTGGACTGGTTCCTAATTTGATGATAAACTTACTGCGAGCATCGCCAATGGATATGCTATACTGGAACAAATATAGGAAACATGCTCATGACTGGCTTGTTGATTTAAATGTAGTTTTCTTAATTATCATCTATAAATGACTTGAATATATCCAAGATATTTTTATACTTATATACACAATTTTTTAGACAGATAGCTCTTTTCTCAACAAATGTGCACCAAGTAAATGAAAAGGGCATTGGTCAATTGTTTATCGCTAAAAGGTGAAGGTTGATGGAGCTACTACTGGTAATGTATATTAACTAATTCATAACAGATAACATGATATCATGTTATGAAGTTTCACTGAATATACAATTTGTACATAGATATGTTTATATACACACAGTAGTTATACACATTATACAATATCTATTTTTGACACCCCTTATAATAGCGTGGGTGAAAATCAGAAACTCAGAGAAGCCTCGGGTCTAGTGAAATCTTTGGCTAGGAAGCTGCTGGCACTTGCTATACTGGAGGTGAGAGCAAATTAGGCAAATATACACCCCTTCATGAGTGTGTTAAACACCTTTCTTCTAAGTTTGAGGTGTAATTGACACATGAAAAATATCTCAGACCCAAATATCATCAATCTTTTTATCATGGTTATAAATATGGTGAGAACCTCATTATCATATAGGCAGAAATGTTCTGCATTTGTCCACCAATCGCCTAGTTTCCTTACAAATACCATCACCCTTGTACCTAGAAGTCAAAAAGTAGCCCCCGAATACTTCAATTCGTTATCATAACACTAATAGCTATGTGACAAGGGACATAATTCTCTTACTAGTAATTTAACGTTGTTTTTTTCAACATCCAGTTGAGTAAATATTTTAATTATAACAAAGTGTCAGTTACGAGCCGCTGTAATTTGAACGACTCTACTTACCCGGAATATATTCATATGAATCTGTGATATCCTTCCACTTAAATTCATTTTGAAAATAGTAGCAGTATCAGAAAAAAAATAATAGACACTCTCTGATGTTCTTCTTCTTCTTTCTTCTTTTAGAGGGTTTTAGACTATATGTAGTCTATATTCCCTGATTCTATTTCTTTCTTCTTCACTTCTTTCTTCTTTCAATTTTTTTTTTTTTTTTTTTTTTCACTATCTTTTATATGATGTCTATTATTTTTGTTCTCCTTAGGAAGATTTTTGTATGTCTGAGTATGTAGTACTTATTTTCAGAGGGTTGATTTCCACCTGTAATAAGGAGATTTGTTGTTAGGATGTTGATTTTTAATTTTTTGAGGGCTTCTTTTAGTTTAGTTCTGTGCGAGTGATGTCTTGGGCAATATAATAATAAGTGTTCTATATTTTCTACTTGGGTGTTACACCATCTGCAGTTTGAATTATCTACCATATTAAGTTTGTGCAGGTGTTGATTTAGTCTTGTGTGGTTAGTCTTCATTCTTGTTATACATACGTCTAGTTTTCTGTCTTTTGATCTTGTCCATGGTTCTGGTTTGTTGTCTTTTATGTAGTTGTTTTTTGTTTCTAGGATTGATGGAATGTAGTGTTCCCAGTTTTCTATTATTTTTTTTCTTATTTCTTTTATCATTGTTTTTGTGTCCTGAGGTATGGTTATGGGGTTTGGGATGTCATGTGCTTTTTTGGCAGCTTGGTCTGCTATTTCATTTCCTTTTATATTTTTATGTGAAGGTATCCATTGAAATATTATGTTTTGATCTCTTTGTGTAATTTGTAGGATTAAATTTTGTATCTTATATATTGTGTTTTTATAGTGTTGTGGTTTACTGTTTTTTATTAGATGCAAAGCAGCTTTTGAGTCTGTTAAGATTACTGAATTTGATAAATTATTGTTTTGAATGTATTGTAAACTTTTTTCTAATGCATAAAGTTCTGCTTCTGTAATTTCTGTGTTGGGTGGGAGTTTCCAAATTGTTGATATTTTTTTGTTTTCTATGTATATGGCTGCTGTTGTGGAGTTTGTTTCTGTTATTTTTGATCCATCTGTGTATATTTGGTTATAGTTTTGGTATTCTGTATTTATGAGTGATTGGAAATGTATTTGTATTATTTGATGTGGGTAATTTTTGATGTTTGTGTTTATGAATTCTGTCCTTACCATGTTTGTAAAGTCATTCCATGGGGGGATTGGAGTGATATTAGGGGTTGTACTAATTTGTAATTTGATTTTAATTTCATCACAAGTATTTAGTACTCTGTGGAGAAGTAGTTTTTTGTCTTTGGTTGGATTATAGCTTTCTATATTTTTTATGGTCATTTGTTTTAATGGAGTATTTGCTGTTTTTTCCAGTATTTTCATCATTTGTTGACATTCTATAATTTTAATTCTTTGTTTTAAAGGTAAGGTGTTTGTTAATGTTTGTAATGATATTATCGGGGTTGATTTAAAACAGCCTGTTGCGATTCTTAGTGCTTCGTTTTGAATTGTTTCTAGCTTTTTTAATTCTGTATTATTTGCTGATCCATATATAGTTATTCCATAGTCTATGTTGGGTTTTATGTAAATTCTAAAGAAATTTATCAGAGTTTCCCTGTTGGCTCCCCAAGAAGTGGATCCTAACTTTTTCATTATGTTGATTTTTGACATTATTATAATTTTTAATTTTTCTATATGTTTATTCCAATTTAATCTGGGAGCATCAAATTTTATTCCTAATATTTCATGACTTGTGGTGAAGGTTAGTTCTTCATTATCTATCTTTATGTTTGGTATATTTCTTATTTTATTATTGGTGAAACACATTATTTTGCTTTTGTTTATATTGATTTTTAAGTCCCATTTGTCTGTCCATTCTTTTATCTTTTTGATACCATTTTCTAAATTTTGTATTGCTTTTCTATAATCTTGATCGGTTGATATGATTGTGAGGTCATCTGCATAGATGATTTTATGAACCTTGGGTGGCAGTTGTACGTCTGACATAAGTATATTAAAAAGGATAGGGCTAATGGGGGAACCTTGGGGTACCCCGCATGTAATGTTACCTGATGAGGTTTTTTCGTTTCCAATTGATATTTTGTATGATCTGCCTTTTAAAAAGTTTTGTATCCATTTGAGAAAGGAACCTGTTATTCCCATGTTTTTTGTCTTTATTAGTATTGCATCGTGGTTTGCTGAATCAAAAGCTTTCTCTAGATCTAGACATGCCACTAGTGCATATTTCTTTTCTTTTTTGGCTTGATTTATGTGTAGTTCTATTATTTGTAGTGCGTCTATTGTTGTTTTATTGGGTCTAAATCCGCTTTGGTCTTTGTCTAGTTTTTCATGTGTTTCTGTCCACCATATTAATCTTTTTGTGATGATGTTTTCAAAAATTTTCCCCATGCATGACAGTCTGCTTATAAATCTATATGATTTTAGTTCTTTTGGATCTTTCCCCGGTTTTAGTATGGGGTTTATAAGTGCAGTTTTGAATTCGGCTGGGAATTGTCCTGAGTTCCAGTAATTGTTAAGATTTTTTAGGATTTGTTTTAATATGTTATTAGGTGCTTTTTTGTAAAATTCGTATGGGATTTCATCAGGACCATATGCTTTCCCATTTTTAGTTTCTTTTATTGTTTTTGTTAGTTCATTCATGGTTATTGCTCTATTTAGATCTGTTGATTCAGAATTGTTCAAAATATCTTCTTTTTCTTTTCTAGTTATTAGCTGTTTAGTATTTTTATTTGAGGTTTTTTCAAATTCACTTTTGAATAGGTTTAACTTTGCATTTGTATCTGAAATTGGTAAATCATGATGGATTAATGGGTAATCTTTTATTGTTGTTTTCCCCATTATTTTCTTTATAAAGTACCAAATTTTTTTGGTTGGGGTTCTGAAATCTAGTGTTTCACAATATTTTTTCCATGACTGTCTTTTTTGATCTTCAATTATTTTTCTAGCTTCTACTGCTAATCTTTTATATTCTGATTTATTTTCGGTATTTGGTCTTTTTCTCCATAAATTATAGGCCTTGTTCCTTCTTTTTATTATTTCGTTACAAGTCTTATTCCACCAGGGTTTGTTTGGTTTTTGTTTTGTTTTTATTACGTTACTAAATTCAAAGTATTTTTCACCAGTCTTCTTGATTACTTCTAATATTTCTTTTAAAGTTGTCAAGTTTTTATCTTCAATTGCATTTAGTTCTGTTTTGTATTTTTCCCAGCCGGTATCGTTAAAAAACCATCTCTTTTCATTTATACTTATATTATTTCTGGTGGTATCGTCTTTAATGATTATTGGTAAATGGTCACTTCCTAGATTTGGACCTGTTTCAATTAATAGATGGCTTAGCTGAGGTGAACCTATAGCAAGATCTATTGTAAATTCTTTGTTAGATCTAGGATCTATTCTTGTTGTTAGACCTGGTGGAGTCAAAGTGATTAAGTTTTTTCTTGAAATAAATTCTGCTAGATTTCTGCCTGTTTGGTTTATTTGTCTTAGATCTAATTTGGGGTCCCATAGAGGATGATGAGCATTGAAGTCACCTATCAGTAATTTTGGATTATTTATTTGTTCTTCATAAAATTCAAATATTTTTTGTTCTATTTTGTTACATGGGTTATATATCAGCAATATATTTAGCCATATATTTTTGTGACTGATTTTTATTCCTAAAGTTTCTATTTTGTCATGATAATTGTCTCTTATGTTTAGGATTTTGAACTGTATGTTGTTTCTGATACATAATGCTAACCCCCCACCTATCTGATTTTGTCTATCTTTTCTTATAATTTCAAAGTTTTGTAAATCAAATTTATCTTTGTCTTTTAACCATGTTTCACTAATAGCTATTAAGCTTGGATCTTCTTTAAAAATAAGGTAGTTCAAGTCTGTCTTTTTGTTTAGGATTGACCTTGCATTCCAAAAAATTATTTTATTCATTATTTGCACATAAATTACTTATTACGGTCATTATTTCAAATATGGCTTCTGAAATTATTGTTAATATTGATGTTCCTTGTTTGAATTTGTTTACTATATTTGATATTATTTTTATTATATTTTTTATGATTCCTAACCATGAATTATTTGATTCTGCATTATCTTTGGTTGTTTCGGGTTCTTTATCTTTAGTTAATGGTGTGGGGAGGGACCATGTTATTGGAGATTTGTTTATGTCTATTGTTGTTGTGGGAGTATGTTTGTGTGTGTTTCTTTGTTGTTTTGGTGATTCTCTGAGATTTTCTTGTACTGTATCTTTAGTTTGTTTTGGGGATATTTTTTGGTGCTGATATTGTGTTTTTTGTCTGACTGGAGTTTTTTGCCCTGGTGTTATGCTATGGGCCTGAGTGACTGCTTCCGCAAATGTTTGAGTCTTAGTTAGAATTACTGGTGTAGTTTCTTGTGAGTTTATAGTTGTGGGTTGTGTGTTGTTATTTTGTGTGGGGTTGCTTTTTTTTTCTTTTCTGTTAAGGTTTATTTCCTGTTCTTGTTTGGAGATGGGTTTAATTTGTTGTAATTTTAATTTGACTTCAAAGTTGTTTGGAGTTAGATTGTGTCTGTTTATATCTTGTGCTTTTTGGTGTGCTTTGCAATTTATATCTTTTGGAGAATGGTGCTCTTCACAAAAAAAACAAAAAGGGTTATTTGTGCAGTCTCTATAATTATGATTAAACTCACTGCAGTTACTACATCGTTTTCTATTTTTACACGTTAATTGTCCATGACCATACCGCATAGAGTTCGTGCATCTGGGTATTGGGAAAGTATATTGATGTACATTATAAGATGTATGACCTATTGCTACTCTTTCTGGGAGTGAGCCTTTGAAAGTGATCCTTATTGATTTTGTTGGGATCATTTTGAGGGGGGCTTTCTTTGTCTCTGTTAAGTCTGTTTAATCTAATGGTTTCTAGGATTTCAGAGTTTGTTCTCCATATTGATTTTATTTTCTTTTTTATGATTTCAATTGGAATTTCTGTGTCTATTGGGAATATCGTCCCATAGGAACAACCCGTAAATTTGCTGGAAGCTTGTTGTTTACATTGGATTT
Source organism: Penaeus japonicus (assembly GCF_977035675.1). Lineage (NCBI taxonomy): Eukaryota > Metazoa > Arthropoda > Malacostraca > Decapoda > Penaeidae > Penaeus > Penaeus japonicus. The sequence continues at coordinate 11,230,378 of NW_028234416.1, read as the reverse complement.
CCCAGTTACCCAGATGCTCAATTTTATTCAATTGTTCAATTTTTGTTATATCATCAACCTCAAATCTTATGGCTCTACCTTTGCCAAGGACTCTTAATGTGTCTTCTTTAATATATTTTTGAAAAACAGATTTATTGATGGCGTCTGTTAAAGTTATTGGGTTGTTGAAATTTGAGGTAGATGACTCGTCTTTGATCTGAATAAGTACTACATTATTTTGATCTACTTGCATGTCTGTTGATGGGTTGGGTTTGTTGGTTCGTTGTTTTGAAACTTTTGTCCATTCGGTTTCGTCAGTTCGTGATCTTTTGGGATTGGGGTCTTCTTCAGAGTCACCGGTGATCACGTTTTTGCGTCCTTTGTTTTGTTGGTCTGTGTCCATATAAATTTGTGTGCCAGGTATTTCACCTGGATCTGGGTTTAGATCACTGTCCATTTAATTATTTCCCACTTTATTTCGATGGAAGAATAATTGAATTCACTAGAGTGTAAAAATAGGTCTTCACTCTGTGACGTTCAAACTTGGAATCTCCTCTCTGATGTTGCTTGTTTGAGACACGTTCAGCTTCTAACGTGAGAAATGATGAGTAACGCCTAAATGTTTTGAATGCTTTCCACGGGATCACTAAACGACTTCGCAAATTCGCTTTTTGCTTATCCAAGACTAGAGCCAATTACACGTTCATTCAAGTATAGATGATATACAGAAATATACACTTTCTCTCGATGATAAAGCTATATTCACACTTGCAGGGGCTTAAGATATATATATATATATATATTTTTTGTGAATGCTGAACATAGACATTTTTTTTGTGTGTGTGCCTAGAACAGTGGTTCCTAATTATTTATCACTGATGATAACTATATAATGCATGTAGCTCTTTCTGCGACACCCTTTGCTTTAACCCTACCCTCATGAATTCCTGCTGCTCTGAACAAAATAAACCTTCGAATAACAAATATACAACTCATCAAAAGAATAAGAGTAATTCTAGATACGGACTAACATAAGACAAGGCGTTATAAACTTTGAAAAAGAAGCAAGGAAACTGAACAAAAAAAGAACTGATTTTATGTAACTTATATTGTTCACAGGACTCATACTTTACCGTTGACCAAGGGCTCGACTTACGTAATTTCACTAAATATAATCTAGGGTCCCTTAATTAAGAAGGTAAGGGTGGGAGGGGTTTTGAAATGCAACTATCACATAAATCATGATAACCTGACCTTATATGAATTAACTCTACTTTGTGTGTTAGGTGTACTGTACATGTACTTTACATTTTCTTATTTACTCCCAAGAAATGAATGGTAATCCTGATTTTCCTCTACAATTTTGATTTGTTTTCTTCAAAACTGGTTGGTGTTGAAGGTATTGAACATAAAAGTGTTTTATGATGGAACACAATGAATTATTTGTAAAGGCTTAAATATTTACATATGTGAAATGATATTTACTTTGCAGTATAAACTTGAATCCCATTCTGTTTATTCATTTACTTGTTTCAGTCGTTTATTTGTTAGTATCTTATGGTAAAATATATAAATGATTTTCGTTACTTTTAATTACTTCCAATGGTTAAAGTGATTGTAAAAAATATTTTAACAAAGGCTGAATATGATGAAAAGTGTTTTAAACTATTTGCTTTTCCATCACGGTTGCTAGGTTGGATTTGGGTATTGTTAAAGTTGACACCTAACATTTAATACGTTAATTACTATTCAATAAAAACAATCTAAGCACTTATCCTATAACAGTTCCTCTGAAAACGACTATTAATAACAATAAGGAGTTTGTAAATAAAACAAATCCGAGACATTTCCAGCTATAGAGCGTTTTTCTCGAGTTCCAGCCGAGACCCTTTTAATGGCTGCGAAATCTTAGCGGTGTCCCCGCGCCTGCGCCGGATCCAGTGAGCCAATGAGAATGTAAAATGTAACACATCTAATCACGTGACAGTAAAATATAGAGCGGGTTTGACTTAAATTTCAAATTAGTTTTGAGATGACTAGCCTGCGAACCGGTTGCATAACGCGTCCAATGCCACTGGATAACGACGTGGAAAGTATAGACGATATAGATACATTTGATCCGTCGGGAGCATAACAGAAAGGTGAGCTGGTTTATTTGGATACATATTTGTATATTGCGACTAGTGTACATAGGCTAGGTTAAGAATGTTAACCGATATCACCTTTCCCCTCCGGATTGCGGGTCTGTTGCCATTTTGTTCATTCGAAACGTAACGAAAAACTATCCGATATCGTTTTCTGTAATTTTCTATAATAGGGAACTTCGTCCTGTTTATTTCATTATCACAAGAAACCTAATTCACTTCAGGGAATGAAGTAGCCCATTTGGTCATACAGTTCACGTCCAATATACCTTGGTCCTTGAAGTTCTCGAGGATTTGGCTTTCTTCCATCGATCTCAAATCCCTGTGAGAGATTACTTCCTGATAGGTAATTAGGCCAACAGGAATAGTTGCTTTTCCTCGAAGATCATGAGTTTGCTTCAGTTTAAGCAGCTCATGAACCTGGGGCCGGATTCACTAACGCACTTACCATGATAAATACGCTGGTAACTACAATTATGATGGAAAAAAGACCGCATCGGTATTCATGAACAACTTACCATGATAGAATACAATGCTAAATTTACCAGTGGTTGGAGCACTGGTATGTCCACTGGCAACTACAGCGACGACTCTCTCATCTCGCTTTATCTCAGCAAAAAATCAACATTTAAGGCGACACTTTAGTTTGCATGTACACTTATTATGATCAGAGTGATGGCAACTGTTCATTTTCATATAAACATGACAAAAATAAATAATATTCACAGGAAATAAGCAAGAATAATGTTCATCCAACCTCGTCATAGGCCTACAATAACTGAAAATAATACATGGAATTAATAATTTGACAAATTCAAACATTTTATTTTAATGACATAGTTGAAAAACAGTAAACATATAAATATATAAATAATTTTTGTGTTTGCGTTAATTTACATACAATTATTCATAATCTTCCTCATTTGAAGGGTTTAATTGCCATTTCTTTTTGGAAAACGTTGATACAAATAACACCATTGCGTGGAGCCATTGCTTCTTTTATTTTGAATGCAATTTATAAAAAAAGATAAATAGTATGTTTTTGAAAACCATTACATTATATATGACCCATAAGAACATGCAATAAAATATGCTTTCAAGGAAATTAATTTATATAGAAATCTTTAGCATTTCTTTCTTGAAACAAGAATATCTCGCAGCTGGATCAGGCTTTGTTTACATGTCACGGGATTGGTCAAAGGAGCCTAAAGAATCATGTAAGGCGGTCGCTGATTGGCGGAATTGATTTGCCAGAGTTACCATCAAATTACGGTGATAAAGTCGATTTACCCTTACCAGGCGACTTATCATCGCTTGATAAATCCCACTTTGCCATGAATGGTAAACGCGCTGGTAATTGACCGCTGGTAAATGCCTTACCATTGTATGTTAATGAATCCAGCCCCAGGGGCTGGATTCATTAACATACAATGGTAAGGTATTTACCAGCTGTCAACTACCAGAGCGTTTACCAGTCATGGCAAAGTGGGATTCATCAAGCGATGATAAGTCGCCTGGTAAGGGTAAATAGACTTTATCACCGTAATTTGATGGTAACTCTGGTAAATCGATTCCGCCAATCAGCGAGCGCCTTACATAATTTTTTAGGCTCCTTTGACCAATCCCGTAACATGTAAACAAAACCTGATCCAACAGCGAGACTTTTTTGTTTCAAGAAATGATAAAGATTTCTTCTGTGTTAAATTATTTCTATATAAATTAATTTCCTAGAAAGCATATTCTATTGCATGATCTTATGGATCATATATAACGTAATGGTTTTCAAAAACATACTTTTTTTTTTTTTTTTTTTTTTTTAGATTGCAGTCGAAAGAAAAGAAACAATGGCTCCACGCAATGGTGGTGTTATTTGTATCAACGTTTTCCAAAAAGAAATGCCAATCAAACCCTAAGATTATGAATAATTGTATCTAAATTAATGCAAACACAAAAATAATCTATATATTTATATGTTTACTGTTTTTCAGCTGAATGTTATTAAAACAAAATGTTTGAATTTGTCAAATTATTAATTCCATGTATTATTTTCAGTTATTGTAGGCCTATGACGAAGCTGCATGAACATTTTTCTCGCTTATTTCCTGTGAATTTTATTGATTTTTGTCATATTCATATGAAAATGAACAGTTGCCATCACTCTGATCATAATAAGTGTACATGCAAACTAAAGTGTTGCCTTAAATGTTGATTTTTTGCTGAGATAAAGCGAGATGAGAGAGTCATCGCTGTAGTTGCCAGTGGACATACCAGTGCTCCAACCACTGGTAAATTTAGCATTGTATTCTATCATGGTAAGTTGTTCGTGAATACCGATGCGGTCTTTTTACCATCATAATTGTAGTTACCAGCGTATTTATCATGGTAAGTGCGTTAGTGAATCCGGCCCCAGCTGGATCTTAATTATTTTTTTTATCTTTATTTTTTTAACAAGGAGATTACCTCGCCATTTCCGGACAAAATCAAAATAGCAACCCGCTTGACCATCAAGTACGTATTACTTGTAAGATAATAGGGTTAACATTCTTAATTAAGCGGCTGATTTTCATTCAGAATTCTCAGGTGGGATATCAATAGGTCGAACATGTCTGTCATTCGTTGAGGTTCTTATCAAGGTCAGGTTGGTCTTAGGCAAGTCAGAGGTTGCTTTCCCTCCTTGAAGAGGATGAAGGGTAGCCGGGTAGTCAATCATTCTTTGGTCTGCGTTAAAAAAAGGGTGTCAGAGCGACAGAGTCTCATCCACGCGTGCGGCATTTTCTTCTATATCTAAAGACAGCTCATTAAGAGGTAAGGGAAGTTTGGAAATGACTGATCAATATTCTCAATATTCGACACGGATATCTCTTAGATGCGTTATGTGCCACATTGATAGCAAATTGAATATCACCGTTTAAATAAACTGATTAAACTGATGCAATTAAGCAATTACTACCTCATTTGATTAAACTGATGCAATTAAGCAATTACTACCTCATTACAAATGTTCCTTTTTAAAATGTTCAGTTTATGTAGTGGCAAGAGATTCAATGCATTAGCGCCCATTGGGGTATATCATGCTCATGAAAATAGGACATTTGAACAATTAGCCGGTGAGTTTCAATACTGACCATACTATATATATATGTCCAAATACCCACCCCATAAAGCCCCAAAACATATCTGAAATCGTTACGGCTAGTGGCGGTCGTTAAAAAGATCAACAGTAAAGGCCTCTCAGACATCGGTTGCCTCACCCAAGGAAATGTGTAACGACCCCCTGACGATGAAATGGTAAGTAATATTAATAGAGCCAATCAACAGGGCTGAAGTAAGGTCTGTTGATGCCCAAGGCATGTGTGTGTGTGTGGTGCCTAACTAAGAAAAGCATCAGAGAGAATCATTGGCTACTTACAAAAG
>NW_028234416.1:11192341-11222341 GCF_977035675.1 Penaeus japonicus | reverse complement strand
AAAAAGAAGAAAAAAAAAATGTAGGGTAAAATAAGTCTAAACTGCCATGATGCAAGAGCAATGGTTGTGACAGAAATGCCTAAAAGCCACTGTACAATTTAATTATCCATGTTTAATATCCTCTTTCGCTTGTTTATACATATACTTAATTTTCTGTAGGCGCCGCCACCACTTTATTAGCTTATAAATATGATTATCATATCACATGTCATTCAACCTTTAAAAAGAATAAATTTCAGAGTGTCACGCACTCATGAACTTCTATAGGGCACAGTGTTGGAGAATAAATAAATAATAAAATCCAGTTGCACTAACCTTTTCACTCACAGACATTTTCTCTGAAAAATCACTTTCACTTCGTCGGAACTTTTGTTTTTTTTTTCATCCAAATCTTCCTGTACATAAAGGAAAGGGGATACAATATTTTGGGTTTAGATTTTTTATTTTTAAGGTGGCAACTCAACCTGGTAATGGACCATCAAGGTCCAAAATTTTGCAATAAATAAGCTTAGGGGCATAAAGCTCTCCGGTTTTGCCAATAAGCACCTAAAGCCATCACATGAAACATATGAACCTTACAACTCTTCTGGTCACACAGTTCCAGGCCCCACAGGACTCATTCTCACTCGTCTTGGCCGGGTGAGTCTCCTCCAGAGACCAGTACCTGTGTTAATTAGATGGTAAGTGGTTCTCTCTCAATGCTCGTGGATAACACAGGAACTGAGTCTCCGGTAAGAAACTTCAGTGGCAAGACTTCTGTGAGATTTTTAATCACAGTATTCTAGCTTGGCCTGTGGCGCATGGACGTAGGCCTTTTCATACCCTGATGGAAAGGACGTGATAGGCGTGAACTATGTCTCTGAAGACACCACCATGGAACGTGTTGTTTATCTTAAAAATCTGTCTTAAATAGATATCACTCCTCACGAATAGGCATTACTGGCAGTTGACCATGACTATTTGGTCATTAGAAGGAGCTTCCACGCAGGAAAGCAGTATCCAAGCCCTTGGTAATGTCTTCGGAAACTAGTATCTGTGACCAATTTGACCTAGAGAAGCTGCGGCACTTGAAAGGCATAGTGCCTTTTTCAACATTATCAGTACCATTTCTTCACCATTTTCATACCATTTTGCTCGTCTGTTACATGGACATAATCCTGGGCGGAGGAGCCACCCCCATGGCTACCAGCACCTCATAACGGCTCGTACATGAAACTTGTGACTAGCAAGACCATCTTTTGTAGCACCAATATAAGTAAAGGTTCATCAGCTTAATCTGTCCTCGAAGGTGCATCAGTTCTCACTTAACTATAATGATTCCTTTTTAATTGTTTCTTGCTTTGGACTGATTATGGAATGCTCATATATCTTCAAAAAAGAAACGACTTGCTCAAAAGTAAAAATAAATTGAAAAGTTACTAATAGCAAGGCATATTAAGCAATACATTGGAAATCACAAAAAGACATTCATACCACTCCAGTAACACGTATACTATTTAGCACATACGGAAAAAGCAATGAGTACATAGTCTGTATAGGAGTATATTCATGGCTAACACAATCAAGTCAAGACTCTTTCTCAGCGACTCATAACATGGACTCCAGCATATCATCAAAACATGAGTACCATATTATCGAAAATAATCAGAATTCATGTGTCATAATTAGTATGTACTAAGCTGCTTCTGTGGACGTTAGAGACTGTTGTTCCAGAGATAAAAGTCATAATTTCTCACTCATTCTCCCTGTATTCCCAAACATTCACCTTCTGGAAGATAAAGAATATTGTAACTTCTCAGCCCCACTCAAGAAAAATAGGCCTAGCTCTCATCAACCGGCTGATTATAAACTACTAGTATACATCTTATCATATCATAACAAAGACATTTTTAACTCTTTTTTTTATATATGCCTTAAACTCTATATAGCTTATCACTGTCAAGAACAGTTTCATAACGCTTTATTTTACAAAATGAGCAATCTGTTTCTTAGCCATGTCTGCATCATGGCCTACCTAGAGACTGCAGTAGATATCACGCTGAATAAGTGTATAATCCTATTTATCGATTTACAATAAAATGCATATTGCTTAGCCCTATTCGGTCACAGGAGTGTTCATTCTTGGTGTCACACAATGGAACAATTCACAGTTCGTGTAATTTTTAGCACAGTTTCTATGTGCTTCTTTGTAAAGTAGAATTCGGGTTTCATAAGAGGTCATTATCTGTTTCGTCATTATACTGAATATATACTTATTCGGTTTATACACAGTGTAGACAAGGAGCCATCTACTATGGTGAGTGAGTGATTATGCTACTACTAATAGCAAAACATTCACATTGTTATGTTAAATCCAGTGGAATACCATCCTTTTTCATGTAAATCAAAATCCATAATCACGAACCTTGTATGGCATTTGTCTCGAAGGACAAAGTACTTTAGTGTGTTGAAAAAAGAATAAGACATTATTTCACGCTGTTGTGAATAAGGTAGTCAACGAAAATACTGTGGATGGCCTAGTCATTACTAAACACTGGGGCTTGAGTATGCAGACGGCTTAGTAAGAGCTCAAATTCTTGTGGAAGGCAGCGGGGAAGGGGGTTGTCGAGTGCCCAGAGCACAACACCCCAAAGAACAAGTCAGTCCTGGATGTACATGGTCGAACATAGGTGAAGAGGGGTTGTCTCAAGTTGCTCAGAACTCAAGACGATAGGCATTGCAGCTTGTCTCATGATCTTGCAAGTTGATAGTGCAACGTGAAGCTGATGGGGCGAGGTCAATTTTGTTGGCGATGAGTGCGTCTTCATTGGCAGCCACCCAGTAGCCCAGAGCGTCAGTGTCGTAGGTGGGAATGATCGTTACCTCTGTAAATAACATGTCTATTTTACAATACAGTTGAACTTGGCATTACAGAAACCTAGGCCAATAGCTACTGGAAAGTCATGAATGTTTTTACGGGAAATCTAGAAATCACATCAGAAATTTATATCTTCAGCAACTGGCATCCATTTAGACTTTTATAAAGATAACTTAAAGAAAGCTACACACGGAAGTGAAAATTAAGGATTTATAATGCAAGAAATATAAAATCACAGCAACCATTTCTAATGTTATGTTCCAAAATTGTTGCAAAAATGAAATTCCTCAGGCCTGATAAATGTTTTGAATGAAATACAGACATAACTTACCCAATTCTTTATCTTCCCATTCCATCTTGGCCTGGAGGAGGGCATCAAGAACCTCCCTGCCAGGGTCGATGCCTGAGAAGACGTAGTATCGCGCTCTCACTCTTCTGAAGAAATCAACATTGGAGTAATTAGGGTTAGCAGCATGAGGCACATACGCCAAGTCCAGATAAACTGGTGCAACTGTTCTCTTCGACTTCCTGCTTGTTTTGCGCTCTTTGCGTGGGGTGTGTGTACTAGGCGTATCTGAGGGCTGAAGTGGCGCTGGTGCAGGCACTGGTGATGGCAGGCCAAGAGGCTTGCCCCACTTCTGCAGGGTATCTTTGGCATCACGTGCAGCATCACTTTCTTTTGATGCTGATGCTGAAGCTGTAGATGATGTAATAGTTACAGAAGCAGTAGAAGTAGTTGATCCCTCTTCCTTGCTCATCACCTTGGTAGTTTTCCATGTCTGGTTTCTGTTAAGCTTGTCTTCACTCTCAGTCATGGATGGCTCCATGGCTCGAGATGGAAGATTTCCGTTATCATAGTCCCCAGCTTGCTCACCATACATGAACTGATCCATGTGTCCACCAGAAGGAGGGTGATACTCATATACAGGCTCATCATCATACTCTTCCTGGTATTGCAAACCTGTGGCACCATAGTGCGTCGTATATGCAGCAGATGAATGCTGACTAGTTGAAACTTTACTAACTGCATCTCTTGCCTCGGAACGTGTTTCTTTGTGTGATGACATAAAAGTGTCTCTACTACTAGCATCACTGCTAACAGATCGAGGCCGTTCCTCTTTGTCGGTTATATCATCACTCACCATACGCCGAGTGACTGTGGTGACAGTGCTGGCCATCACTCCCTCAGAGGCATCAGTATCACTGTCAGTTGTTACAGTGCGAGTAGTACGTGAAATAACTGTCGGCTCACCACTGAGACTTTCATCACTTGTCCAAGGACCAGAGAGTGAGTGTGAAGTGGTGTAAGTCATTGATCCGGGCACTCCACTAGAATGCTTCCTGCGAGTAACTGGAGATGGCGATGATGAACCAGAAATCTTTCGCATAATGTCTTCTGAAATTTGTTGATCACCAAGAACTTCAACAACTTCTCCACCTGGCATTTCCTCTGTCTGAACTTCTTCCCCATCTTCATAGTATTTTGTGATCACTGTCGTTACTTTCCTTACTACAACACGTCCAGTCCTTGGGCTACCTGGGGCACCCTCTGTACTGCTTGTTGATGACTTTCTGATGGAACTAATTCTCTGACCCTCATGCATTGTGCTCTCTTCACTTGTTGAGACAGATTCCCTTGAACTCCTAATATCATCATGGGTAGTCTCAGAGCTAGATTTTGACATGTCAGAGCTGACTTTACTGCTAGATGAAGTTGTTTTTACAGATTCTTCTGAACTGATAGTCTTCCTACTTTCACTTGTTTCAGATGCAGATTTTGTCGAATCGGATTTCATTTCGAAACTATCTGATGACTCTAGAGAACTAATTGACGACTCCTTTAGTGTACTGATGATTCTGCTCTCAGAAGGCAACTCACCCATTCCCATTTCTGTCGCCTCCTTGTCATCGATGGTTGTTCGTATAACAGATGTCACAGACTTATCGCCAGTGAGCCTCTGCATTGTTTCTGTTTCTGTCTTTGCAACACCACTTGTGATAGTTTTTGTCTCTATTGGTCCACTTGTAATGGTTTGCCTAATAGTTGTTCTTGTATCAGATTCGAAAGGTTCTGTGGTCTCTACAGTTTCTTTTGGTTCACCTCCAGTAATAATTGTTCTCCTTGTGACTGTTCTTTTAGTAATAGTGCCTGATTCTGATGGTTCTTCAACAGTTTCCACTGTCTCAGAGGGTTCGCTTCCACTGATAATGGTTCGCTTTACAGTGGTTCGAGTTACAGATTCAGATTCTGAAGGTTCTTCAAGGGTTTCCATAGTTTCAACTGGTTCACCACCGCTAACAATGGTTCTCCTGATGACTGTTCTTTTAGTAATGGTGCCTGAATCTGATGGTTCTTCAACAGTTTCCACTGTCTCAGAGGGTTCGCTTCCACTGATAATGGTTCGCTTTACAGTGGTTCGAGTTACAGATTCAGATTCTGAAGGTTCTTCAAGGGTCTCCACAGTTTCAACTGGTTCACCACCGCTAACAATGGTTCTCCTGATGACTGTTCTTTTAGTAATGGTGCCTGAATCTGATGGTTCTTCAACAGTTTCCACTGTCTCAGAGGGTTCGCTTCCACTGATAATGGTTCGCTTTACAGTGGTTCGAGTTACAGATTCAGATTCTGAAGGTTCTTCAAGGGTCTCCACAGTTTCAACTGGTTCACCACCGCTAACAATGGTTCTCCTGATGACTGTTCTTTTAGTAATAGTGCCTGATTCTGATGGTTCTTCAACAGTTTCCACTGTCTCAGAGGGTTCGCTTCCACTGATAATGGTTCGCTTTACAGTGGTTCGAGTTACAGATTCAGATTCTGAAGGTTCTTCAAGGGTCTCCACAGTTTCAACTGGTTCACCACCGCTAACGATGGTTCTCCTGATGACTGTTCTTTTAGTAATAGTGCCTGATTCTGATGGTTCTTCAACAGTTTCCACTGTCTCAGAGGGTTCGCTTCCACTGATAATGGTTCGCTTTACAGTGGTTCGAGTTACAGATTCAGATTCTGAAGGTTCTTCAAGGGTCTCCACAGTTTCAACTGGTTCACCACCGCTAACGATGGTTCTCCTGATGACTGTTCTTTTAGTAATAGTGCCTGATTCTGATGGTTCTTCAACAGTTTCCACTGTCTCAGAGGGTTCGCTTCCACTGATAATGGTTCGCTTTACAGTGGTTCGAGTTACAGATTCAGATTCTGAAGGTTCTTCAAGGGTCTCCACAGTTTCAACTGGTTCACCACCGCTAACAATGGTTCTCCTGATGACTGTTCTTTTAGTAATAGTGCCTGATTCTGATGGTTCTTCAACAGTTTCCACTGTCTCAGAGGGTTCGCTTCCACTGATAATGGTTCGCTTTACAGTGGTTCGAGTTACAGATTCAGATTCTGAAGGTTCTTCAAGGGTCTCCACAGTTTCAACGGGTTCACCACCGCTAACGATGGTTCTCCTGATGACTGTTCTTTTAGTAATAGTGCCTGATTCTGATGGTTCTTCAACAGTTTCCACTGTCTCAGAGGGTTCGCTTCCACTGATAATGGTTCGCTTTACAGTGGTTCGAGTTACAGATTCAGATTCTGAAGGTTCTTCAAGGGTCTCCACAGTTTCAACTGGTTCACCACCGCTGACGATGGTTCTTTTAGTAACTGTCCTCTTTGTAATGGTCTCAGATGGCTCTTCTATAGTTTCTACTGATTCTGTGGGTTCACCTTCACTAATGATAGTTCGTCTTACGATTCTCCTCGTTGTAACAGTCTTAGAACCAGTTGGTTCTTCATAGGTCTCTACTGTTTCACTTGGTTCACCTTCATCGACAATGGTTCTTACAATTTTCTTTGTAGTAATTGTTTCGGAATCTGATGGTTCTTCATGGGACTCCACTGTCTCTACTGGTTCTCCTTCATGAACAATTACTCGCCTCACAATTCTCCTAGTTGTTACAGTTTCAGAATCAGTAGGTTCTCCATAAGTCTCCGTGTATTCAGAAGGTTCAGCCCCAGTAACAATAGTTCTAACAATCCTTGTCTCTGAAGGCTGTTCAATTGTTTCCACGGTTTCTCTAGGTTCACTACTAACAACTGTTCGCCTAATAACGGTCCTAGTGGAAATGGTTTCAGAATCTGATGGTTCTTCATAGGTTCTCACTTCTTCTCCAGGCTCTTCACTAACTATGGTTTGTGTGATAATTGCTGTAGTATCAGTTTCAGGTTTTCCAGTTGTGATGTACTTGTGAGATATTTCCTTTTGGTCTGTAGTGAATTCCTTCGTCAAGTGGCTGGTGCTACTAATTTCCTTACTATCCTTAATATGAGTCGCCTGTGAAGATTCTACAGTGGATAATGTTTCCTTAACAGAACTAGACTTATCAGTAATGGCAGTGACAGACTTGTACTCTTCGGTTGACACTTGCTCGGAGGTTGAAGTTTGTGTCTTGCTTGAAGTGATCTCTTCAACTTCAGCCATGAGCTTCTCTGCAATTATAGCTGAAGTTGTTTCGATATGGTCTTTACTTTCTTTAACCTCTTTCACAATACCCTCAACACCACTGGAGGAGGAGGAGGAAGAGGAGGGTGGAGGAGGTGGCGAAGACTTATCAGATGATGGTCTTTCGTCATCTCCTTTAACTGGCTTAGGTGTAGGAAGATCGGATAGCTTTTTGTCATCAGCAATTGTAAATGCAAGTTTAGATGCTGATGTCGTGGTGGTAGAGGTTGATAGAGATGAGTCATGTATTGATGAGATGAATGTACGAGTGATTGAACTAGTTGTGGAAGATTCTTCTGCTGTTACAGCTGAGGTGAAGCTTGTATCTTTGCTCTTGATTTCATCTTTGGTAACTGATTCAGCTTTACTAAAGACTGAAGATTCACTTTCTTGTAGGGATGATGCACTTGACGAAATTGGGAAATCAGGTTTCCCTATGGATTTTACTGGCGAAGGAGGTGGAGAAGCAGGTTCCTTAAAATCTTGGAAGGAAGTTTTACTAGTGGTCACAGCCGTTTTGATTCCTTGAACCACTTCACTGACTCCAAAAGCTTCTGTAAATGATCTGACAGTCTCACTCATTTCTTCTTTAAATATCCCTTCAGATATGTCACTCTCAGATGATCCTGTTGTTACTTTAGGTTGTTCTCCAAGATATGATGGATCCTTTGGCAGGTCCTTTGCATCTACAGATGTAACATCACTCTTTGAGCTTGCAGAGGCATCACTCTTTGGAGATACCATTATGGCCTCTTGGGTTTCTGAGAATGTTGCTTCTCCCTTATAGCTAACAGATGTTTCATCTTCCAGACCTGTTTTGGTCTTTAGAGAAGTAACATCTGTCAGCAATATTTCTGACTTTGTGCTTTTGGACACATCTGATTTGTCTACCATAACCTTTGTGCTATCTTTACTACTGACCTCGGTAGTAGACCTATGGACAGTTGAAAATACTGTAGTGCTATCACTCTTTGTGCTTTCAGAAACAGATTCAGAAACCTTTTGGATTTTATCTGTTGAAACTTCACTTATAAGCATTGTTTTTACTGAAGCATCCTGTACATGCTCATCTATAACAGATGCCTTTTCTGATATCTTCATATCACTTGTAAATGATGGGAGAGTCTGGCTTTCCAGACTGGATAATTTATCCCTGTCATCGTAGGCAGAATCCTTTCCAGAAGCTTCACTCTTGCCTGAAGTGTCACTGCGAGGAGAAATGGGTTTTCCTTCATCAACATCTCTGTCTGTGTCAAGGACAGGTTGTAGTCTAAAGGAATCTAATGAGTCTAAACCATCCTTTGCGGCTATATCGCTTACAGTGGTATCACTTTTTGGAGATATAGAACGTCCACTATCCATTACAACCATGCTGGTCTCCATCATAGTCTTTTCAGTCACAGGATGTTTTTGTTCTCGTCGAACAATGTCTGATATGGATGAAATATCTGAACGAGGAGAGGCTGGAGGTTGATCATCATCACGACCCTCAAACTGACCACTCAATTCAGCTTCATACCCATCACTACGTGGTGACATTGAAGGCATATGATGAACATCAGATGACAGATCACTGCGAGGAGACTGTGGTATGTAGCTCCTAGGCTCAATGTCAGTTATAGTCTTTTGATCATCTAGTTGTGTCTTGATATGTGATATACTTGAGAGGGAAGTTTCATCTGTGGACTTCTGCAAGTCATCTCCACCAAGACTGCCATACATTGAAGCTGACATCATGTCTCCAGTCTTGTCAGTTTTTGTTAAAGCCTCATCAAGCACACCATGTACAATAAAGTCTTCTCCATACATAGATGAAGACATAAGATCTTCACTGGGCTCATACATAGATGAGGTCATGATATCAAAACCTCCATGCACAGATGTAGCCATCGGATCAGTTTCTGATTTACTAATGATATCCTCTGTAAATGCAGCTGTTGTTTCTTCATAAATTGATGAAGTCATGACATCCGATTTCTCCTTATGAACTGCAGTTGTAGTAAAACTAGATGTAACAGCGAAAGGTGCACCTACCTCACGTGAGGTTGGTGATAGAGGTGTTGATCCAGGAGTGGTATCAGGGGAAACAGTGACAATTTCAGCACGTTCTGCTTTTAACATAGCATATACTGGCTCCTCACTTACACCTGAATCCAAATAAGGCTGTGTCACTTTGACACTTTCTGAAGGCATATCTGCTGATCTAACCTTTCGTTCTGCGGTGAGAGTTATGTCAGATTTATCAATAATATCACTCTTTATACTAGCAACTTTGTCAGATGACTTCTTGGAAACATCTTTAGAGCTAACATCACTCTTAGCGCTTAGTGAGGTGTCACTCTTAGGGGATATGGGTGCTTCGTCCATGGGTTTATGTAATACATCTTGGGTGATTATGCCACTTTTTAGGCTAAGAGAGATATCACTCTTTGGAGAGACTGGAATTTCGCCTTTCTTTGGTTCATCCTTAAAGCTGCTATCACTCTTAATACTATCTGATCTATCACTAGACAATGATTTCTGTTCTGTAGATACCTTTGAAACTTCAACTGTCAAGGGTTCTACTTTTCCAGCCATAGAACCTGTATCACTTTTTACACTAACAGAAATATCACTCTTTGACGACAGTGGCATATCTTCTGTGATACTCTTTGTAATGCTTTCTTTACCAGCTTTTGAACTAGTATCACTCTTCTCACTCACAGAGATGTCACTCTTTGGTGATTCTGGTGCAGGATCAAGAGGCCTTTTAGTAGTGTCTATCATCAATAGGCCTACTTCCTCCTTCGCACTTGAAGAGCTAAAGTCACTCTTGGCACTGATAGATACATCGCTTTTTGGTGACAATGGAGCTTCATCCTTTGACTTTGTGATAACATCAAATACGTCTTCTTTCTTGGAGCTAACATCACTCTTAAGGCTTATTGTTTCATCAAAGGATTTCCTCATAACATCAATATCCATCGTGTCCTCCTTTCTAGACGAAATGTCACTCTTTGTGCTAACAGAAATGTCACTTTTTGGAGAGGACATAGCTTCTTCGGCAGCTATATCACCCTTAAGAGATACTGATGCTTCTTCCACTGGCTTTTTGGATATATCAGTAACCAGAATGTCTTCCTTCTTAGAGCTAACAGCACTCTTAGCACTAACAGAGATGTCACTCTTAGGAGAGATTGGTGCTTCTTCTGTGGGTTTCTTAGATACATCAATACTTAGAATGTCTTCCTTCTTAGAGCTGACATCACTCTTCGCACTAGCACTGATGTCACTCTTAGGAGAAAGAGGTACTTCATCTGTTGGCTTCTTGGATACATCAATATCCAGAATGTCTTCCTTCTTAGAACTAACATCACTCTTAGCACTAACAGAGATGTCACTCTTAGGAGAGATTGGTGCTTCTTCTGTTGGTTTCTTTGATACATCAATATCTAGAATGTCTTCCTTCTTAGAACTAACATCACTCTTAGCACTAACAGAGATGTCACTCTTAGGAGAAATTGGTGCTTCTTCTGTTGGTTTCTTAGATACATCAATATCTAGAATGTCTTCCTTCTTAGAACTAACATCACTCTTAGCACTAACACTGATGTCACTCTTAGGAGAGATTGGTGCTTCTTCGGTTGGTTTCTTAGATACATCAATATCTAGAATGTCTTCCTTCTTAGAACTAACATCACTCTTAACACTAACACTGATGTCACTCTTAGGAGAGATTGGTGCTTCTTCTGTTGGTTTCTTTGATACATCAATACCCAGAATGTCTTCCTTCTTAGAACTGATATCACTCTTAGCACTAACAGAGATGTCACTCTTAGGAGAGATTGGTGCTTCTTCTGTTGGCTTCTTAGATACATCAATAGCTAAAATGTCTTCCTTCTTAGAACTAACATCACTCTTAGCACTAACAGAGATGTCACTCTTAGGAGAGATTGGTGCTTCTTCTGTTGGCTTCTTAGATACATCAATAACTAAAATGTCTTCCTTCTTAGAACTGATATCACTCTTAGCACTGAGAGAGATGTCACTCTTAGGAGAGATTGGTGCTTCTTCTGTCGGTTTCTTTGATACATCAATATCTAGAATGTCTTCCTTCTTAGAACTAACATCACTCTTAGCACTAATAGAGATGTCACTCTTAGGAGAGATTGGTGCTTCTTCTGTCGGTTTCTTAGATACATCAATATCTAGAATGTCTTCCTTCTTAGAACTAACATCACTCTTAGCACTAACAGAGATGTCACTCTTAGGAGAGATTGGTGCTTCTTCTGTCGGTTTCTTTGATACATCGATTCCAAAAATGTCTTCCTTCTTAGAACTGACATCACTCTTAGCACTAACAGAGATGTCACTCTTAGGAGAGATTGGTGCTTCTTCTGTTGGTTTCTTTGATACATCAATACCCAGAATGTCTTCCTTCTTGGAACTGATATCACTCTTAGCACTGAGAGAGATGTCACTCTTAGGAGAGATTGGTGCTTCTTCTGTTGGTTTCTTAGATACATCAATATCTAGAATGTCTTCCTTCTTGGAACTGATATCACTCTTAGCACTAACAGAGATGTCACTCTTAGGAGAGATTGGTGCTTCTTCTGTTGGTTTCTTAGATACATCAATACCTAGAATGTCTTCCTTCTTAGAACTGATATCACTCTTAGCACTAACACTGATGTCACTCTTAGGAGAGATTGGTGCTTCCTCTGTTGGTTTCTTTGATACATCAATACCTAGAATGTCTTCCTTCTTAGAACTGATATCACTCTTAGCACTAACACTGATGTCACTCTTAGGAGAGATTGGTGCTTCTTCTGTTGGTTTCTTAGATACATCAATATCTAGAATGTCTTCCTTCTTAGAACTAACATCACTCTTAGCACTAACAGAGATGTCACTCTTAGGAGAGATTGGTGCTTCTTCTGTTGGTTTCTTAGATACATCAATATCTAGAATGTCTTCCTTCTTAGAACTAACATCACTCTTAGCACTAACAGAGATGTCACTCTTAGGAGAGATTGGTGCTTCTTCAGTTGGTTTCTTAGATACATCAATATCTAGAATGTCTTCCTTCTTAGAACTGACATCACTCTTAGCACTAACACTGATGTCACTCTTAGGAGAGATTGGTGCTTCTTCTGTTGGTTTCTTAGATACATCAATATCTAGAATGTCTTCCTTCTTAGAACTAACATCACTCTTAGCACTAACAGAGATGTCACTCTTAGGAGAGATTGGTGCTTCTTCTGTTGGTTTCTTAGATACATCAATACCTAGAATGTCTTCCTTCTTAGAACTGATATCACTCTTAGCACTAACACTGATGTCACTCTTAGGAGAGATTGGTGCTTCTTCTGTTGGTTTCTTAGATACATCAATATCTAGAATGTCTTCCTTCTTAGAACTGACATCACTCTTAGCACTAACAGAGATGTCACTCTTAGGAGAGATTGGTGCTTCTTCTGTTGGTTTCTTAGATACATCAATACCTAGAATGTCTTCCTTCTTAGAACTGACATCACTCTTAGCACTAACAGAGATGTCACTCTTAGGAGAGATTGGTGCTTCTTCTGTTGGTTTCTTAGATACATCAATACCTAGAATGTCTTCCTTCTTAGAACTGACATCACTCTTAGCACTAACAGAGATGTCACTCTTAGGAGAGATTGGTGCTTCTTCTGTTGGTTTCTTAGATACATCAATATCTAGAATGTCTTCCTTCTTAGAACTAACATCACTCTTAGCACTAACAGAGATGTCACTCTTAGGAGAGATTGGTGCTTCTTCTGTTGGTTTCTTAGATACATCAATATCTAGAATGTCTTCCTTCTTAGAACTGACATCACTCTTAGCACTAACAGAGATGTCACTCTTAGGAGAGATTGGTGCTTCTTCTGTTGGTTTCTTAGATACATCAATATCTAGAATGTCTTCCTTCTTAGAACTAACATCACTCTTAGCACTAACAGAGATGTCACTCTTAGGAGAGATTGGTGCTTCTTCTGTTGGTTTCTTAGATACATCAATATCTAGAATGTCTTCCTTCTTAGAACTAACATCACTCTTAGCACTAACAGAGATGTCACTCTTAGGAGAGATTGGTGCTTCTTCTGTTG
Source organism: Penaeus japonicus (assembly GCF_977035675.1). Classification (NCBI taxonomy): domain Eukaryota; kingdom Metazoa; phylum Arthropoda; class Malacostraca; order Decapoda; family Penaeidae; genus Penaeus; species Penaeus japonicus. The sequence continues at coordinate 11,208,896 of NW_028234416.1, read as the reverse complement.
GTTTCTTAGATACATCAATATCTAGAATGTCTTCCTTCTTAGAACTAACATCACTCTTAGCACTAACAGAGATGTCACTCTTAGGAGAGATTGGTGCTTCTTCTGTTGGTTTCTTAGATACATCAATACCTAGAATGTCTTCTTTCTTAGAACTAACGTCACTCTTCATACTAACACTGATGTCACTCTTAGGAGAGATTGGTGCTTCTTCTGTTGGTTTCTTAGATACATCAATATCTAGAATGTCTTCCTTCTTAGAACTAACATCACTCTTAGCACTAACACTGATGTCACTCTTAGGAGAGATTGGTGCTTCTTCTGTCGGTTTCTTTGATACATCGATTCCAAAAATATCTTCCTTCTTAGAACTGATATCACTCTTAGCACTAACACTGATGTCACTCTTAGGAGAGATTGGTGCTTCTTCTGTTGGTTTCTTAGATACATCAATATCTAGAATGTCTTCCTTCTTAGAACTAACATCACTCTTAGCACTAACAGAGATGTCACTCTTAGGAGAGATTGGTGCTTCTTCTGTTGGTTTCTTAGATACATCAATATCTAGAATGTCTTCCTTCTTAGAACTGACATCACTCTTAGCACTAACACTGATGTCACTCTTAGGAGAGATTGGTGCTTCTTCTGTTGGTTTCTTAGATACATCAATATCTAGAATGTCTTCCTTCTTAGAACTAACATCACTCTTAGCACTAACAGAGATGTCACTCTTAGGAGAGATTGGTGCTTCTTCTGTTGGTTTCTTAGATACATCAATATCTAGAATGTCTTCCTTCTTAGAACTGACATCACTCTTAGCACTAACAGAGATGTCACTCTTAGGAGAGATTGGTGCTTCTTCTGTTGGTTTCTTAGATACATCAATATCTAGAATGTCTTCCTTCTTAGAACTAACATCACTCTTAGCACTAACAGAGATGTCACTCTTAGGAGAGATTGGTGCTTCTTCTGTTGGTTTCTTAGATACATCAATACCTAGAATGTCTTCCTTCTTAGAACTAACATCACTCTTAGCACTAACAGAGATGTCACTCTTAGGAGAGATTGGTGCTTCTTCTGTTGGTTTCTTAGATACATCAATATCTAGAATGTCTTCCTTCTTAGAACTGACATCACTCTTAGCACTAACAGAGATGTCACTCTTAGGAGAGATTGGTGCTTCTTCTGTTGGTTTCTTAGATACATCAATATCTAGAATGTCTTCCTTCTTAGAACTAACATCACTCTTCATACTAACACTGATGTCACTCTTAGGAGAGATTGGTGCTTCTTCTGTTGGTTTCTTAGATACATCAATATCTAGAATGTCTTCCTTCTTAGAACTAACATCACTCTTAGCACTAACAGAGATGTCACTCTTAGGAGAGATTGGTGCTTCTTCTGTTGGTTTTTTAGATACATCAATACCTAGAATGTCTTCCTTCTTAGAACTAACATCACTCTTCATACTACCACTGATGTCACTCTTAGGAGAGATTGGTGCTTCTTCTGTTGGTTTCTTAGATACATCAATATCTAGAATGTCTTCCTTCTTAGAACTGACATCACTCTTAGCACTAACAGAGATGTCACTCTTAGGAGAGATTGGTGCTTCTTCTGTTGGTTTCTTAGATACATCAATATCTAGAATGTCTTCCTTCTTAGAACTGACATCACTCTTAGCACTAACACTGATGTCACTCTTAGGAGAGATTGGTGCTTCTTCTGTTGGTTTCTTAGATACATCAATACCTAGAATGTCTTCTTTCTTAGAACTAACGTCACTCTTCATACTAACACTGATGTCACTCTTAGGAGAGATTGGTGCTTCTTCTGTTGGTTTCTTAGATACATCAATATCTAGAATGTCTTCCTTCTTAGAACTAACATCACTCTTAGCACTAACACTGATGTCACTCTTAGGGGAGATTGGTGCTTCTTCGGTTGGTTTCTTAGATACATCAATACCTAGAATGTCTTCCTTCTTAGAACTAACATCACTCTTAGCACTAATAGAGATGTCACTCTTAGGAGAGATTGGTGCTTCTTCGGTTGGTTTCTTAGATACATCAATATCTAGAATGTCTTCCTTCTTAGAACTAACATCACTCTTAGCACTAACAGAGATGTCACTCTTAGGAGAGATTGGTGCTTCTTCTGTTGGTTTCTTAGATACATCAATATCTAGAATGTCTTCCTTCTTAGAACTAACATCACTCTTAGCACTAACAGAGATGTCACTCTTAGGAGAGATTGGTGCTTCTTCTGTTGGTTTCTTAGATACATCAATATCTAGAATGTCTTCCTTCTTAGAACTAACATCACTCTTAGCACTAACGCTGATGTCACTCTTAGGAGAGATTGGTGCTTCTTCTGTTGGTTTCTTAGATACATCAATACCTAGAATGTCTTCCTTCTTAGAACTGACATCACTCTTAGCACTAACAGAGATGTCACTCTTCGGAGAAATAGGTGCTTCTTCTGTTGGCTTCTTAGACACATCAATATCTAGAATGTCTTCCTTCTTAGAACTAACATCACTCCTAGCACTAATACTGATGTCACTCTTAGGAGAGATTGGTGCTTCTTCTGTTGGTTTCTTAGATACATCAATATCTAGAATGTCTTCCTTCTTAGAACTGACATCACTCTTCGGAGAAATAGGTGCTTCTTCTGTTGGCTTCTTAGACACATCAATATCTAGAATGTCTTCCTTCTTAGAACTAACATCACTCTTAGCACTAACAGAGATGTCACTCTTAGGAGAGATTGGTGCTTCTTCTGTTGGTTTCTTAGATACATCAATATCTAGAATGTCTTCCTTCTTAGAACTGACATCACTCTTAGGAGAAATAGGTGCTTCTTCTGTTGGCTTCTTAGACACATCAATATCTAGAATGTCTTCCTTCTTAGAACTAACATCACTCCTAGCACTAACACTGATGTCACTCTTAGGAGAGATTGGTGCTTCTTCTGTTGGTTTCTTAGATACATCAATATCTAGAATGTCTTCTTTCTTAGAACTGACATCACTCTTAGGAGAAATAGGTGCTTCTTCTGTTGGCTTCTTAGACACATCAATACCTAGAATGTCTTCCTTCTTAGAACTAACATCACTCTTAGCACTAACACTGATGTCACTCTTAGGAGAGATTGGCGCTTCTTCTGTTGGTTTCTTAGATGTATCAATACCAAAAATGTCTTCCTTCTTAGAACTGACATCACTCTTAGCACTAACAGAGATGTCACTTTTAGGGGAAATTAATGGTTCAACAATAGGTTTGCCTGTCATATCTATTTTCATGGTATCCTTTGTAGAGGATATGTCACTCCTAATGCTCTCTTCACTCTTTATACTAGCTTCACTCTTTTCAGATATATCGCTTGGTGCGCTGGGCTCACTCCTTGAAACATCTTCGGGTTTCATTGCGTCATGAGCTACAAGTTCTCTGGCACTAATATCACTAACTACACTGACTGAAATATCACTTGTGGGAGAAATAGGAACTTTTTCAGTGGTTTTTCCGACTGGCGCGGCGGTCTCCTTTGCCATTTCAGTAGCTGGAAGATCTTTTGTAATACTTTTTCTCGTTTCAGTTACGTACATTGCTTTTTCAGTATCCGTTACTATGTCATCCTTCACACTAATCGAAATGTCACTCCTAGGTGACTCTGGAGCTTCATCTTTGCCTTCTAATTCGGCAGTAGTAGATTCTTCTGGAACTTTAGCACTAGTATCGCTCTTTGCACTGACTGATATATCGCTTTTTGGTGACAGAGATGCGAGAGATTCGTCAGTTGGCTTTTTGGTGACATCAACTGAAAGTTTTAGATCTGTAATTTCCTTAGTACTTATGTCACTCTTTATACTTGAAGTATCACTTATCTTTGTTACTTCTCTTTCCATGAATTCATCTTTGTATTCTTTGAAGACATCACTCCTTGTGCTTATCGATACGTCACTCGTTGGGGATACAGGTGCTAAAACATCCGATTTTTCAGTTGTATCTGGTTCAGACTTTATGCCCTTCTCACTGACTTCACTTACTGAGGATACCGAAACTTTGTCGCTTATGATCTGTTCTTCAATTTGTAAAACACCATCGCTAGTGTGAAGCTTTCCACTGATGTCACTACTAATGCTACTCTCAACACTTTCTGTTGGGGAAAGGTCTCGTTTCACACCTCGCATTCTCTCTTCTCCTTCAGTCGTATCTGTTGTAATTTCAGTCACAGTTTTCTCTATTGCCTTTACAAATTCTTTGTCATATTCTCCTTTGGTAATAATCACATCTTCAGTAATGGCTTCTGTTGTTACCTCCTCTTTTGCAACCTTTACTTCCTTCGTGATATCTATCACTTTTTCCTTCTTCAAGATGTCCTCTGTAACCTTTTCTTCTCCCACTACTATAGCTGTGGTCTTTGTAATCTTGTCTTCCACCTTCATTTCTTCCATGGCAAATTTGTCTTTCTTAACCTCTTCTTCGGTGGTTTCTTCGACAAGAATTTCCTTCTTTAGAATATCTTCCTTTGCAACTTTCTCATCTATAGTGACATCTTTTTTCAATTTTTCTTCGGTTACTTCCTCGACCATACGAACTTCTTCCTTAGAGGGTTCCTCTTCCTTTTTCAGTGGTTTCCCCTCTTCCGTTTTTGGGAAAGCTTCATCCTTAGTGTCAAGTTTCTTGCCTTTGGTAACGTCCTCCATAGGAACTTTATCTTTTGTGATTAAATCTTTTTCTTCTGTGATTTTTTCTTCTTCCATAACCATTTTTATTGAAAAGTCTTCCTTTGCAGTTATTTCAACAATATCTTCCTTTTCAACTTTTCCATCTTTCTTAAGAATGTCTTTTGTAAATTCCTCCACCGTTACTTTCTCTTCTACCGTTTCTTTTGACGGAATTCCTTCCTTTGTTACCTTCTCAGTAGTAACAGCTACTTTTGACACTTCTTCTTTGGTTACAAATTCTTCTACACTCTCCTTCTTTGATATTTCTTCCTTTGTGGTCTTTGCTGTCACAGTCTCTTGAATTTCTTTTTCTTCTTTCCTCAACATTTCTTGTTTGGCTATTTCCTCCTGCGTCATATCTTTCACGATTTCCGTTCTTTCTTGTGTCCATAAAATGTCTTCCTTTGTTGCTTTCTCTTCTGTGATTTCAACCTTTGAAATTTTTTCTTCCTCTACAACCTCCTTTGAGATTCTTTCTTCTTCTACAACCTCCTTTATGGATATTTCTTCCTTTGAAATCTTTTCTTCTTCCACAACTTCTTTCTTTGAAATCAGTTCTTCCTCGACAACTTCCTTCTTTGAAATAAGTTCTTCCTCGACAACTTCCTTCTTTGAAATCTTCATTTCCTCTTCCAATGTCTTGTAGACTTCCTCCTTTGAGACGGTTTCTTTGAGAGATATTTCCTCTTTTGTAATCTCTTCTTCGACAATTTCTGTGACTACTTTTTCTTCCTTCTTTAAGATTTCTTCTTTAAACACCTCTTCAGAAACTAACTCTCCTTTCTGCAGAACTTCCTTTGTGACCTCTTCCCCAACTTCTTCCTTTGTGATCTTTTCTTCAATTTCTCTCTTGACAACTTCTTCCTTGGAGATTTTTTCTTCGTCGATTTCTTCCTTGGTAATTTGCTCTTCAACAGCCTTCTTTGGAATTTCTTCCTTTGCGATCATTTCTATCTTTGAAACGTCTTCTTTGGTGATCTTTTCTTCAACTTCTTTCTTTGTAACTTCTTCCTTTGTGATAACTTCGTCTTTCTTTGGAACTTCTTCCTTAGTGATCTTTTCTTCAACTTCTTCTTTAGTGATCTTTTCTTCAACTTCTTTCTTTGGAACTTCTTCCTTTGTGATAACTTCGTCTTTCTTTGGAACTTCTTCCTTAGTGATCTTTTCTTCAACTTCTTTCTTTGGAGCTTCCTCCTTTGCAATAACTTCGTCTATCTTTGGAACCTCTTCCTTGGTAATCTTTTCTTCCTTCGTGATAACTTCGTCTTTCTTTGAAACTTCTTCCTTCGTGATCTTTTCTTCAACTTCTTTCTTTGTGATAACTTCGTCTTTCTTTGGAACCTCTTCCTTAGTAATCTTTTCTTCAACTTCTTTCAATGGAACTTCTTCCTTCGTGATAACTTCGTCTTTCTTTGGAACTTCTTCCTTAGTAGTCTTTTCTTCAATTTCTTCTTTAGTGATCTTTTCTTCAACTTCTGTCAATAGAACTTCTTCCTTTGTGATAACTTCGTCTTTCTTTGTGACTTCTTCCTTAGTAATCTTTTCTTCAATTTCTTTCTTTGTAACTTCTTCCTTCGTGATCTTTTCTTCTACTTCTTTCTTTGGAACTTCCTCCTTTGCAATAACTTCGTCTTTCTTTGGAACTTCTTCCTTGGTGATCTTTTCTTCAACTTCTTTCATTGGAACTTCTTCCTTGGTGATCTTTTCTTCAACTTCTTTCATTGGAACTTCTTCCTTGGTGATCTTTTCTTCAACTTCTTTCTTTGGAACTTCTTCCTTAGTAATCTTTTCTTCAACTTCTTTCTTTGGAACTTCCTCCTTTGCAATAACTTCGTCTTTCTTTGGAATTTCTTCCTTAGTGATCTTTTCTTCAACTTCTTTCTTTGGAACTTCCTCCTTTGCAATAACTTCGTCTTTCTTTGGAACTTCTTCCTTAGTGATCTTTTCTTCAACTTCTTTCAATGGAACTTCTTCCTTAGTGATCTTTTCTTCAACTTCTTTCAATGGAGCTTCTTCCTTCGTGATAACTTCGTCTTTCTTTGGAACTTCTTCCTTAGTAATCTTTTCTTCGGCTTCTTTCTTTGGAACTTCCTCCTTTGCAATAACTTCGTCTGTCTTTGGAACCTCTTCCTTTGTAATCTTTTCTTCAACTTCTTTCTTTGTGATAACTTCTTCAATTTCGTCTTCCTTTTCTTCAATTTCTTTCCTAAGAGCTTCTTCCTTTTTGATCTTTTCTTCAACTTCTTCCTTTGTGATCTTTTCTTCAATTTCCTTCTTAGGAACTTCCTTTGTGACTTTTACTTCAGCAGTTTCTTCTAATTGTTCTAATTGTTCTTTTTCTTTCTTAACAGTATCTTCCTTTGTAATTTCTTCTACTTCCTTTACTTCTTTAGTGACTTCATCGGTGTCTACAACTTCTTCTAATTCCTCTGCCTTTGCAACTTCTCTAGCGATTTTTTCTTTTATTGCATAGTAAAGTTCAAGACTCTTTTCTTCCATTACAGCTTCTTCATCAATAAACTCTTCATCTGCTCTTTCGATTTCCGTCTTGGAGACGATGTCTTCAGCTGTGATATCCACCTTCTTTGTTACTTCCTCTTTTGTGATCTTCTCTTCAACTTCCTCCTTTGTGACCTTTTCTTTAACTTCTTCCTTCGTGATCTTCTCTTCAAGTTCTTCCTTTGTGATAAATTCTTCAATTTCTTCCTTCATTACCTTAACTTCAACCTCTTTCTTTAGAACTTCTTCCTTGGTAACTTTTTCTTCAAATTCTTTCTTAGGAACATCTTCTTTGGTGATCTTTTCTTCCTTTGCGATAACTTCTTTCTTTGGAACTTCTTCTGCGACTTTTTCTGCAATTTCTTTCTTAGGAACTTCTTCTTTCGTGATCTTTTCTTCGATGTCTTCCTTTGTGATCTTTTCCTCAACTTCTTTCGTGATCTCCTCTTCGACGTCTTTCTTTATGATCTTCTCTTCAACTTCCTCCTTCGTGATCTTTTCTGCAACTTCTTCCTTTGTGATCTTCTCTTCAACTTCCTCCTTTGTGATCTTTTCCTTAATTTCTTCCTTTGTGATCTTTTCCTTAATTTCTTCCTTTGTGATTTTTTCCTCAGCTTCTTCTTTCGTGATCTTCTCTTCGACGTCTTTCTTTGTGATCTTGTCTTCAACTTTCTCCTTTGTGATCATCTCTTCTTCTTCCTTTGTGATCTTCTCTTCAACTTCCTCCTTCGTGATCTTTTCTGCAACTTCTTCCTTTGTGATCTTCTCTTCAACTTCCTCCTTTGTGATCTTTTCCTTAATTTCTTCCTTTGTGATCTTTTCCTTAATTTCTTCCTTTGTGATCTTTTCCTCAGCTTCTTCTTTCGTGATCTTCTCTTCGACGTCTTTCTTTGTGATCTTGTCTTCAACTTTCTCCTTTGTGATCATCTCTTCAACTTCTTCCTTTATGATCTTCTCTTCAACTTCCTCCTTTGTGATCTTTTCCTTAATTTCTTCCTTTGTGATTTTTTCTGCAACATCTTCCTTTGTGATCTTCTCAACTTCCTCCTTTGTGATCTTTTCCTTAATTTCTTCCTTTGTGATCTTTTCCTCAGCTTCTTTCGTGATCTCTTCAACTTCTTCCTTTGTAATCTCTTTAACTTCCTCCTTTTTTATCATTTCTACAACTTCTTCCTTTGTGATCTTCTCTTCAACTTCTTTCTTCGGAACTTTCTCCTCTGAAGTTACAATCTCCTCCTTGATTTCTTCCTTGGTGATCTTTTCAGCTCCGAATGTTTCTTTTTGTACGATCTTTTCCTTTTCCTTTAGCATTTCTTCTGCGACTAATTCCTCTTTTATCAGTACGTCTTTTGGTGAAACTTTCTTTGCTTCCAAGATTTCTTTGGAAATGGGTGTTTCTTTCTTTAGGGTTTCCTCTTCTACGAATTCCTCTTTTTCTAGGAATTCTTCGGTCGTTAGTTTCTCAACTTTATAGGTTTCTTTCTTGTCGAATTCAGTTATTGCTTCATCAGTAGTAATAATTTCCTCTTTCTCCACTCGCTTTTTCACTTCATCTTTCTCCATCATCTCGGTAATTTCTTTTTCTTTTACTTCCAGGATTTCTTTGCCCTCAAATTCTAGTTCATCGATATCCTTTTCGTCTTCCACTCTTCTTTCCTTCTCTGGGATCTTCTCGAAGTCGAGTTCTTCATAAGGTGTAATTGCTTTGATAGGTTTTTTGTCTTTGACAACAGGCATCTCAATTTCTTCAGAAACCTCTGGCGAAGATTCCCTTCCTTTTATCACCGTCTTTTCTTCCCTTTCTTCGAGGGTCTGTGCAATGTCCTTCAGCAATTCTACTTTGTCTACCTTTTTCTTAATTTCTTTAGTTTCAGCAACGACCTCTCCTCTTTGAATGACTTCAGAGACAGCAGTCGCCTTAAACTCTGCATATTTTGCTTCAAAGTCTTCGATGGATTTCGATACCTTTTCTTCTCTTGAGATTTCATCTTCTTCTTCCACTTCGATCTCTTTTTCAGGCAGTTTCTTTGCTGTCTCTTTGATTATTTCCCTTTCGTGTTTTTCGGCTATAACTTCTTCTTTAATCTGTAGTTCACCCTTTACTTCAAGAAGTGGGGAACCAGCTTCAAGTTCTTGTTCAGCTGGTTTCTCCATCTCGATATCCTCTTCGTAAATATCATGTTCAATGGACTCAACTTCTTCATGTATGGGCAGGTCATCCACTTCATCTGGTGTCTTAATGATTTCACGTGGATGGACAGGTGGCGCAGTTGGTTTGAATATTGCCTCTGGAAGGGAAGTTGGTACAACGACTTCTTCCTTGGGTTTAGGACTCGGTGCCTTTTGAGGAGCCTCTTGTGGTTCGGCGGAAGGCATGGCGAAACCAGTGAAGAGACCTCGGATTGGCTTTTCTTCATATTTTTCTTTGTATTCAGTGAGCTTCGCACTGCTTGGTAGAGTTGCATAGACATCTCGGTCTTCAGTCTCGATCTTTTCATAGATATCTTCAGCTTCGTGTTTTTCCTCCAATTTAGCAATGTCTTCTATTTCTTTCGCTTCTTCTGCGATCTTGTCTTTTTTCTTTTCTTTCTCTGCTTCGTCTTCCTTTTCCGCAATGCTCACTTTCTCTTCATCTTCTGGACCTTCTTCCTCTTCTTCATCTACTTCTTTCTCTCGTATTCTTTCTTCTGTTTCTTTTTCTCCTACTGCGATTTCTCTTTCTTCTACTTCCTCTTCTTCTTCTTCCTCTTCCTCCTCTTCTTCCTCTTCTTCTTCCTCCTCCTCCTCTTCCTCTTCCTCTTCTTCCATTTCCTCGATTTCTTTCTCTGCCTCTTCCTCAACATGCTCCTCAACTTCTTCGATAATGTCTTCCTTTTCAACATGTTCAACAACACCTTCTTCGTGAAGTATTAAAGAGTCTTTTTCTTCTTCCTCTAGTTGTTGTTTGTCAATAATTTGTAAAGTGTCTTCGTCTAATTTGATTTCTTGCACTCCAGGAATGTTGGCAATATCTGAGATTCGATCCTCTTCGTCTTGATCAGGGGCAAGCATAAGGTTATCTGTCTCTTTCATGGGTGCAACAATCTCATCTACATCCTCTCGGTCTGCGGCTGCTTCTACAACAGCAACGCCGGAAACGGCTGCAGCTACTACACCTGCCTTCACAGCTGCACCTGTAATAATTCTCTTAATTGGTCCCTCAGTTTTCGGTGCAGGAGGCTTTTCGATCTTCTTAGGCTTCGGTGCTTTCCCGGCAGGAGGAGGAGCTTTTCTTGCAACAGTTCGTGTTGCTGCCGCTGGCTTGGGTGATGGCTTCAGTTCTTTTCTAGCTGCTTCGGCAGCCTTCGCCGCTCTGTTCTTGTCATCTACTAATTTCTTGTGCGTAATTTCTCGTGCAGTTGTAGTCGTAGTTTTGGAAATTACCTTTCTTTCTCTTGGTACTCTAGGAACTGTTGGTTTAACCTGTTTTACTTCTCCATTAACTTCCTTCTTTTCAGTTGGTATTAATTTTCTTGGGCGTTTCTTTAGTTCTGGAGTAGAGGGCTTCTTGGGAGTGGCTGCATCTTCAATTTTGTGCTCGGGTCTCTTAATCTTTCTTATTCTTCTCTCTGGTTTCTTTTCTGCAGGTTCTCCTTCTTCCTGCTTTTCTTCTTCTGTTTTACGTTCTTTTCTTTCTTTTCTTTCAAGACTCTTTCTCTCCTTTATCTTCCTTTCTGTCCGTGCTGCCCTGTCATCAGGTCTTGGTCTTCTGTCTCCTGTATCAATACGGGATTCAACTTTGGGCTTGCGGTATCTTTTGGGTTTCTCAGGAGTCCCGGTTTCCTTAATTTTCTTCTCCTTGGGTTTTTCTTTTGGCTTTATTTCTTTTAAGGTTTCAATTTCTAAAGAGGATTCTCTCTCCTCGCCTGTCACCACACCAGACTCCGCAGAGACGAGAGAGGCTTCCTTAACATCTAAAGGTTCCATTTCATGTATATCTTTGATTTCGGTCATTCCTGTGGTTTCTATTCTAGATTTTAAGTCTGTTACAGCACTTGTGACTTCTACAGCTTGCGTTGTGATTTCTCTTCGTTCGGCTGCATCAACTATGTCCACCTTCTTTGTAATTGTTTCTATCGATTCGGTAACTGCGCTAACTGCTTCTTTGGTTACAGAAACACCTGTAACAGCTTCCGTAATTTCCCGCGCTGTTTCTTTGGCTTCGGCGACCTTAGCCTCATCTATCGCTGCTAAAGATTCAATAGTGATGCCTTCAGTCTTCTCTTTCGTTTCTTCTAATTCGGTTGCGGCCTTTTCTTCCTTCTTCTCGTCCTTCTTTTCCTTCCGTTCTTCCTTCTTGATGACCTTCTTTTCAATCCTTCTCTCTGTTTTCTTCTCCTTCCTGACTTCACGCATTACCTTCTCTTGTCGTTCAGATCTTTCCAGTTTGATTCTTCTCCTTTCTTCCCTGCTGATGGAGCGATCTCCTCTTTCTCTCTTGATGCGGTGTGTGGGTGGGGATGGACTGACTGTTTTGCTAGGCTTGATGTCTGCTGCTAACAACTTGTCTTCAGTCTTAATTCTTTCTTCAGTCTTGATACCCTTCCGTTCTTCTATAGCGGCCTTGATGGACTTCGCTGAACAAGTGGTGTGTTTCAGATACTCTAAATTCTTTAATCTTTCTAACCCTTCAAAGATCTTGTGTTGTGGAGTACTTCCAGGGAAGAGAATTCTGGTAATTGTGTCTGTTGGGTCATTTGGTTGCCATATTAGGAGGGCACATATGGAGGTAACATTTGTGAGTGGACAAGGAAAGACTTTTTCACCGATTTTGTAGGTACTTAAACCCATGTCAGATGCGATCACTTCATTGTTCCACCTCTGCATAAACTCTCGAACTTCCTTACTGTCTCTAGAGGGATTTATCACATACATGTCTAATTTGCCATGTCCTACTTTGTGATACAAATTAATTGGTTCCATTGCATTATCACGGAAACACAAGTGAGGTTTCAAACTAATTTGTCTGAGATTTTCACGCATAATGTGTCCTTCATCCCAGAGATTAATAAGCAGTGGGTCTCTGTCTTTGTCACCATCGGGAGATTTCATATTTCCAGCAACATTACAGAAAATATGTCCAATCTGTGGATACACTGAACTAAGAGCTTTTCTACGAACAACATTAGTAATACCCATGAGATTCGAGCTGTTGAGTCTTGTGACAAGAACGGCATCCAGGCGATCCAGATGCCTTGTGAAATCCCAGAAACAGGCTTTGTAATTATAACCACCATCCACGAGCATGTTGAAGCCATTGACACCGAAGAGAGCTGAGTCACCTTGTCCACCAGGGAACACATACAGAGTGGGACGAGAGAACCGGATATTTCCCACAATGTCTGATGGTTCGAGGAGCTCCTCGATTGGTGTAGAGAGAAGGAACTGTGACAGGTACTGGACGAAAGTCGAGATCCCGGGGGTGGTCTCAATCTTGTCGTCTGGGTTTACTGTCACGCGGCATAGTTTACTGGAAAGAAGTTGTTTGCATTAGCAATAGCTTGCATGGTATATTCCAGTAAGTGAAATATCTACTCATGACTCTAAGAAACATTCTGAAAAGCACTTGTAAAAAATATTTTCCTTCAGAGTATCAGAGTCAGAGTACCAGAATCTTTTCCACACATATTCATTCAATTGACAGCAACGTAAAAGCGATAATTATCATTATACCTAAATGATTCCTTGGCAAGGTAACTGGTCGACCAGTGACCTTCTGGGGCGCAGTGAATGTCAATGGTGATGCAGTTCTCGTAAGCGTGAAGCACTCGTTGGACTTCATACTCGCTGAAGGCGGCAATAAGGTCAGCCACCGAGAAAGTCCCGTCCTGCAAGAGATCGAAATGTGAATACTTCTCTTAGACCGTCCTCATATTTTCAAAGAACGTAATAATGTATCAAAATAATGTTTATTCTTTTAAATATTAATTTCATCTATCCATGCGTTTCAAATGCACAAATTTAGGGCACATCAGCTATGAATTTAGATCTAATGTCTGTTATTATTACTATATTATCATATTATGTTACAACACACAATAACATGCTGATAAGTTTATGACAAATATTTAACCTATGAAATAACTGAAATGTGCAATAGTACTTTTTCAGGTAGGAAAACATTCTTTAATGGTAGTTTAACTTTTCAGAAATCATAGATCTGATATTAGAGATAATATATAAAGGGTTGAGTTATATCATTATATGATGAAAAATAGCTTCTCTATTTCTTATCTATCTTGCTTGCAATGGAAAAATAAGAGAAGAAAAATATGTTTTGTTTGAAAGTGACCTCATGACCTTGGTTAAACAACGCTCATTCTTTAATAACTTTAATACAAACAAATGCATTTTTATATTTTATAATGATTAATTTATCTGCATAAATTTAAAGGAACAGCTGCGTGTGTATGTGTGTGCATATGTATGTGTATTGTATGCACACAAAAGAATCAGTAACATTTACCTGTAACATCCATGATCCTGAGCCAGCGAAGGCATATCCAGCATGGATAATGTGTCTATGTTTGGTGAAAGAGGAGAGGAGGTTCTTGAGGCACTGTTGCAGAGTGTTGACTTGGGGGTGGATCAACACCTCTGCGACCAGATTCTCTGTTGCATATTGGATCAACCTTTCTCCTGAGGAACAAATTAGATGGTTTAGAATAAACATCACAAGTACCAGTAGTCATATTCCCGAGAAAGGGCATACTTTCACTTCTTGTGGTGATGTAAATAAGACAATCATATATAACATGAAAAAATAATCCAGAGCCACACTGAGAATAACAACACACTTCTTGTAGATATGCAAATACAGAAGATACATATGACATGAACAAAATCTAATGTTTCTTAAATCCTAGTAACTAAGAGTCTTGTTTAAAAAAAGAATTAGAAAAAAAAGGGTTCCATGACACTTGCCTCCCTTCTGTTCTTCTCCTTCGAGGTTAAGTTCGGCAATAGTTGTGAGTTCCTTGTGGATGTCGACATGAGCTTTTTCTTCATCCCATGATAGGAACCCTGAGGAGAAAGAGTAGCTGCATTAATATATAATTATTTAGTAGGACGGATATACGATATTCACTAATTTTATCTAAGGAAATAGAAATTATACTATCGCATGCACATTGATAAGAACAAGATTAAGATTCTGGTTTATATGAGTAATCAGATAAAGCATCTACAGATCCTGGTTGATCATATATATTCTATTGATTAAATACGAGGTATGTGCTCCACTTAATTATACCAATAACCAACATTTCTCTTGCTAAACAAAATTATTTATTCACCAGCACAAATTCTTTACCGATTAGCGTGTAATAACGCCATGGTCATAAGCATCAGTAATCACCCTTCAGTCATAGGCATCAATAATCCCCATTCAGCAAGTGATCCAACCGCCATGGCTACGGAGGCAGCCTAAAACAGCTGCTGTGGAAGTCGGTTTAAACGTGGCGAGACTCTAATCCCGGAGCGCCAGTCGCCTTAAAGCTGCCAGCTCCTTCCGCTACACCCGCACCGGCGCGCCCCTCTCTGTGTTTGTTTGTTGAGTTTTCTTGTCTTCACTGAGGTAACAGCTTTTCGTTTGTTTGTTTTTTTTGTGTGTGTACATGTTTTGCGTGTGAACAGGGTGACGATCGTTGTTTTTTTATGCGTTTGTGACTTTATGAAAACAGATACCAATTTATTTGCTTTGCTTACTTGATTTGAGAATCGTTTAAACTCAGAGATGCTACAGGATGCTTTGGGGTCTAGTACCTGAGAAGTTAAAAATTCACCTTGAGGTTATACCCCGAAAATCGCTACGCCCTCAACAAACAAGGAGGCGCGAAGAAAACAGCTTAAACAGACAAACACGGAACACGACCTCCCGGCACATACCAGAAAAGCACGGCATGATAACCGTATTCACTCGCTAATCCCCAAACCTTTAGACGAATAGGGGAGCACGACCTCCACGACCACAAAGCCGCGACGACCTATATATCCCACGGGGAAAAATGCAAGCGTCCATTGCCCTAATGCTCCACTGGTCAGCCTTGCAACGGCACCCGTAGAGGCCATCAATAGAAAGCAACAGCCTCGGGCTCGACGCTAATGAGAAAACAATGCTTGTATTTTGTGTTTGTTGTGACGTGGAATTGCGTTAATGCTTGCTACCATCTGAGTGGATATTCGCACGTATTTGGTCTGGGTTCGATGCTCATTTTATTTGAATATTAACTTAATTTTTATAGCTACTTTTAATGAAAATCAGTTAGAGAAAATATTTCTGGGTTTTTAATGTTGCTGATGCAATTTACTCCTCTGATCTTTTTCAATTTCTGTCTTGCTAGTTATGGTATCTATTTATGACGCTCCTTCTCTGTCGCCCCTTTCCTCAACCCCCCTCTCTCTCTCTTTCTCGCCCGCTCCTCCTCCCTCCTTCGAATCACCCATTCTCCCCCCAGACACCTAAGTATCTCGGCACAGAGTCAAAGCCTTCAGGACTTAAGAAAAACCCTCTCCTCGCAGCGTCTTCATCTCAGCCCGGATCGAAGACGACACACGGAGCGTCTTGGCATCGAGACAAGAACGAAGTACCTAACAATAACAGCCATTCTTGCGGTTCTCTCGAGAATCTTGAGACGGTGTCCTAGGAGAGACAAGGGGATTACCTCATGAAAGAACTTCTCTCTCAGTCACGACCGAACCAAGATAAGAGCGAAGCCAAGACGCTGCTTCAACACCTTCTCCTGTCCTTCTGATTCGTGTTATTATTATTATTATTCTTTCGTTCCCTCCACCTTTTCTCTCATTGAGGTCATCATGATTTTCTCCATTAATATGCATATTCAACCAGCATTATACTTTTTTTTGTCTAGTGGTACGGGGGAAACAATTGAAAAAAGGGGCCAATCTTATTATTAGAATAATAGTTTGTAACACAATAGTCACAGTGATAGCATGCCAATTAGAAGATTGAGATCAAATCTAATGACTTAGTGGAGAGCAATAGGCAAATCCCAGCAAATATGATATAAAATGCCTCTGTCCATCGAGAACAGAATATAATTCATTACTAATTACTTACACAAAAATACTAAACCGAATTCATAGCATAGATGGCATCAACACAATGTATAACACTGTCCAGCCTGAAGCAAACTCCCAACGCTATCCCAACATTCCGCCCTTACTGTCTTGACATTTATCCCTCGCCCTCACTTCCTCGAATAACATGTAGCCTAACCTCCTCCGGTACAGTGATATAAAAACAGACTACATGACATCCTTGTGTACACT
>NW_028234416.1:11174841-11182341 GCF_977035675.1 Penaeus japonicus | reverse complement strand
TGTCTCTCTGTCTGTCTCTCTCTCTCTCTCTCTCTCTCTCTCTCTCTCTCTCTCTCTCTCTCTCTCTCTCTCTCTCTCTCTCTCTCTCTCTCTCTCTCTCTCTCTCTCTCTCTCTCTCTCTCTCTCTCTCTCTCTCTCTCTATATATATATATATATATATATATATATATATGTATGAATGTGTGTGTGTGTGTATGTGTGTAAATCCTATAAGCATCAGCTACCGTTAGGTATGATATTTCTTTATATTTCCTTTTCTCTTCTTTATTTCTTTATATCATTACGTAAGACGTTTTACCGACATATTGTCACTCTTACCAGTTCCCACGTGCAGTAAGCCTCTTCGATACAGGAAAGGGTAGAGTGGAGACCAATGTCCGTGCCTATATACACCATATACTGTGCCTGTTTATTCTGTTTATTCTCTTTTCTAGCAGCACGAGCGTCCGCCACTCCAATTCAGATAAAAAGCAAAATGGGTCGTCACTGCATATGTAAATAGACGTAAATCCTTCATCATTATCTTTTATTCTAGCAATGAGAATAAATTGTATATATATATTTTGCGTTTATATCAATAAACCTTATATGATCCAATGAATTATAATTTTAATATGCTGCTCGCAATATTTCTTACAGAGCATTTATAAAAACGAGTTTAGAGCTTAATTAACACGGGTAATAATCTAATAGATGATTATTTACGGAGCGAACACATATTTTCTGTCTGCATAATTATCATTATGAATATTGAAATTGCCCTCATGCGTATTTATTGGTCTGTGTGAACTGGGATGCTCATAGCCGAGAGAAAGAGAGAGAGAGAGAGAGAGAGAGAGAGAGAGAGAGAGAGAGAGAGAGAGAGAGAGAGAGAGAGAGAGAGAGAGAGAGAGAGAGAGAGAGAGAGAGAGAGAGAGAGAGAGAGAGAGAGAGAGAGAGAGAGAGAGAGAGAGAGAGAGAGAGAGAGAGAGAGAGAGAGAGAGAGGAGAGAGAGAGAGAGAGAGAGAGAGAGAGAAAGAAGAAGAGAGAGAGAGGAGAGAGAGAGAGAGAGAGAGAGAGAGAGAGAGAGAGAGAGAGAGAGAGAGAGAGAGAGAGAGAGAGAGAGAGAGAGAGAGAGAGAGAGAGAGAGAGAGAGAGAGAGAGATCAGTAAAAACAAAATTGTCCTTATCTATCACTATTCATTTGTCACTTTATCATTTTATTTTAGATTTACTATCTTATTTAAAAATATATTGAGTCAAAGGATATTGGCCTTTACTCGCGTGTGTAGCCATCTAGATGAAGCCCTGCTGAGATGTTTAAAATAGCATTGCCTTCTCCACTGACCTCATTCTATATAGATATAGTTGCTGAGCGGTTATCATTTTGTATCTGAACATTACTCCTTCCATTCATAAAATACAGTATTAGCAATCGAATATTCCTGTTTTCATCACATGGTTATTGTAAAAGACACTGCCAATATCCCTTCCCAAAACAATGCTCTACATTTAGATATCTATTTCCCCAACGGCGAGTCCTTTCGTATGCACAACACGTCTCAGGTATCCCCGTTTCCATGGGCACAAGTAATCTCCTTATCTACGCTCTCTCTTTGTACATGTTGACTCCCCTCTCACTCTTATCATCAAAGTGTCTTTTATTCACATCGGTTTCAGGTCCCTCTATCTGTTCTTTTTTTTTCTTATTTATCTCTTCCTCTTTCTCCCTATGTTGTTGTTTTGTTTGTTTCTCTTTTGATAATGATATGTATTCTTGTCATGTATTGAGTAACGTTTATTCCTTTATTGTTAAGAAATCATACTCATATTTCGTATCCAGTTTGTAGACAATTCTGTCCAGACTATAATTCCGTTTTTAATTTCTTACATTCCCTTTCCCGACTGATGTCCTTCATCCTCATCCACAAATGCAGTCTCTTCGTGCTCTGTCTCGTAGCCATAGTCTCCCTTATTTCACATACTCCTTCTGTCTTCTTAAATCCACTTTCCTATCCTACATCCTAATGTCGTATTCTACAGGCGGCGGAACGGTCCCGTCCCCCATATCCGTGTGGGATAATACCTCCACCTGATACTGTCAATATTTTCCTTTAGTGTGACCCTGGATATTACTTTACGTGTGAGAGCGTGAGGGAAGGTTATAGTGCCATAAAAGTGTCCCTTTTTATGGCATATCGTTGTCATGGAGAGATGGACACAATTCACATTATCGCCCCGTGTCCTGATGGTAATGTAAAAGGTATTCTTATTGTTGGTTATGTCTTTGAGAGAAATATTGCATGATATCAATGGAAGTTTTAAACCACTGAATGACGTCATAGCTGCCATTGACAGCTTAAGGTATTTTATGCACGGGTAGAGTTCCTGTCAGCACCACACAAACCCTAATGAAAAATGCAGTAAAATCAATAAAAAAGAGACTGAGAAATAAGGAAAGAAGAAACAAACTGTCTACTAAATCCATGTAATATCTGAAAATATTCTATTCAAAATTCAACATAAGTCACCTTTAGGGATTTCTGGGGCCATACTATAAATACTCTATTCAGAGCCAAAGTAACGAGCGTTCAGACGCCAGTCCTTTCTCTCCTAAACCGAGCCATAGAGAAGCATCACCGAGGTCGCTGCGTTCTACTGCTTTCGGGGCTGCAGATGCCGAGGGAGACTACGGCCAAGGGAGATGTAGTGTGACAAGGGTGACGGGCAGGTAAATTTTCGTGCGGTAATTTAACAACTTTATGTTAATTGCTACAATATTTTCCGGTCGTACCTTCGGCCCTTGGGTGTGTGTGGGGGTGGGGGTGGTAGGTGAAATATTGGAGGGGGTCAAGGCAGGAAGGGGAGAGTTGTTGCGAAAGTAGATATTGAGGCCATGTACACATATCATTGCCTGAGTTATAGGCTCGCGAGGAAGGGGGACGGAGGGGTTTTACATATCAATTGAATATATATTGATTCAGGATCCCATCCTCATAAAAGACTCTGCCGACCTTCGATAATGTATTACGTCGACTTTCGCTATGCTATGTCTCCGGGAAGGATATCTTTTAGATCCAAGACTCGTGCGCAACCAGCAAAACACGCGGATAAGTAGCAAGCAAATATAAACAGACGACATCGTTGGTCTGGGCACGTGTACTCATGTCCATCAACCCTTCCTCTTTTCTCAGTCGACGGGACGTTGACGAACACTTTCGGAAAAGGGAAGCATAGTTGCGCCTCGAGAAAATATTGACAATATGGTGCGGCTCTCCTTGGGTACAAATGCTGCCCGTTTGGGTCTACCTTCTGTTTGTGGAGCACGTTTCTTGTAAATTTAAGCGGCAGTTATTGATATCAAGGTACTGTTCTTAGAGTTAGGGTGCGTTGGCGGTCTTCAATCTGAAAGTGTTTTAGCGGGAGGTTCTGTGTAGAGTGTGTTTGTGCAATATACAGTTAAATACACTTAAAGTCACAAATTGTGATGACTAAACGCCTTCCATGGACGGGAATTAATGCGTATTTGGTTAATTATTTGTAAATATTTCCTAAACGACGCATTATTGACACAGCGTGAATTAACATGATATCAAATTCCGCCTCCCTTCGTGTGCAAATTAGATGCTAATAAACGCGTCCCTTCTCTCTCTCTCTCTGTCTCTGTCTCTCTCTCTCTCTCTCTCTCTCTCTCTCTCTCTCTCTCTCTCTCTCTCTCTCTCTCTCTCTCTCTCTTTCTCTCTCTCTCTCTCTCTCTCTCTCTCTCTCTCTCTCTCTCCTCCTCTCCTCCTCCTCTCCTCCCTCCCCTCCTTTTCTCCTTTCCTCCTTTCCTCCTTTCCTCCTTTCCTCCCTCCCTCTCCCTCCCCCCCCCCCCCTCTCTATTTCTCTTTCTCTCTCGCAAGATTCGCAACTGCCACGCGAATTCATCTACAACTCTCTGCGAAAACCATAAATTGCCAGAGCTCAGTCCACGGAAATAAATAAGCCTCTCCCGACCCTTTTTTCGCTATCGTGCTAATCACCATGGAAACGATGACGCCACGTCAAGCTATGCAGACACGCTGGAGACGCCGAGGCCGATACTTGCATGCGAACTCGTCGTTTATTCTTGGGAACTGCAGGTATATCGCCCCCCCCCCTCTACCCCTCCCCTCCCTACACTGCACGAGTCGGGGAAGAAGGTGAGGGGAGGGGAGGGGGGGGGCTTACCTGCAATTGCATCGCTTGTCAAGCACACACTATCAAATTATGTTTACCCCGAGCGCAGTAGAAGATATATATACACGCATGAAATTAAATACCTCACAAACACACACAAAAGAAGAATAAGGAGAGGGAGGAAAAGAGGGAAGAAAAATACACAAGCAACATGCACGTCGCTGCCCTTGCTACTTTCGTCGCATGGGCCCTATCGTGTCTACCCCCCCCCCCTCCTCTCCCCCTTTTTCTCCCGATGGACGCATCAAGGTCGTTCGCTTGACGAGGTCATGAGAGAAATAAAAATGTTGTGTGTGTGTGTGTGTGTGTGTGTGTGTGTGTGTGTGTGTGTGTGTGTGTGTGTGTGTGTGTGTGTGTGTGTGTGTGTATAATATATATATATATATGCAAATATATATATATATTATATATATGCATATATATATATATATATATATATATATATATATATATATATATATATATAACGTAAAACTCGTCCTTCTTACAGTGACTGACGGGGCACGGAAGGAGAGGGAAAGGAGGACCGGAGAGCCCTGGGGGGGCCAAGGCGAGGCCAGAAGGAGAGTCACAACACTCGATAAAGGAGGAGCTAAAATCGCGGGAAATGCGCGAAAGTGCCAGCTGTCAGGGGCCGCCATGGGAAGGCACGAGATTCCAGCGCTGAGGGGAGAGGGAGAGGACACGCATTCGCTGAATCCAGAGCAAAAGATGGGAGAATATATTTATATACAAAAATACATACATAAACACACACATACACACACACACATACACACACACACACATACATACATTATTATATATATATATATATATATATATATATATATATATATATATATATATATAAGATAGAGGAAGAAAGAAAGAAGTGGCATGGTTGGAAAGATAACATACGCAAGCGAAACAAAAGCGAATCGCCCATCAGCATTAGGTACTGATTCGGGGTTATTGCACTCTGACCTAAGCGGGTTCACTTCCCAGACATCATCAGATTACGTTACACCAACCAATAACAGTTACTAATTACCACGTGAGCAATGTTCATAACATTAATTAATTTCTGATAGTTCCTAAGCTCCATCAAGCCTGCCTAACATAGATGACCGAACCACACAGCTAGCAATCTCACTCTCATGGTTAACCTAAATAAGAAAAATATGGCTCTCCCGCTCCAATAATGATGCACGAACTGACTGTCTAAAGGTATGTGGAGAATGTGATCAAATATAGAAAAAAGGGAGACAGAAAAAAAAATAAAAAGCGTGTGTCACGTACAGGTCAGGCCATGAGAGGGAGAGGAGAACTGGCGGAGGAATACAAGGAATTGACCGGGAAACGTCGGTGAAAGGTGTGAGGAACAAGAGGCATTAGGCGAAGGTAGGGGAAAGAAAGGAGAGAAAGACGGAAGCAGAGGAAATGGGAAGAGGGGAAGGGACAGGGGAGGAAAACGAGAAGAGAGGGGAATAGTGGGGGAGGTGGGGGAATGAGGAGGCCCCCCCCTGGATAATATCCTGAGGGAGTCACGCCACCAGATCGTAGAGAAGAGCGTCTGCTAAGGGCAAGGCCTACTGTGCGTGATATCCTTGTTCTGTGTAGGCCTAAAAGTCCCTGGTCCGCAATGTTAACCTAGATCTTGGCCAAGGGAGAGGTGGGAATATGTATGTGAGAAAGAGAGAGAATATATGTATAATTTGAGGATGGAAAAGGGTGGCGAAGAAAGAGATTAGATAGATAGATAGGTAGGTAGATAGGTACATAGATAGATAGAGAGAGAGGGGGGGAGACAGAGAGAGAGAAAGAGAGATATATAGAGAAAGAGAAATGGAGAGTGGCGGGGGGAGGGGGAGGGAGGGAGGAAAGGATGAAAGGAGGGGAGGGAGGAGAGGGAGGAGAGGGAGGAGAGGAAGGAGAGAGAGAGAGAGAGAGAGAGAGAGAGAGAGAGAGAGAGAGAGAGAGAGAGAGAGAGAGAGAGAGAGAGAGAGAGAGAGAGAGAGAGAGAGAGAGAGAGAGAGAGAGATTGAACAAAAGAAATGAAATACACATATGTAAAATAAGCAAGCAAATAAAAACTGGAATATAATTCATGCAAAGAATTGCATGACGACAACGACAGGAGACAATACACCCTATCATGTCATGCAGACGACTAAACTGTTTGTTCTGTGTCAAAAGCCAGACCGGACGGCTATCACGAAACCCTACCAATAGAAACCCGATTTGACGTTTTATCATGCATAGAGATTTCATGAATAGTGAAATACTCATCATAATACCATACCAAAAATCGGGAAGATATGGATTATTTCAAATATTGAGAGACAGATTCAGTTATTCATAGTACTGTAGTTGAATCTCAGCTCAAGATATCATGTTCCTATATTCTCATTCTTAAGTTCAATGTTCATCATTATTGTGATTTTGAAACCTTTTTTTTCGTAAATTATTTTTTGCTTGGCAACGAAGTTCTGAATATATGTATATATATATATATATATATATATATATATATATATATATATATATATATATATATATACAGTATACACACACACACACACGCACACACGCACACACACGCGCGCGCACACACACACACACACATGTATATAAATATATATATATATATATATATATATATATATATATATTTTTTTTTTTTTTTTTTTTTTTTTTTTTTTTTTTTTTATCATTTCCCCTAAAAACGAAAACTGGTAATATAGTAGCTGAATCATTACTCATTAGATCGATATCATCTTATAACAACATTTAACACTTCCGTTAAAAGTCATCTTCCTTGAATAAACCACAGTGAAAACACAGGATCGGAAATTGCTGTGACTCTCAAACACCCCAGTACCTTTGGCACTCGGGAGCCAGTCGACCGTAATTCACTTCCAGTATTTGACGACCTGTTCAGACCTCATTAATTAGCAAGTCTTTTCAAAATGGACAAATATTGGACTTAACCCGAGCGTCCCGGGAGTCGGAGATAGGGCGGGGCCAACATCGATCTTGTTCGGATGCCTCCTATTGGCTTTGGCTTCGGCGATATCTGTTACATTTTACGCCCGTCAAGTACTATTGGATTTCTTCGAGGATGCTTTTAAGGAAAGTATGAGAGAGAGAGAGAGAGAGAGAGAGAGAGAGAGAGAGAGAGAGAGAGAGAGAGAGAGAGAGAGAGAGAGAGAGAGAGAGAGAGAGAGAGAGAGAGAGAGAGAGAGAGAGAGAGAGAGAGAGAGAGAGAGAGAGAGAGAGAGAGAGAGAGAGGAGAGAGAGAGAGAGAGAGAGAGAGAGGA
>NW_028234416.1:11159841-11162341 GCF_977035675.1 Penaeus japonicus | reverse complement strand
CGTTGGTTAAAACATGAGTCCAATACTGAGGGAGGCATAAGTCAGATCTTCATTACTGTTTTCATATTCCATTCTCGCCAACATTATGGCTGAATTATCAATGTCATATTAATTCACATTAACACCAACATTAACATTAATAACGGCCGTAGTCATGACTTAAACTTTATCATTATCAACCTTTGGGGGATTTTTTTTTCTTTTTTTTATGGGGGAGTCTATGCCGGAAAGAGATGTTTTTTTTGGGAGAAGAATGCAGGGACATCGGTAGAGCAGAAGTCCTACATTTGTGGCGGTCAATAGTTGTTTGTTCCTCTCGCTGTTTTATGGGCAATAAAAGTACACTCGTGAAAGGCCCTTGCCATCCTCAATGACTTGTATTTCTCCCGGGATTCAATTTTCTCTCTCTCTCTCTCTCTCTCTCTCTCTCTCTCTCTCTCTCTCTCTCTCTCTCTCTCTCTCTCTCTCTCTCTCCTCTCTCTCTCTCTCTCTCCTTCTCTCTCTCTCTCTCTCTCTCTCTCTCTCTCTCTCTCTCTCTCTCTCTCTCTCTCTCTCTCTCTCTCTCTCTCTCTCTCTCTCTCTCTCTCTCTCTCTCTCTTTCTTTCTGTGTGTCTATGTGCGTGTCGTTATTTCCTGTCTATCTTTTTCCATAAAATATCGGATTAAACCATCCGGATATCCTTCGTAGATCTTCCCATCCAAATCCCATTTCCTGAACATGAAAACAGTTCCATCACGTCCAATGGCCTCGCCTGTTCTTCCTCCCAGCCTCCGCCTTTAGTGTGGGTCTACGTCTTCTTCCAGTAAACAGAGATTTACGGGGATCGACGGCACCTGGGGAGGGATCCGTCTTGGTCTGCGGCCGTGAGGCACAGGCGAGGGCTGTATCTGCTGTAGGAGGATGGGGGGCGGGGGCGGGGTGCAGACAGGTGAAAATCTCTAGTGGAGAGGATATGTTCGGATGCTGGAGGGCGTCTGTTAGGAAGGCGATATGTTCAGACGCTAGAATGCTTTCTCGGTGTTGTCAGGAGAAACATCTCGCGAAGGGAGAGCATTTGACAAGAGAGCTTCTAGGGATCGCGGGATGGCAGAGGATGCGGTAAAGGTACGGCGCGGAAAATATCGTAAATCCGCGATAGAGGAAGCCGTGTACGCGAATGGCTTCAGAAAGGGGTAACTACCTCTCGATCGACTTCTGACGGGGAGCGAAACTAGTATGAAACGAGAGGCCATCTCGAGGGCGCGACGAGGAATAGAAGCCATGAATCTGCGAGGCGTTCCAGAGGGCTCGAGGGGCGTCAAAGGCACGTCGAAGGATCTTAACATCCACGGCGCCGAGGTGCCAAAAGGCCTTTAAATGAAGGGATGAATGAAGACGAAAAAGACTCAGACATTTGAAGAAAGACGAAAAGAGAGAGAAAAAAAAACTCAGGTAAGCGTAACAAAGGCAGAGAGAAAGACAAGGGATTACAATACCACGTTGAGAAAAAAAAAAAGTATAAAATTATGCTACAGAAATATCATAAATCAGCCAAGGAGTCCGAAAAGTTTAACATGGTCTAAAAAGGATGGAAGAGAGAGAAGAGGAAGGGCGAAGGATAATAAAAAAATACACATTTCTTTCGAAAACTACTAAGAGAAGATGTATTGATGCAAGAGAGGGAGTCCGGCAGCAGTCGCTCATGAGGGGGGAGGGAGAGGGGGGAAAGGGGAGGGGGAGCGGGGCGGAAGATCAAAGATGGTGCAGGAACAAAGACATCTCCAACTTGAGGAATAAAGAGAAATAACTTGGCGAAAGAAACTTGAATCGGGGGAAGTAGAATGAGTTGAGCTCTTTTAGACCTCAGTTTAGTATGTAAATAGGCGTGCATGTACATGTGCTCACACACACATACACACACACACAAACACACACACACACACACACACACACACACACACACACACACACACACACACACACACACACACACACACACACACACACACACACACACACACACAACACACACACACACACACCACACACACACACACACACACAACACACACACACACACACACACACACACACACACACACACACACACACATACACAATAAATATATATATATATATATATATATATATATATATATATATATATATATATATATATATATATATATATATATATGCTTGTATGTTTATATTAATTTATATTTTGAGAGACAGCATGTATCTGCTTTTGAACAAACATGGGGTTAAAATCGAATAAAACGGAGCCGGCTTAGAAAAATAATGTGATTTATCGATAATCTTTGATCAGGTCGGAGGATTTATCAGCCCGGTTCACGCCCGAAGCCCCGTGTCTTGTAGTCAGTTTGGTGCTACGACAGCGAGGTGTCAGGCCTTCATCCTGTCAAGTGTCACATGCCATGTATCAACGCTCCTGACGCTGGACGGTGTCTCACGCCGTGTAACAACACTCCAGTTGCCAGTCATTAATCTTTTTAATCA
>NW_028234416.1:11119841-11134841 GCF_977035675.1 Penaeus japonicus | reverse complement strand
GATGCAGAATAGAGGACAAGGGAGGGAGGATGAAGAGAAGAAGGAGAAAGGAAGGGGAGATAAAAGAAGATTAACTAAAGAAAGGAAAGCTAAAGGAGAGACAAGGGAGGGACGGAATACACATGAAGGGAGGAGGGCAAAGAAAGGGAGGGAAAAGAGATGGGGTCCAAAGGAAGGGAGAGGGAGTCTAAAGAGAGGGAAGGGAAGGGGAGGGAGAGAGCGAGGAAAGGTCACAAGAATATTGTTCCGCCGATTCAAAATTGACGAGCTGTTTGCTGCCAGTCAGCAGAAAAAAAGAGAAAACAACATATGATTGATATAAAATCTGTTTTTCATTTCGACGTTGTCGGGAAACTATGTTAACGGGGAACACTGGAGAAAACAACTACATCAGATTTTACACTCGTATTATTACCAAAGAAAAAAAAAATCAAACGAGGAGAAAATATCCAACGAACGGCCACTCGAAAACCTAACAAGCCTAAATCATTTCTAAAAACGATGCTTTAGAAGGCGCTTTTGGTACTACGGTCTGAGCAAGGATGAATAAGCAAAAAGAATGTATGGCGGGCGTTAAGGGAGCTGTTTTTTAGAGAATCATTGGTGGATGGAGAGTATGATTAATTTGAACCCCGCGCTCGCTTGGGGAATAATTAGTTCATTATGAAGAGAAGTGATCAATATTCACGGTGTTTGTGAGTTTGAGTGTGTGTGTGTGTGTGTGTGTGTGTGTGTGTGTGTGTGTGTGTGTGTGTGTGTGTGTGTGTGTGTGTGTGTGTGTGTGTGTGTGTGTGTGTGTGTGTGTGTGTGTGTGTGTGTGTGTGTGTACGTGACCAACTTTATCAGGATAGACCTAATCTGGTCCCTGACCCTCATGACTGCAGCATCAACCAGAGCAGCCAGCCGCCATGACGAAAGGGTAAATCAGGGCCACCACCTTTCATTACTGAAGTCATTAAGACACCTCATACATGAGAAGGAGACGAGAGTGAGAGCCGTAGCATTAAGGAGGAAATCTCATAAACCCCAACGAAATAAAAGCCTCACTTGATCAGCAGATGGACGGTTGTGTTAAATGAATAAGTTAGTTCTGTGTTGCCGTCGTAGGCAGCGCTGGTTATGAGAAATTAACGCCATTACTCGCAATAAAGCGGACGACGTTAACAAAAAGTCGGGATTTTCGACTCTCGGACAACAACAGAAAAAGCGGGAGGGGGAAGAAATAGCGATATATTAAACCTTCGATGCACATGAGCCTGCGTGTAGAAGGTCACGCTGGAAGGGGACTGCATGCTAGGTCAGGCGAGGTCATGATGTTAATCGATATAGGGTTTTCTGCAGCAATTTCGAAGGGCGGCAGTCATGCATTGACGAAAGAGAAGAAAAAAAAGCGAAACAAGACTGGAAGATAAAACAAAGAGCAAACGAAAGAGTGCTGATAATTCACTTCACTTAAACAACTATAAACGACTGTGTATAGCTTTTAATGGATCTAGAAGCCGATAGGCAGGTCGTTCGGCCGGTCGTAAAATGCAAAGCGTCGTTCGAACTTTTTTTCGAGATAATGAAGCGACCAAGAGAGGCGCGTGATGCGATTTTGTTCTTTGCTATATCTAATCACAATGTTGTTTATAGATTCGGCTTCCTGCATATCCGTGTTTCTTGCAAATTTCGCCTGATATAAAGTCTCACCTTGCATGACTTCCTGCTGCATAGCGTGATAGTGACTCAACTGCATGGCAAGACCTATCCGTCTTACTGTGACCAAGACTTACGAAATGTCGGTTTTTGCGCTGCATGCCATTTAGCTGTTAAATGCTTTTTGTACTTTTTACAAAGTAACTCGTCTGATGAAACGAGTTATAGTCACGCATACATCATACAATAAAATGACGTTCATATAACACAAACACACGTACAGCTTATGCATATATATGTATATTATATGTGTGTGTGTGTGTATACATATAACTATTTACATATCTATTTATACATTTACATATATATATATATACATATATATACATATATATATACATTATATATATACATTATATATATATATATATATATATATTTATACATATGTATATATATGTATATATGTGTGTGTGTGTGTGTGTGTGTGTGTGTGTGTGTGTGTGTGTGTGTGTGTGTGTGTGTGTGTGTGTGTGTGTGTGTGTGTGTGTGTGTGTGTGTGTCTGCGTATGTGTGTCAGGGGGAATATATATATATATATATATATATACATATATATATTATATATATATATATATATATATATATGTATATATATATATACATATACATATATATACAATATACATACATACATACATAAATGCACTCATACACATACTTATACATATACATATATCTATATCTATGTCTACCTTATATACATACATATATATATATATATATATATATATATATATATATATATATATATGTGTGTGTGTGTGTGTGTGTGTGTGTGTGTGTGTGTGTGTGTGTGGGTGTACATGTATGTATATGTATGGGGATGTATATATATACATATATATATATATATATATATATATATATATATATATATAGATATATATATATATATATATTATATATACATATACATATATATGCGTGTGTGTGTGTATACGTAATATAAACAGACATATAACGTAAGAAACGTACCTTGATCCGTAAAAATATCTAGAGAAGTGCCTAAACCTAGCTTTCGTGGTCATAGTTAGATGACCTCGGCTGTTGTTTCTCTCCAGTCATGGGTCATCCTCTAAGCTTTGATTCTTACCTGGAAGAAGATATTTATAATTAATAAGGCTATACCTCTGAAAAATACGGTTCATAAAGTACTTCTATTATCGTCTTATTTCCATAATTGTATCGGTAATATCATCGTAATTTATGAGATTATTATTAACAGCTTATTTATATTATTAGTATTACAGTTATTATAAGTGCCACGGTTATTATTACATCTACCATCAATAATCTAACCAACAGGCTGAAATTATTTGCTTTAGAATTAAGAAATATTACTATATCTTGGATAATAATAATTATTTCATAAATGGAAGTCCCCTAAAAACCCACCTCTGTACCCCCCCCCACCACTATCCACCACTACCTCCCCACCCGTCCACTCCCGTTCCAATCTCATGACATTGCTTAGGCTTTTCAGTGCTTTAATCAATAGCCCTCTACACTAACTTTAATGAGGTTCATTCTATTCAAGTCAGTAAAAAAGAAAATACCCTGGCCATTAAATTTCTTTTATGATTAGATCTGCGGCTCGTGAAAGAAAGAGAGAAAGAAAGAAAGAAAGAAAAAAAATTACTGAACAAAAAATCCGAGGACTCCCAAATCCTGCACTCGACCTTGGCTTCACTCAAGAGACCGAAACCCGGATCGTTGCGTCAAGACCGAAACCCGGATCGCTGCGTCAAGACCGACACCCGGATCGCTGTTTCAAGACCGAAACTCGGATCGTTGCGTTACGAATCTGTGGTTGGCGTTATGTACTGTCACATCATAGAGAGAAATGTTACATGTTCCTCCTCCACCGTGATAATGCGCCGGTGACCGTAATGGCTGCTTTTACGACCCCACACAACGGAATAATTTCAAGCCCAGGTTTAGAACAAGCCACACATTATTGCAAGTGGCCTTGTTGTGGCTACCGTGAAGGGGATGCTTGGATAAAGCGTGTCTGGCACTTCCATTTACTAGCCGCCTTCGAGCTACAGTATTCCAACGAAAACCATAACTGTAATTACCTATCAAATATATTTCCTCGAGGACATTTCACTGAAATACTGAACTTGGCATTTTAGATATTCCACTTCCCTCTCTTTTCCATCGAATTATGACAATTTTTGGGTTAATATTTTCCCCTCTCTCTGCTCTCTCGCCAAATCATCGCCATATTCATATTTTCAGCCTTTCCTCTTCCCTTTCCTCGACTCCCCGATCTGAGGGCAGCCAACCAACCTTAACTTCCTCTACACCGCAACTTCCCGAAGTTCCGCTGCCGTAAATAGTTTGCTCGGAGTCAGGGGAGGCAAAGAGGGAGATGATTACATATTCAACGGGAGGTTTCTTATAAAATAGGGTGAGAAAAAAGAGAGAGAATTTTGAGATACTCCCTGCCAAATTAGGAACGCGCGGGAAGAACAAGAACTTAAAACCTACCGAAAAAAAAAGAGAAAATAACTGTGTTCCCTTTGGAATGCATTAATCACGGAGTCGTAGAAAGTAGAAATACACTGAGGAGAGGGCGAATGAATGACACGAGACATAAAACGGATAGAAAAACGGGGGTCTCCTTCCCGCGTCGCCAGCATCCTGTCAAAGCCTCTTGCATCGAGGTCGGACGGCGGGGCAGCGACGCCAACTCCGCCTAATTTCGACGAATCTCGCGAGTCTAAGCGGTCTTCTGTTTCCAGGTCCGTGGCGGGAGGCCATTATCTGCTAAGGCGGTAACCTCCTTACTCCTCGCCTTCCCTTTCCGTTTTTCTTGCTCCTGTGCCTCTTCTCTCCTTTGTTTTTTACTCCTGAAGCCTCTCTTCTCTCAACTTCTTCTCCTTTCTTTTTCCCCTTCTTCATCTCCCGTTTCTCTTACTTTCCCTGCTCCTACTTTTCCTCCCCTTTTCCCGACCCTTTGTCCATTTCTCTTCTACCTCCCAAACACCCTTCTCTTCCCCTACTTCCTCTTCACTTTCCCGTTTCTTAATTCCCTTTTCTTCACATGCTCCACCTCCCCTTTCCCTTCTTCCATCTCTCCTCCTCCTTTTCTAACTGCTCTTTCCCTTTTCCACCTCCCCTTTCTCTTATCCTACCTCTCCTCCCCTTCCAACTGTACTTCCCTCTTTTCTCCCCCTACTTCACCTCCCTATTTCCTTCTACTGCCCCTTTTTTTTACTCGCTTACCCCCCCCCCCTACCCCACGCCCCCATATCTCTCTCCCTTCTACTCACGAACCACGAAAACAAGCTGATTTCGTGGACCGAGAGTTACGAAATAGCAAGGGTCTTGATGCTTATAACCTTTACGATGTAATATTTCTGCAAGGGTGATTCTGGTGTATTTGTATCCATGTATATACATGTAGATGTGTATATGTGCGCGTGTGTGTGTGTGTGTGTGTGTGTGTGTGTGTGTGTGTGTGTGTGTGTGTGTGTGTGTGTGTGTGTGTGTGTGTGTGTGTGTGTGTGTGTGTGTGTGTGTGTGTGTGTGTGTGTGTGTGTGTGTGTGTGTGTGCGTGTGCGCGTGTGTGTGTGTGTGTGTGTGTGTGTGTGTGTGTGTGTGTGTGTGTGTGTGTGTATGTATGGTAAAATAACTGAAGACAACAAACTGATCAAGTGATAATACAGCTGATTTGAAAAAAAAAAGAAAAAAAAAAAAAAAAAACAGCAGAGGTATCGAAGTGCTTAATATATGGCTTCATAATCGTATGGTTAATCGCTCCAGTAGACAGTAGTAGCGTGTATAGTGAGCATAGAATGGTGAATGTAAATATCCCGTTATGTACATAAACCCTCTCCCTTCTCACAGAAGGAAGAAAGAAAGGTGACCTTGCTTCCACATCCCTCGTTTGACCTCGCAAGGCAGGAAAAGCCGATAACCTCACATTACTGGAGGACTGATCCTACGAGACCGAAGTTCTGATCCGTCCCATCACTCTGCCTTCCTCTTCCTTTCCTCTCTCATTCTCTCTCTCTCTCTCTCTCTCTCTCTCTCTCTCTCTTCCTTTTATCCTATAGCCTTTATCTCCCTTTTCCTTCTCCCCCTTTCTCATCCCCTTATTCCTTCTTCTCCTCATCTTATTTCTTCCTCTCCCTTTCTTTCTCTTCTTCATTGTACTTCTTTCTCTCTCCACTCCGTCTCTTAAGCGTTTATCTTTTCTTATTTTTCTTCCTTCTTATAGGCCTCTCCTTCGTCCGTTTTTTTGTGTGTCTATTTTTTTCTTTCTCACACGTGTTTCCCTTATATTTGCCTATCTTTCGTTTCCCGTTTCTCTTCTCTCCCGTTCCTCTCACTCTCTTCCTCCTCCCTTCCTGCTTCTTTCCTTTCGCCATCTTTCTCCTCTCGTTCTTTTCCTCCACTCCTTTCCTCTCGCAACCCTCCTCCTCCCCTTCCTTTCTTATCATTATCTTTCTCTCTTTCTCTTTTCTTCCTCTCGCTATCCTTCTCTTGCCCCCTCCTTTCTTAATTGCGCCAACCTCCTCCTCTCTTCCTTCCCCTCTTATCGTTGTCCTTCTCTCCTCTCTCTTCTTTTTTCCTCTTCCTCCTTCTCTTTCTCCCTTTCGCTTTCCTATTTCTCCTCCTTTTTCTCTCTTTCCTCTTTTTTCTTCTCTCGTCTTTTTCTACCTTCTCCCTTTTCCCCTCTTCTTCTTCTTCCCTCCTCCCTTTTTTCTCTTTCATCTCTTTCTTTCTACTCTCTCTCCTTCTTTTCTTCTTCTTTCCTTTTTTTCCTCCTCTTCTCTCCTTTTTCGTCTTTCTCTACTTTTCTTCATTTACTTCTCTTTCTCTCTTTTTCCTCTCTCCTTTTCTTCTTATCCTTTCATTCCTTCCTTTCTCTTCTCTCTTTTTCTTTTCTCATTTGTCTCTTATATTTTCCTTTCGGTTCTTCTTCCTCTCTCTCTCCCCTCTTCTTCATTATCCTTTCATTTTTCACCCCCCTTTCTTCAAACAATCTTCTCTCTTTCCTCTTTCTTTCTCTCCTTCTTCATCCCTCCTCCTTTTCTTCTTTCATGTCTCTTTCTTTCTTCTCTTCCTTCTCTCTACTAGTCTTTTCTGCTCTCTTCTTCTTTTTTCCCTCCTTCTCTTTCCCTCGTTCATTTTCTTCATTCATTCTCTTCTTTTCCTCTCCTTCTTGTCTATTCTCTCTCCCCTTCTCCTGTCTTCTTCTTTCCCTCCCTTTCCTGCTCTCTCTCTCTATTCCTCTCTTCTTACTTCCATTATTTACCCTTATTTCCTCTTCTCTTTTTTTTTTTTCCTATCTCCTCCTCTTTTCCCTTTCTCCCCCCCCCCTTCTCTTTCTTTCCTTTAGTTTCTCTCCTCTCTTCTTTTCTGGTTTTCTCTCTCTTTCTTTTCTCTTCCTTTCTTACTTTCTCTTTTTTTATCCTTCTTGTATCCTTCTTCTCTTTTCTGCTATGTCTTCTTTTTCTTCCTTTCTATCTTAGTCTCTACTCTTTTGTTATTCCGCCTTTTTCCTCTTCTTTCGCTTCCATTTTCTCTTTTCCTCAAGTCTCATCTCTTCTCTTATTTTTTTTTTTTTAGTTCGTTTTTCCTTTCTTTCTCCGTCTTTTCTATTTCTCTTTTTCTCTTAATCCTGTTTCGTCTCGTTACTTTTTAGTATCTTCTTTTTCTTTCTCTTTCTTTTCCGCCTCCTTTTTATCTTTCCCCTTACTTTTTTTCTCTTCTTTTCTCTTTCTTTTTTCTTCTCCTTCGTTTTCTCCCATTCTTCTCTCTTCTGTATTCCTCTTCCTGTTCTCCCTTCCTCTATCCGTCCTTTCATTCTTCTATTCCCTCTCCTCCTTCGTCTCCTCCGTTCTATTGATCCTTTCACTCCTTTTTTTTTCCCCCCCCCCCCTCCCCCCCTTTTTCTACTCTCCTCTTATCTCTTCATTCCCTTTCGTCCTTTTCATCCTTTCTCCTCTTCTTTCTTCTTTCTATCCTTTCCTCTTCTTCTTTCTTCCCCCTTCTTTTTTTTCATCTTCTTCCTCTCCTCTCCTTCCTTTGTCTTCTTTTCCTTTTCCGTTTTTCACTTTTATCTGCATCCTTCCTGTTACTCCCTGCTTCTCTCGTCCCCTCTTCTGCTTTGCTTTTTTGAACTCTCTCTCCTTCTTCCTCCTTTTTCCCTCTCTCCTCTTCTTTTTCTCCTTTTCTATTTCTGTCGTCTTTCTCTCTTCTTCTTTTTCTTTCTCTTCATCTTTCTATTTCTCTCTTTTTTCCCCGTCTTCTCCTTCAAGAACCAAAAACAACATTCTCCACGTGGTCAAAATATAACACCCCAACAAAATGGGAGAAACATAAACTACATCTACATAATCTGACTATATCGAGATGGAAATGAAGATAGGAAACCAATACTGAAGTCGAAGGTGAAGTCGAAGAGGAGAAAACTGGGAGAGAGGAGCGTGAAAAGAAAGTCGGAAAGCCAGAGAGTGGAATGAGCTCTTTTGACCCTGATGTCAAAAGGGGAAGAAAGAATCCACTAAAAGAACAAAGGATAGACTCACAAATATAAAGAAGCAAAGGGGAGTGTAAGGAAGGCTTGTGCGTGTGAGTATATACATTCAAGAAGCACGCAAGCACACACACACACACACACACACACACACACACACACACACACACACACACACACACACACACACACACACACACACACACACACACACACACACACACTCACACACACATTACATATTCATCAACAATATATGCATATTAATGTATCTATGAATATTAGGTCCCAGATTAATAAAGTAAGTAATTATTATTCGAATTGATAATAAGGGGAAGTATTGCTAAAAAACAACACAACAGCATTTGAATCTTTTTTACCTCGTGTTTCTATATTGTATATATATTTTTTTATATCGTCTCTTTCTGTTTTTTTTTCCTTTCTTTCATTTCCGTCTTTTCATTCGTTTATCTTTTATCATGATATTTTTTCCGTGTGTTCAAGGTCTACTACCGTTCCTTCTTTGTCTGATTCTTTTCTATTCATTTCCTTTTTGCCATTGTTGCATCCCCTCTTACGCTTCATCTGCAGCCATCTACACGCAAACACACATACATATGTAAATATATACATACATACTATGAATATCACAAACGCGGTCACAGTAAACCCGACCACAGTACACAGACATTGAGCAAAAGCGCGTGCGCGCACATACACACACACACACAGAGAGAGAGAGAGAGAGAGAGAGAGAGAGAGAGAGAGAGAGAGAGAGAGAGAGAGAGAGAGAGAGAGAGAGAGAGAGAGAGACAAACAAATACAGTATTTCTTCTTCCTTCCCATTACAGCATGTGTGTCGCAGATTCATCCTCGCGGAAATGCCTGGCCCTCTAGCGGCAGGAACCACTTACAACATATCCTGAAGATATCCTTCACATGATCTTTATCCTCTCAAGGTCGTACTTATTTCTGCCTCTGGAACGGCATGGTGTCTATCCAATGATGGATTTTGCGATGATTGTCTCTGTTCGTGTGTGTGTGTGTGTGTGTGTGTGTGTGTGTGTGTGTGTGTGTGTGTGTGTGTGTGTGTGTGTGTGTGTGTGTGTGTGTGTGTGTGTGTGTGTGTATGTATACTATGTAAATGTACTTATTCTGTTACACATTTACCAACACCCACATTCTCGTTTCTATTCACCCTTGAGAGCACAAACACAATCTTGTCCACGCGCTGCTAAGGTTTGTTTTTTCCTTCTCCTGGCTCGGGTCCTGACCCACCCTCCCTCCCTTCCCACCCCCACCCCCTCCCTCCCCAACCCTCCCTCTATCTGACACTTCCTGTCTCCCCGAAACTCTCTTCATGGTGACAGTGCTGCCCCCCCCCCCACACCGAGGAGTTCTGTGACTAATATGTATTTCTGTGACGTAACCGTGCGGTGTAATTTTCATGAACAGATTGTGAAATTCTTTGGTTAATTGGGTCCCTCCTGTGTTCTTGATTTTGGAGTAAGCTTGCGGGCTCTTAATTTCCTAGATATTCTTTATCGTTCATATCATTGCTTTCATTATTGTTATCGCAGTTATAATCATCATCGCCATCCTCTTTTCTTTTTCTTCGCCACTAATGACACTACCATTCTCATAATTATTACCGTCATTATAATCTTTACCATCATCCTAATTATAACCATAATCATAATTATTATTTTCAATTATTATCACCATCTTCATGATTGTTATCATCATCATTATTATTTTCCCATCAAACTAAACAAACTGAAATTAAACAAATTAGCACATCTGTCTATTGGAAGGCCTATTCCTATATACGTATATATATATATATATATATATATATATATATATATATATATATATATATATATATATATATATATATGTGTGTGTGTGTGTGTGTGTGTGTGTGTGTGTGTGTGTGTGTGTGTGTGTGTGTGTGTGTGTGTGTGTGTAGAGAGAGAGAGAGAGAGAGAGAGAGAGAGAGAGAGAGAGAGAGAGAGAGAGAGAGAGAGAGAGAGAGAGAGAGAGAGAGAGAGAGAGAGAGAGAGAGAGAGAGAAAGTGAAAGAGAGAAACATGTTCACACGCATTATATAACGTTTGCCTTCCATAAAACAGTAGTTTGTATCCCAGTGTGATCACTCTTTCTTACCATAAAGAAGTAAAATACAGATGAATCTTCATCTTCTTCCACCCTCTATGCCAATCACTCTTTTTGCTTTCCATTTCCTGCGATCTCCCCCTCCCCCTTAGAGACCATTACTCCCATTTCCTTACTACGCTAATGTTTTACCCCTCACCCGTGACCTGCCTTGACCTGGCTTGACCTCACCGCCAACACGAGATTTCCGCCTTTCCGTCAGAGCCAATATCCTCTCACTGTTATCATCATCATTTCCATACCATTATCCTTCATTATCCCTGCTTCTTTTTTCCCCTTTTGCTCTCTCTCTCTCTCTTACACTCTCACTCTCTCTCTTACTCTCTCTCTCTCTCTCTCTCTCTCTCTCCCTCCCCCTCTCCCTCTCCCTTTCCCTTTCAATCTCCCTCACTCTCCATCTTCCTCTCCCTCCGTCCGTCCGTCCGTCCGTCCCTCTCCCTCTCTCTCTTATTCTCTTATTCTCTCTCTCTCTCTCTCTCTCTCTCTCTCTCTCTCTCTCTCTCTCTCTCTCTCTCTCTCTCTCTCTCTCTCTCTCTCTCTCTCTCTCTCTCTCTCTCCTTTTCACGCTATGTACATCGCCTGTGTGAAAGTTCCATTATTTTTTTTTCCATTCATTATACAAAATAAATAACTTGATGATAAAATTACTTGTTTATATATCACTTTAAAAACAAGTATGCAGATCGAATTTTCGTTACGCCTCTGTGTAATGAAAGTACTTTTTCTATTTTCCTGGACGGGAAATAAAAAAATGGCTTTGCATTTAATAATTTCCGGCTTGAAATGAGATTATAGTCACATCGAGATATGCGGACATCCACGTGTTTTAGATGTATTCATTTCGGAATACACTGTGCATACAAAAAAAAAAAAAAACTAAATGTAAAAAAAAACTACTCTTTGATACTGGCGGTTACCAGTTTATGGTTGACAAAGGATGGAAAAAACACTTCTTTCATGAATATTTCAAAAAAATATCTCTGTCTTCTCGAAAACAATTTATCCTCATAATTCTCCTCTGATTGAATGAATGTTATATACAATATCACCTGTTACCTCTTCTGTTTTTTTGTTTTTGTGTAAGAATGAAAGAGTCAGATAACTAACTTATCGACGACTCGACTTATATTGCATTACTTATATTCCTTATTTACACTCTGACATTCACATTATTTAGGTACGTGTCTTTCCTTAGGCCTAAGAAATCCCTGATCAGCTTTCACTATTATCAGCTTACGTGGGGCTTTATCACACCTTTTTTTTTAGATTACGTCAATATTAAGATGCGTAGGATCTTTTGTAGGGCAACAAAAAAATGTTCCTTTTCCGTCATGGTATGTACAAATCGTTGTTCTAGTTTGAAAGTACCATTCCACGTGCCTTGTGTGCGAGGATGGAAACGAGTCAGAATATGAATCAACACATAATATGTGTGGGTGTACTGCTCTCTCACTCTCTCTCTCTCTCTCTCTCTATCTGTCTATCTATCTATCTTTCTATCTCTCTATCTGTATATATATACAATAACAAAATTATCTATAAATTCAGGTTATCCCAGCCTCATAGCGCAGCCGGGGCCAGGTCAGGTCATCGATAATAACAGAGTGGATGCTAACGCGAGAACCACTGAGCTTCGCGGACGGGTCATGACGTCAGCTGCGACCACGCCCACCACTCTCTTTCCCCTCCCCTCCGAAGGTTCGAGGCCAAAAATATCAAAATGTTTCAGAGTAAACAATTTTTGTTGGCGTGCTGGGTTTTTGTTTTTAGGTTTGTATATCGGATTCGAAAACAATATAGAAACAAGATCAGAATGACGTCACTGAAAGGTATCTATTATCTATTGGTAGCAATCTACACCTGTTATCTCTTGGATTCTTAATAATTCAGTTTTATAACCTTGACAGATCTACAGAATTTTCACGCCATCATTCATTTTTTTGTTCAACGATTTATTGTAATTGAAAGGGATAATCAATCAACGAATCAATATAGTCATTAACATATTTCCTAATCATTTTTCAACTATCCATCGCCTCGTATGAACTCCACATTTCCACCTGTCATCCGCTCTCGCCCACACTACTCCACCCTTCCACATAGAACCTCTAGTTCCCCCTTAAATCCACTATTCACATTGACAATCCCCACTCGACTCGGTCTGGCGCTCACGTTGTATGTTCAAGCACTCTGCACACTCCGAGCTGCACTCATTTAGCTCTCATTTACACGCTCACGGCCCTTAGTCTCTCTCTCTCTCTCGCACTCTCTCTCTCTCTCTCTCTCTCTCTCTCTCTCTCTCTCTCTCTCTCTCTCTCTCTCTCTCTCTCTCTCTATCTATCTCTCTCTCTCCCTCTCTCTCTCTCGCTCTCTCGCTCTCGCTCTCTCTCTCTCTTTCTTTTTCTCTTTCTCTTCCTCCCCCCCCCCTCTCTCTCTCTCTCTTTCTTTTTCTCTTTCTCTTCCCCCTCTCTCTCTCTCTCTCTCTCTCTCTCTCTCTCTCTCTCTCTCTCTCTCTCTCTCTCTCTCTCTCTCTCTCTCTCTCTCTCTCTCTCCCTCCCTCATGTTCAAATAGGTTTTGAGTGTACAATGAGTGCACGAGGACAAGCGTGTGTGTGTGTGTGTGTGTGTGTGTGTGTGTGTGTGTGTGTGTGTGTGTGTGTGTGTGTGTGTGTGTGTGTGTGTGTGTGTGTGTGTGTGCGCGCGCGTGTGCGTGTGCGTGTGCGTGTGCGTGTGCGTGTGAGTGCTTGTGTTTTGTGCGAATTCTCATGCCTTTTTATTTGGTTCGCAAAAATGGGGAAAAGAAGTTAACTGTTGATTAATCTTATTTTATGCAATTCATCTACGCCGGCTAAGAGAATTACGTCGTTAGGTAAGGTGATTAAATGTAATGTGGTTGAATTACCCGCGGTGGAATGCGCTTCCTGAAAAATACACATCATTTAAATTCATACACAGAAAAATATACGATCAAAAATATACAGGTATCCACATATACACACATATTTATATATATAAAGCTCAAACAGAATTACGGATAAGAAGGAAAATAAAAAATAAATAAAAAATAGGATATAATAATGTAGCGATAAAAGAAACGGAATCGAGAGAAGCAAAAAATGGACCACAGTTTTCGTGGGCAGATGGCCGGCCCACACCCTCACTTCCTTCGAGACTAATCACAATATCCATATGTAAGGACACGCATACAGGGGCCTTATCAGAAGCGACAGTAATTTGACCTGACTTGGCATGTCGCTGACCAGACTTAACTCCGCTTCCCTCACTCCGCCCGTCACTCCATCACTTCCTTCCACCCGGTATTATTTCCCCACTTCAGCCATGGTTTCCGGGTGTTGGTTTTGTCCCGCTACTGTTTGCATGACGAAATTACGTCCCATTCCCTCTATGTACGCAGCGGGTTAGGCTAATCCCACTAGCCCTTACGTCATACGGGAATGCAAACTCCATCCCGCGAAGGGAAGGAAGATCACGGGAGGGAGGATACAGGCCTCCTCCTCCTCCTCCTCCTCCTCCTCGCCGGTGCAAATGTTACGTCTCTCCTTACAGCGTCTTCGAATTTTAATCAACTCTGCAACTCGTGAAAATGGATGAGGGGAAAAAAGAGACCAGTTGTTTGTAGAACCTTGAAAGGCCCGCTGTAAAATATGGGCTGAGTAAAGAGACCTCGTTCCCCTATGATAAGAGACAGACTTATTTTTAGCCGAGCCAACAGATTCGCTTCATATTGCTGCGCCCTGGAGGACACACACGGGGACGGCCGGCTGCGCTGCTCTTGAATTAAACAGTGGCTCCTGCCTCGGGCGCTCTTGTGTTCTTTATCTCGCCGTAACGAAGTATATGAAATATGAAGACACTGGGCGTTTTCCGACTGTGGGCGTGTCTGCCGGGAGTGTCTGCCTGGTGTTAGACGCGAATCTTCTGTTGTAACCGATTGCATGACCGTGCGAGAAGGGCTGAGCGAGCTTTTATTGATGGTTGGTTAAAACGGAGAGGGCCATTTTCCCTGCAATGTAATTTACCTCGGGGGTGTCTTACTTCCGGGTGACGTAAGCAGCGTAGCCATGAAATTTTGGTCATGCAGGCAGCCATGTCTGCTCTGGTGAGTGAGGGGAATTCCGCTAGGCAATCCCCAATATTATCAGTGTTTTACTAATACCTATAATTAAAAATTGCGTCATTCCCGCTGACGAAGAGCCCATTACTGATGAATAACCTCTTCCAGCATAACACCGCCGTTTACCTACAGCTTCCCATAATTGCAACACCGTCAATCACATCTCCCTCGGCCCCCTGCGGCCATGAACCACATCCTAGACTCGCCGCCCCGGTGTTTAAACCCCTTGTTTAATATTTCACAATTCGTTGACACATCGCTCGGGCGCGTGGTCACCGGCGCGAAGAAACAACGTCATAATTACGGGTCGCGCTCCGTGCCTGTGATGGGGTAACTATTCAAACTTTCAAGCGATGTGGTCGTGTTGCATCTTTTGGCTGTCGAGGGTCCGGGATGTATGTGTGAGAGCGTTAATATGCTTGCTTTTTCAGTATCTACACCCGTTGTCATTACCAAATTAGTGACAGTCATCATTGCCTAATTACCAAAATCAA
>NW_028234416.1:11104841-11114841 GCF_977035675.1 Penaeus japonicus | reverse complement strand
ATATATGTGTGTGTGTGTGTGTGTGTGTGTGTGTGTGTTTGTATGTGTATGTGTATGTGTATGTGTATGTGCATGTATATGTATATGTATATGTATATGTGCATGTGCATGTATATATGTATGTAAATGGAAATGGATATAGATGTATATATGAATATATGTATATACATATATACATACATACACATACACATACACACACACACACACAAACACACACAACGCAACACACACACACATATGTATACATTTGTGTCTGCATTATATATATAAATATATATATATATATATATATATATATATATATATATATATATATGTATATATACACACATTCATCGTCATCATTCACACTCACAAACATTGCAGCATATGCACACAACGCACAATATCGTTGTTATTACTTTCGACTCCATTCAATATGACCCTGGCCTAGTTTTATTGTGAAAGCACCATTAACAACCGCCATAATGTATTGCTTTCTTTCCGTAACGACTCTAAAAGTCAAGCAACTCAGCAGTTTCTCTCAGCCATTACAAACCTTGGCCTCGCCTGTTAAC
Source organism: Penaeus japonicus (assembly GCF_977035675.1). Classification (NCBI taxonomy): domain Eukaryota; kingdom Metazoa; phylum Arthropoda; class Malacostraca; order Decapoda; family Penaeidae; genus Penaeus; species Penaeus japonicus. The sequence goes on along the minus strand of NW_028234416.1, from coordinate 11,114,281 downwards.
TTTCACACCTGCAGAAAACCGTGGTGATTTTTTTTTTGTCACAAGAAAAACATTATTTATAGGCTTATTATCCCAGTTCTGAGCTTTTATCATACAATGTTTTCACTTCTTTTAATAATAATCTTTCTTTGAGTGACCAGTTTAACGACCTGGAGCTTTATTGACTTTACCTGATTACGTGACTTGTCTTCTCGCATGAAGCCAATTCAATCGACCGAGCTTCCAATCTAATCAAGTTTTATCAAACATCAAACCCAATTACCCGCGTCTCCACCTGGACAACTCCCATTGTTTCTGAGAACGGCACCGCATCCAGACCAAGTGAAGTGCACTTTAACATTAACCCAAAATCCTCACGGCCTCCAAAGGTCTCCTTTCACTCCAAACTTCTGTTGTTGTTTTTCACGCACGGATTATTTACCTTTTTTTTTGTCAGCAGGTGGTGTCGTCACTTCTATGGCGTTGTTTTACACTTCGTTTCAGAGTGCGATCGATAGGGAATCCCGATCTTTTTTCAACAATGAGTAATCACAAAAAGTTTAAATAAAACAAACAAGAATTCTTTCTCATTCAGTTTTGGAACGAAATGTTAATCTACAGAGTGAATTGTTATGATATTTGTTCGCCTTTTGTGGAAGTAATCACTGCTGGATGTTCACGTACGGACCAATATATATAGCTATATGTAAATAATTATAATCCAGTGCAGTCAGAATAACATAATATTGCATACTGACACCCCCCCCACACACACAGACAGACACACACATACACACACACACATACACATTATACAACGATCAACTCTGGATATAACAAGATCATAAAACTTGGGTTATCAGAGCAGATAATGACACAGAAGACAATCATCTATATTGTTATTGATAAACCCACCACATTCCGGGCATAACGCAGCTATCAAGACAAGGGAGCCGACGGATGACAGGCCGCAAAGGAACTCAGTTACGGTTCTGTTTATGGCAAGTGTCTGTGGCGCTGATAATGAGCTGTGTGGGGAGAGAATGCGGCCTAATAGCACAGCCAAGGCACGCAATTGGGGGTGGGGGGGATGTCCTGTTTTGATAAGGCCGATAATTGGCTCTGATGGGGGGAAAGTAATACCGCGACGGAAAAGATATTACTCCATTTGGTCCTCCTGCAGGATATGTCTATCGTCGGGGACACTCGGCCTCACCCTCGTCATCCCAATCTCATCGTACGCTTTCCTTGTCACCTGTTTTTGTCACAACCTCCTCGGCAAAGCGACTGACGTTGGTCCTTTGATGTCCTACACTCGCTAAGGAGATCAATTTACCAGCTGTCTATCAAAGTGATTATCTTGCGTCGTCAAACGAGGGCCTCTTCAACGAAGGATCTAAGTCTAATAACAAGTTTATGAGGATTTTTTTTTGTTGGGGGGCGGGGGGGCAATGTACACGAGAGGAGGATCATTACAAAAATCAGTAGATTAAAATGGGAAAAGTTAACGGGATATCTGTCCCATCCTTGACTTTCAGTAGACACAGATGCTGGATGAAGCTACGAAGTTGAGGGACACGAGGACTCGATGGATGTAACGAGATACGGGGCTGTGACGCCGCTCATCAAAAATATCGCGAAATTTTGAGACACTCCCGGCTCCAATGTCTCCATTTGAACCATCAAAAGTATAAAAAGTCAACCGCGGCATCATTTTACCAACCACAACAGCATATTAATTTCTCAGGAGGCGGGAACCCATATGAGTAATAAACCCCGCAAACAAGGTCACGTGTACACGGTAAACATAAGCGGATCCAATCCTCCGCGTGGTCTGCCAATACCTTACAAGTGCTGGTTATTAGAGGGCAAATATAGCCTACGGAAAAAAGAAAGAAAATAAAAACGAATAATATTGCGGAACCCCGGAAAACTATCCGAAAATCAGACCTTTACTATCACAAGATGGAGCAGATAGTATGTCTTTTTTTTTCTGCAGATCCTAAAAAAAAAAAAAAAAAAAAAAATGAGGGGGGATACATGGGAACTCAATCAGTCAGTCACTAAAGAAGCGATGATGTGACTTTATCAAACGTATATCAGCTTCTCCCAACTCTATCGTATGTCTGTAACACAAGGAACGTTGGAGTAACTGACGATGTGGTTGCGTTGGGTGTTAGGTGCTGCAGCAAACATTTGTAAGAGTGTAAACAATGCGTCAAAGTGATGGTAAACATAGACTTCCATTTTTAGCAACACTCTTATTCATTGGATATAGGTTCGACCCTGGGAACGATAGAATCCTGATATCTGAATGGTACAATTAAATAACAGAACAAACAAACAATAGGTAATAACGATAATGATTAAGATAACAGCATAACCGTTTAACATCACAACCTAAATGATATAATGACGGGCATTAAGGTAAACCGCACAATACAAACAAAGTTGCGCATGGATAGACACCCCAACACAATCACCCGAACCAATCCAGTTGTTTATCTTTACGGTAAAGGCAACTCGAATAATTCCCGACACATTAAGGTATATAAAGAGAATAAATAAAACCTTTAGTTACTGTAGACGGTCCGTAATTTGATCTGGGGAGAGTAAAACGCTCCAAACGGGTTCAGACAACACGCCAGGCACGTGTTGTACTCGTGCCTGCACTGCCATCTGTTGGCAACTCACAAAGCCACTTCTCTTCTTCCTGGGGTGACTATGGTATTAATTCTAAACCTATTTCTCTTGGATTAAATAATTTTACATACTGATTTTCAGGACCACTAATAAGACTTTCCCGCATTGACTACGGCTGTAAAGTGATTTGCGAGGATTTTCATAAATTAAAACAATCATCCGATCGTAGTTAATAAAAAAAAAAAAAAAAAAAAAATCGGCCGCTCTTACCGACTGTAATCGGTTTTAATTCCTTTTTTATTTATGTTATACTTTCCTTTCCATTCCAACTTTCTTGCTTGTCTCACTCAACCGGCAATTTCATCTGCTCATTTAAAAACTCCCAAACTCTTCTCTCCCCCCAAAGCATGCTAGGAACAGCGCACTTTTGACCTTAACTCCCGTTTTCATTGCTCCCTAAAACCTCCCAAACAGTGATTATATCTTGGGGGTCACCTGCGAGTGGAAGCTAAAGCATTAAAGATACATATCATAATTTGTTGTTGTTTTTTCTGGACGCAACTTTACTCATTTAAGCCCACGTGGACTATGAGACAATGTTTTATGATAAATATTTTTTAAGTACATTTTTTCCCTTGATAGAGACAACGCAGTGAATAAAGAATCGCAAAGCGTGTAGTTCACGTGTATTGACGATAGAAGAAGTAAAATAATGATGATCACAACAGCTATTTACTAGTCGACCACCGAAAGGAGAAAACGAGCATTTCCATTAAGTTCTATATATATTCCACATCCCATTAATACATTAGCCCCTTCCACCAATGCTCCACATTCAACCGAAGCTCCATTGCGAGTGACAGCCAAACACAGCGATTGAAAATTTCATTGAATGCTTCACTTGCTAACCCTCTCATGGAGTAAATGCTTCCTTTAAGAACCCATTTTATCTGTGTAATGCGTGTTCCAAACATGTTGCCGCTTCGCTGCTCTGCTCATGTATATGAAGGGAAGTGCTCCAGTTTGAGATGTTATTTTGTACTTTTTATTCTTTTTACTTATTATTATTATTTTTTTTTATTATCTTTTTTTTTTACATAAACGTCAAAGTCGAATGTTTGTTGAATTATGTAAGCATGAAGTGTGGATAGAGACTCAACTGACAAGATGGTGAAGATAGTTTTCTTTCCTACATCTTCTATGCATTGCAATTAATCATAATCACACTTACGACTTCCATCACTATTACCCTTATTTAATAATTATACAATCGTTTCCACCATCAACCATTGACACTATCAATATCAATATTCTGATTTTCTTTACTTCACGTTATATCTTCTTTGTATCTAATATATTTTATCTATATCTTCAGTTTATCTCCTTGATCTTTTCTGCTCACTCAGAAGCTACAAAGAGAAGGAACTCGGTAAGAGAGCGTAACCTTTGTCTGAGAGCCTGGCAATCTTTATGGCAAAGAGTGATAAGGATGGATTCCCTTTGACAGTGAGTGGAGAGAATGTTTCCGCGGATTTAAAGGGCCGCAAGTCAGCTGTTTACAGAGCTCACGCGTTGCAACAACTCCCTCGGGATGTTGTCGCTTTTTTATTGCAAATTGCAATATGACTTTACAGCAATACTCACTCATCCTCTTTCTCTTTCTGTAGCTCTCTCCCTTTCTTATCTCTCTCTCTCTCTCTCTCTCTCTCTCTCTCTCTCTCTCTCTCTCTCTCTCTCTCTCTCTCTCTCTCTCCTTCTCCCTCTCTCTCTCCCTCTCCCTCTCTCTCTCCCTCTCTCTCCCTCTCCCTCTCCCTCTCCCTCTCTCACTCTCTCTATCCCTCTCCCTCTCCTTCTCACTCTCTCTCTCACTCTCACTCACACTCACACTCACACTCACACTCACACTTTTTCTCATTCTCACTCTCACTCTCACTCTCACTCTCTTGTTCTTACGTCATTGTTACTATTATGATCGTTGTCTATTATCGTGATTTCCACCGTCATAACAAACACAATTTCCCCCACATCATTCCTCCCCATGAACTAAACAAAAAACGTCGCTAAAACGTGCAAAACTCACAAATGGCAACTCACTTTATTGCATCATAACAGCCTCGGGGAAGCTGCATGACTCACCTCACTCATGTAATGCACTTACCACGAGTGTCTGGTCGGCATATCTGCATACACACACTCACGTCCATGTGTACATTCAAGCTCGTACCAATATGCACCGTAGACTACCTCGTATTAAAGAGCAATTTTAGGTTGCAAGTCCGAGTGTACATGCATGCATTGCACAGCCGCTTACGTACCTATAAAAATAATCAACATCCAGTTGATTTTTATCCACGAACAATAACATATAAGATTGCACTAAAGGTCAAATTTCCTAACAGTGAGTCCAACGGGCAACTCGTTGATGTTTATTCCAGGGGCAACAACCCAGACATCGAATCATCGACTTGGGTTTCGTTTCATCTCCGTCCTAAGCCGTGATGCTGCAGTAAACAAAAGCGTCCGTTTTATGAGTCACTTTTGTCAGGTTGAATGTTGCAATGTCAGACTGAAACAGGTAAGCGTGAGTCTTGCAGGAACACCCAATAGACTCAATGGTCGTCACAGCTGATCGAGCGAGCAGGCATGGGGGCCGGGTGATTCATGTTTCTGTGAGTAAGGTTCTTCACGTCATTCTGAGCCTCTCCTCGCTCACGGACATCTAGTGTGAATCATATTTTGTAGGATGAATTTGCTTCCTTTGATGTTTATTCAAGCTTTGTGCCTAACGGTGGAGTTACGTAATCTTGCTCTCAAATGAACCATTGTGAAAACTCGAGACTGGTGGAACTTTCGTTCACATCCTGTGTAAACACTTTCTTCCTTGTATTTATCTTGTGCATTTACTCTTAGAAATGGACATATTTCATCATCAAAGGCAAGTCAAATGTCTGGATATTCCTATAAGTCACCAGGTTAATGGTAAATGTATACCACTGAAAAGGCTAGTACACAAACACACACACACACTCGCACGCACGCCTCCGCACCCTCGTTTAGACCAGCCAGGATGTTTTACGTGTCCTAACTGCTTCATCCACATGTCAAACTGTTTCATTCGCAAACGTAAATGCTCCCAGTATGAACGCTTATTGTCACATGCCTCACTTACACACAGCAAGGGACAAATTACTGCAGGTATTATACCAATCTGCTATGTGACGGAACAAATTAACAATGCTATTCGGGGCATAACATTGGCAACCATAGTCACTGTACACCAACCTCGACTACTGACTGTTGTGGTAGGCGGGCCACGCAACTCCGACAAATAGCCTCAACATATTTCGAGAAACGTTCTATATATCACGGAAGAAAAAGACAAGTGACGCAAAGAAGGAAATCCCGAGGTAATATAAGAAGTAATATCTTCCGAGGAACAAATAGGAGACGCGTTTCCTAGAAGACAGAAGCAAGACTGTGTCAACAAATGACGAGATCTGGGCCGGGCGGAGGGAGGCGAGGGAGAGGAAATGAGGCCGATGAGGGAGGCGCGACGAGGAAGCAAGATGCAGATGGAAGGAGGCTGAGGAAGGAGTCTGGTGGGCCCCTTGCAAGGAGGGAGTCAACCAAGGGGTAAATTCAGAGAATACGTGCAAGGAAGGTGCAACAGGCGAGAATAAATACAACGGAAAGAATCGCAATTAGTCCCACATTTCGAAATACGTAGGTAGCAGTGCAAGACGGCATTTTACCTGCAGGCACGGAGCCCTCGTAAACCACACTCGAAATTACCCTCACTTTTCACAGAATGTTCAATATCTACCTTTTGGTTTGGAAAGTGAAAGTGTCTGGCCGTGGAGCAGCGGAAGGCTGACATGAAATATCTATGATGTATTTTTAAAAGTAAAGGCATATGCTGTGAGACTGTAAAGAGACATTAAAAAAGGATACAAAACTTGACCAAATTAAACGAAAAAAAAATCTATATGCTGGATAATACGAAATGAAGAGGTGCGCCCATCACCGTTACAGGTTTAAGCACAACTAAAAGCACAACCATCGGAAAAAAAAAAAAAAAAAAAAAAAAAAAAAAAAAAAAAAAAAAAAAAAAAAAAAAAAATATATATATATATATATATATATATATATATATATATATATATATATATATATATATATATATCATAGAGGAAGAGTTAGAACGACATCCCTTTCCCTGAACGAAATTCAAGACGGTCCCTTCAGCGCCCGCCGAAACCCTCCCTCGGCCCGGCGGGTGAACGTCACTCCAGCCGCCAGACGAAGCACCGGAAGTCCCGCCGCGAGATTGCTACGGAATATATTTAAACATCTTAAGATAAAAATATAATTTTGACTCGATTATCATAAGCTTTGATCGCTTTACGACTCCTGTTTCCTGAAGTGCGAGGAGAGGTGATCTGAGGAGTGGAAGGAAGGACTGCACGAGAGTCGAGTGTTATGTGGTAATGCCCGAGATTATCGCCTTCCTCTACCTCATGGTTTGATGTCATCTCTTTCCCACGCTCGAAGTTTCATTGACACCTTAAAAAGTTATTGCATCTTCTTCAACGGATAGGATAATTAATGTGACAGATAATTTACGCTCGTTTTTTTCCTGCATGCTTAACAGTCATTTTCTCTTTTCACGGACAATTAAAATATCAAAATGAGCTACAGTTCGTATTAATGATGATTGCTTTGATGCTTTTGTAACAGTTGCGACACCAAACAATTGCTTTCACACACGAAAAGTCACTTGGGGAACATGAAGTAATTAACATATTCACAAACAGTTTTGCTATCGCCACGCTGAGCCTCCCGACAGGTGCCACCGCGGCTGATACAACAACACCTCTTCGATTCTTGTTTTTTTCTGTTTATTGGTCTTGCCTTTACCCGAGTTCGATCACCTCATTCGATAAAGGAGATTATACAATGCTGCTTTCATGCGGTAAACTTTAATTTCAGTGTTTACTGAAGAAACTGTTTTGCAACTTTGTAAACGAAGTAATCGGCATTTGTTGAGTTCACGCAAGCTGGCTCCCCACACTTCCGCTTCAGCGCATGCGCGGTGAAGTGAGCGCATGACTGCACGTGCATTCTCAAGAAATCACGTGTCTCTTTTTTAGCAAAGCTACATGATCGCAAAAGGTTCCCTAATGGCAGCTGAACTGTAATTAATCGGTTATAAATTCCAACGCTTAGGACTTCTTTACTGGTGTGAACGCTTCGGCGCGCGTTTGTCTTCGGAGATGGTATGATGCAGCACAAGATCTTTTGGGGAAAATTATTAATACGTTATATATATATATCCCTGTGCGATTTCCTGTTTCGCATTCATCATGCATCAGAGATTATTTTTGCACAACCATCGTGTTATTTGGGAGTCCTGTTCTAGCACCTCTTGCTCTCCAACCCTCCCTTCTCTGGCGTGTCCCCCGCTCCCCTTCCCTTTCTCCCCCTTGGCACCACAATCCTCTCTGTTTACACGTCATATCCCCACCCCCTCCCTCCGACCCCCAACTCCTTATTCCCAAGCGGCCGAGAAAACCTTTAAGGCTTTTATCACATTTTTTAATCCCGTTGTTTTGATTCTCTCTCCTTTCCTTTTCGATCTAAGTTTCACTGTCTCTCTATTTATCTCTTTTACTTTCACTATTTCCTCATCTGTCTTTTTTTTCTCTCTCTCTCCTTTCTTGCTTTCTCTTCTTATCGTTATCCCTATGATCTTGCTCTTTTCCTCTTCCCCCTCCCCCTCTCCCTCCTCCTCCCCTCAGAGGAAATGAGGGAAATGCCTGCGTCATTCTCGTGCGCCAGATAGTTCTGGTTTCCACTTGACTTTTTTTTTTCTCTCGCCTTTATTCCATATTCTCTAAGGCTTTCTACGTCTTTGATATCTCATTTCAGTCAGTTTATGTTATTGTTATTCTGTTTCATAGATGCATTCTTTTTGTGTGTCGTATATTTTCGTAGGTATTTGTGTTTGTGTTCTTTTCAGTTATTTATGTCTCTCCTTATCTCAATATCTGTGTCTCACTCATCTGTTCCCATCTCTGTTTTTGCTCTCTTGTCTCCGTAATAATTGTTTCCGCCATTAGCTCATACATACCGACTCTTCTTTTCTTTAACCCTGCAACCTCTGATCTGAAATCTTCCCTTGTCTCCATGCGCCACTTTCTAGTCTCTTGGTTTGTGCTTAAGGCCTCTTTTCCTCCTTCCCCCCCCCCCTTTCTTTAGCTTACACTTTCCTTTTTCAATATGTTCGCGCTCCGATGTCTACCTTTAACTAACGAATGAGCCATCACAGAAAAAGGTAGACCATTTATTTTTTATAAATTATTTATAATGGTTTTAAATTATTCATTCTTTTCGCTAGATTTTTGTGAACCTCTCTTGTGGAAAAGAAATAGAGGGAAAGATTTAAAGTAAGGAAATAACAAAAGCGCAAGATACAGACGAAGAAGATAAATCAAGAAAACAAGTGAAGGTGATTGTGCGCTTGAAGGAACTTTTTTAAAAAATCGGTGTAAGTTTCCCACTGAGTGTTTATCATTCGCTTGTATAAAGACCGTATGTTTATCTGACAGTATTGTTTTTTTTTCCTATCGATCGTTTTCCCATATACAAGCCCTGTCCAAGCTCCAATTACATAATCATAACAGCCATTCCGTAAATAGCGCGCCCGTTTTCTATGCCTCTGGTCCTGTCTCGGGCGTGACGCGAGGAGAACCTCCCAACCATCGTCTGTCGATATCGTGTTGTGAGGAGCAAATATACCGTATCTTCACCCCTCTCCT
>NW_028234416.1:11097341-11099841 GCF_977035675.1 Penaeus japonicus | reverse complement strand
TGCAGACACGGTCGATTAGCCTATCGTAATTTTCCTGTCTATCGACCTTCCTGTTATTACCTTTTTATCCTCTCCTCTTCCTCTTTATTGGCTCCACATCTGACCTAGTTTGACCCGGCCACAAGCCCCGTCAAGTTTCCGATTAAAGTTGTTTCGAGGCGGCGTAGGCGGGGGAGTTAATGACCCGAGGGAGGGCGAGGTCCCTCGGGGCAAGGGGAAGAAGGGGAGGGAGGGAGGGGAGGAGGGGGGGAAAGGGGGAAGAAGGAAAGGAATGGTGACGAGGAGAGTAAGAGAACGAGGGGAGAGGGAGATGGGAATGATAACCAGGCCTGGGGGAAAATGTCGGGTGGGGGTTGGAGGTACTTAAAGCGGGGGATAGAGATGCCGTGAGAGGGACTCAAGAAACCGGAAGGGAAAGAGAGAGAGAAAGAAAGAGAACAGAACAGACGAGCAGAGTAGAACAGAGAACGAAACAGAAGGGCAGACTAGAGCAGAGAACAGAACAGAAAACAGAACAGAACAGACGAGCAGAATAGAACAGAGAACAGACCGAGCCGAGCAATCGCCGAGTAGATTAAAGCAATTACCCGAAACACCAAGACTCCAGCTTCCACGGGAGTCAAATTATCCGAAAATTCTCATCGGAAATGAACTGCGGTCGAGGGCGGTCGGACGTAGGGCCTGTCTCTCCCTCCATTCTTACAGTAAATCAATTTCTGACAAATAATTAAAGCGCGGCCGTCAGCTGTGGCCGAGAACCCTTCCCGCTAACAGTCGCGCTCACAGCATCCCTACGGACGGGTAGGCTAGGATAGGGAGCAGAGAGTAGGCAGGTGTAGGGAAGTAGAAGATAAGTAAACAGACGAATGACGGGAGGTATGCATAAATAAGCAAATCAGTAAATTAATCTATATATAGACTGAGAACGAGCGAGGGAGCGAGAGAGTGAGCGAGAGAGAGGGAGAGCGAGAGAAAGAGAGAGAGAGAGAGAGAGAGAGAGAGAGAGAGAGAGAGAGAGAGAGAGAGAGAGAGAGAGAGAGAGAGAGAGAGAGAGAGAATAGAGAGAAAGAAAAAGGGAAAGAGAGAGATAGAGAACAAGAAACAACCAAACAGCGGACGACAAACGGAGCCGTGCGCCCGAAATTCAACCAAACCAATGTCCAATCTCCGACGAATGCCCCCCCCCCCCCCGCCCCGTTTCGGCCAGTCGAGAACGCCGCCTGACTGGCCTTTGGCTCGCAGGGCGGACTCCCTCTCGCCGCAGTCAGCTGATCGAAAAAAACATTTGCATTATCCATAGAATCGGCAAATCTTCCGGAAAGGCAGAGGGAGAAGTAGAGGGTAGTGAGAGGGGAAGGGAGACCGATTTTTATTTTCTTAAAGAACGATGTGTTTTTCTTATAAACAAAAAAAGGGCTCCATCATCTATAGAACAGAATGTTGCTCTCAGCCTCCGCCGTCACTGTGCTGCACGGAAAATTCGTCCATAATTTCTCTGACCATAAGACCGCCTTTTCTATGTCTTTTCCAGTGAAATTCATTGCGTACGGTATTTTAAACTTATGATTGCAACGTAATTGCAAGTTTCGGCCAGGCTGGGGGTAAGAACGCGCCATAAACAGCATGGATGTAAGGGTCATGGACGCAGGTCACGGTGCCGTAAATCTAGCCCTTAAAAGCTTTCTTCCGTTACATTGTTACGTTCGTTTCGATTCGGGTTTTAATCATACCGGACTGGGCAACTTTCCTTCATTCAAAAAGAAAGGGGGAAAAAGGAAGAAAGTTTATGGAAATTCTTTTAAATCTCCTATTAAAATGGCATAAAAAAAAGAGAAAGAAAACAATTTCGACTACCGATCAAAAGAATGATGTTACCCACATTCCTTGATGAATTCAAACTCTCACTTTGCAATAACATTACCCAAACACTTGTTATCGAATAAAATTGCAATCGCCATTACTCTTCCCGCTCACCCTTGACGAGAAGGTCCGAAAACATTCAGCATTTCGGTGTCATGACGTCACTAATACCAAGTTGCCATGACAACCGAAAACCTAGTGATCGGGTTAACGCTCTTTGGTCTTGCATTTTCGTCATCTTGCATATCATCGTTTCTCTTGCAAAAGCTCATAAATTCAGGAGGATATCCGGTATCGACCTGTAAATATACATCTCATGGGAAAAATGGCTTCCAAGCTAGCTATTTTGACGTCTACATTACGGCGAAAAAAAGTAAAAAAAGTGACATGTCGATAACTCGAAGGCCGTCCCTGCCCCTTCTACTTTTTTCCTTCTCACCAGACTTGTCTAGCGTTACGTATCCGAGAGCAGAAGACCCTTAGTAAATTACTCCTTCATTATGATATATGCCTACATAGTGATGTCTTCTGCCAGCATGTCTGAATGACGAGATACACTCCTATGTTAAAAAAAAAAAAAATGTCAGACAAAAAGCACTATACGCTAGATAGGTTTTAGTACAAGATAGGACAATATTTT
>NW_028234416.1:11077341-11089841 GCF_977035675.1 Penaeus japonicus | reverse complement strand
AGAGAGAGAGAGAGAGAGAGAGAGAGAGAGAGAGAGAGAGAGAGACAGAGAGAATGAGAGAGAAGGGGGGGGGGCACCTCCTCTATAGCATGGCAAACTTGTGTACAGTAGAGTGAAAGGGATGTGGAAACCTTTCACATTTTTTTCACATAAAATCGTTCCAGTTAAGTCCTTCTTACTAGTTACCACAAGATTATTAGACTACAACTAAAAATATGATTATCCAGTAATAAATAGTAAAATTAATAATAATAAACGTTCTAGTGAAAATCACAATATTTGCAACAGCACTGAAAACAACAGCAACAACCGAAGAAGAAATAGTTATAATGATAGTAATACCACCATCACAAATGTTATAATAATGAAATGATGACGACCGAGAACCACAAACAAACAAACAAACAGACGAACGAAGAAACGACAGAAAGAGAAAACGAAAGAAACGGAATTAAATTTCCTGATATTAATGATAATGGCCTCAGTGACCAATAATGATCATGACCCTATACCCCGCCTCGGCTCCTAACGAGCGGCCATTTAAGTGATCACCTTGCCTACTTCGCCCACTGTTGATGTAGTGTTGCAGAGACCTTCCTCGTCCGAACACCTTTGATTACAGTCAGGAAAAGCCTGAAGATTCTCATATCCAAAGCGAGAACTAAAGAGGCGTTAATTATTAATCTATTAATTCAATCATAATCAACATGCTTATCTACCTGGTATTAATATATTCCTTTATCTATTCATCATCAATTATTCAATTATTTTATTCAGGATTGATTCTTTAATAATCTTATATATCATTAATCTACCTATTAAATCATTATTAAGCTTATCTGAACTACCAATGATTCAGTTCAGGGAAAGCTTGAACGTCTACTCAGGACGAAAAAGACTGAGTGTTTGGACGTTAAAGTAAGTGCTGAATTCGCCTTAAACTTCATCTAGACTGAATTTATGAGATGGAGAACCAAAAGCCCTTTATTCGGGAGAGAGAGAGAGAGAGAGAGAGAGAGAGAGAGAGAGAGAGAGAGAGAGAGAGAGAGAGAGAGAGAGAGAGAGAGAGAGAGAGAGAAAGAGAAAGAGAAAAAGAGAGAGAGAAAGAGAAAAAGAGAGAAAGAAAGAGAGAGAGAGAGAGAGAGAATCAACATCTTCCCTCTCACGAAACACCTATTACCCAAAATCCGCTATTGCCTCGAGCTCCCCGAAGCTCATTTGCACATCCCTCTGTCCTGAGCCCTCACGTACATGCGTCACGGCCAGCCAATGGGTCTATTCATGGCCTCACGGATATTGGAGAAATGGGTACGATTACTCATGAGACTTTTCCTCCATTCATGATCAGATATGAACAGATGAGGCGGGTCTGACGTGGCTTTGTAAGTCGCTGGAAGGTAGAGGACCTACAGTGCAAAGGGTGGGAGGATGATATTGCATATATTCGCTGGCAGTGTAGCACGGATATTGCATCTATCTATATAGATAGATACATATGTTGAGCTAAGATCTAAAGACGTGATAAAGTTTTGCGAATGATCAATGATATAACCACAATATAATTGAAAAGAAGGAAGTAATGGAAGTATCAATAAAATTATATATCTAAGAGATCAATTTCTAAAAAAAAAGAACGTATGCAACTTCCATGCGTCATCAAATTATATAATGTAGAGTACCAGAAATATTCCCATCGTAATAAAAAAAAGGAAAACATCATGGCAATTGACCTTAAACCAACCTTGACTGCCACCCCCCCCTACCCTGACCTTCACGGGAACTCCAAGGAACCGCAGAATCACGTGACCCCAGAACCGGTTCAACTTCTTCAGCAGTTCTCGTCATCATTGGACATGACCGTCTCAACGGAGTGATTTTAATGTCTCCGGTTCTGACTCATCGTGGTTTGTTAAGGTTTTCCGTGACTTGTCATGTTTCTGTTATGCAGCGTCGTTTCACCGTAATTGGCACGGGTCACTGTGATTTGCCATGGTAACGGTGATCTGTTTCAGTGGTGGTCGTTATAATTATGGTTCGGAGGTTGTGTATATTATAATGATGTTAATTATGACAAAAATGCCAATTTCCCATGCTTGGCCAAAGAAATAAACACATACTCTTCAAAACCTTCTTTTGCAAACAACGGAACCAAAACATTACCCCAAATTGCCCCCAGTGCGAGTTATCATAATTTTACAATGAAATAACACAATAACAAATGCGCTATTGTGTCTCTTACATTTTAAAGAATATTTCTGTAAGAGTAAATTCCGTTTTCAAGAGTCCCGCGCCTTCCGGTATCTCCCTTAAGTATAATCTATATTAAGATCCCATTTTCATCACGACTTGAGAGCCATATAAAAGTTCACAGCAAAAGGAAAATAACGTAAAGTTTAATCATTCTGACTCGGTTCCACAGCCTTGCCTGCTATTACGGCCGAGCTTTTCAAGATATTTTCCGCTTTCCTCCGAGTTTGTTTACGTTAGGGCGCCATCTTTGGCTGTGTTCGATTATTTGTGTTTCGACTTCGTTGGTGTTTTATACTGTTTTATATCTTTATTTGTTGATTAAAAAATCACTTTAAATTATACAATAAAATATCAAAGGTAGATGTAAAGCATATCTTCCCCTTAACCTTGAACCAGAATATGATATTCAAAACATTTCAAAATAATGTAACTTTATCTTCCCTGTGAACGCATAAAAGCTCACATTTTAGAAGTTATTTCACTGCGAAGAGAATAAGAATCATTATAACTTTTTCTCTGCATATCGTTCTTAGCTTGAACACCCGTAAATATAATTTCTCAGCGAGACAGCTCCTGGGAAATGGCTCAGAGTTTACAACTTGCGATATACACACCGGCGGGGTGGGCGTGGGGATGTGTGTGTGTGGGTGGGAGGGTCTATGCACACAGCGCAACAGCTAAGTATATAAAATAATCTTATTTTTGCAGATAGGGCGGTTTGGGTGCAGCAAGGCAGATAATCTTAACCTCGAATATTCACCAAATGTAAACAGACTGATATGATGGATACATTTGCAGCTTTTTTTTTTTTAACACACACACACACACACACACACACACACACACAACACACACACACACACACACACACCCGCACACACACACACACACACACACACACACACACACACACACACACACACACACACACACACACACATACATACACACACACACACACAAACAAATGTGGGCGATCAAAAGAAATAGGAAAAGTACGATATCCTTCCACGAAAAACTGAAGTAATATACCAACAATATACTTTTTCTTCTAAGAACAAATTCTCCCCTTCGCACACAGTTTTATGATAAATCACATTTAGAACTTTTCCCAAGACCATCATTTAGGGGGCGTAGCATACTCCACCCCATACGCTAGTGGGGGTCCAGACGAGAGGGCCCATTATTCCCCATGTTCCATAGCAATATTGCCTCTCTTATTGCCATTACCAACCCCATTTAGGATTAAACTGCGTTGTTTCCTGCCCCTCTAGACATGTTTTGAGGTAATTCTTTGATGATACAATATCCAGTAATAAATCTAAGTTTCGACCGGTTTTCCTAACCTAACTCCAAATGAAGATTTACATAGGAAAGGGCAGGCCACGTGAGAACACACAGCTACACAAGAGGTTCCCAAAGCCTTCTCCAATCACAGGATTCCGAACTCTCCCAATCCCTTGACCTGGAAGACTCTGGAGCACCATTGAGATTAGGAGACTATTCTGGCGGGTCATTCAGGGACTCGGGCTGCGCCTTCCTGAGGAGTCATTTTCTCTCCTGGAAGAGGTCCTTTGGGAACGCAGGGAGGCCGTGGAGAGACACTACTGCCCTGGACGGTACTGTGGCAATGCGGAGGCCGATCTTAACGATGCTGCTGTGAGTATGTGATGTCGTGATGCAGTAGCTATGCTTGGAATAAAATGATCGTAGTAATGATGGAGGTAGGAGTAGCAGCGGGATGCGGTGTTGTCTGTGAAAGGTGTTCAAAGATAGTGTAGATAGATTTACAGAGTTCCACTTGTGTGTGTGTTGGGTGTTTAACTCTCTCTCTCTCTCTCTCTCTCTCTCTCTCTCTCTCTCTCTCTCTCTCTCTCTCTCTCTCTCTCTCTCTCTCTCTCTCCTTCTCTCTCTCGTCTCTCTCTTTATATAATATAAATATAAATAATATATATATATATATATAAATATATACATATACATATATACATATATATAATCTATCTATCTATTTATATATATATATGTGTGTGTAGTGTGGGGGTGGGGGGTTTTTTAATTTGACACGCCCCAAATTTAATATAAAAAAACCCTTATTTTTCCCCCCCAAGAAGGGCGGTTTTGGGGGGGGAGCAAGGAAATTCTTCCCCCGTTTCCCCCCCCAAATTTAAAACCAAATTTAAATTAATTGGTGGTTTCCTTTCGGGCTTTTTTTTTTTTAACACAAACACCAAAAAAATTTTTGGGCAAAATTAAAAAAAATTTTAGGAAAAGTACGATTCCCTTTCCCACAAAACCTAAATTAATTTCCAACAAAAATTAATTTTTCTTTTAAGAACAAATTTTCCCCTTTTTGGGGCAAACATTTTAAAATGGATTAAAAATCCCCTTTTTAAGGAATTTTTTCCCAAAGCCCAAAAATTTTTAAAACTTTTTCAAACTTCCAACCCCAAAACCTTTGGGGGTCCAAAAAAAAACCCCCAATTTAATTCCCATGTTCCAAAATAAGTTTTTATTCCTCCTTTTTATTGCCAATTTACCCCAACCCCATTTTGGTTTTTTCCCTGCGTTTTTTTCCCTCCCCTTTTAACATTTTTTGGAGGTTAATTCTTTAAAATTTGTTTACAATACCCCCGTTTTTAAATTTTTTTAAGTTTCGCCTTTTTTCCTTTTCCAAACCCTTTTTAAGTTTTTCAAAAAAGGGCACCACTTAAAAAAAAAACCCCCTCCTTCCCAAACCTTTTCCAACCCAAAATTCCCTTTTTCTCCCCTCCCTTCCCCTAAGACTCTGGGCCCCCCCACCTTTTTTGGAAAAATTAAACTTTTCTTCGGGATTAAGGGACTTTCCTCCCCTTTTTTGAGGGTAAATTTTTCCCTTAAGGTTTTCCCTTCCGGGGGGGCCCTTTTAAGGGGACATACCCCCCTAAGGTACTTTGGCCAATTTTTGCGGAAAGGGTCTTAAGGATTTGTTTTAGTATTTTGATTTTGTGTGGTGTATTTGGTTTTTAAGATATCGTAGTAATGAGGGAAGGTGGGGTTAAAATCATTTGTTTAAATTTAAAATATTAATAATTTAAATTATTTTGTTTTTTTTAATTTTTTTTTTTTTTTTTCCTTTTTTTTTTTTTTTTATTATATATATATACATATATATAATTTTATTATTATTTATATATATATATAATATATATAAATTTTTTTTTTTTTTTTTTTTTTTTATTTTTTTTTTTTTTATTTATTTTTTTATTTTTTTATACAAAATAAAAATATATATATTATATATATATATATAATATATATATATATATATTTTTTTATATTTTTTAAAATTTATATATATATATATATAATATATATAAAAAAAAAAATATATATTTAAAATTTTATTTTATATAGATATATATATCATATTTTATATATATATATATGATATTTATATATATATATATATATATATTTTATATATATATATATATATATATATATATATATAGATATATTCTTAATATATATATATATATATATTTATACATAATATATAGCATATTCAAATATATATAATATATATATAATATAAATATATATAATATATATATATTTTTATATTTATTAATTTATTTATATACATATACATATATATATATATATATATAATATATATATATATATAATAATGGGTGTGTGTGTGTGTGGTGTGTGTGTGTGTGTGTGTGTGTGTGTGTGTGTGTATGTGTATGTGTATGTGTATGTGTGTGTGTGTGTGTAGATAGATAAATATATAGATAGACAGATAGCTATGTGCGTGTGCGTGTACTTGTGCGTGGTGCAACAGAATTCACAGCAACTTCTCTGCACAAAATCTGCGCGCTCTCTCCGCTGCAACCCACCTCCGGGAACCTCCCTTCCGCCATTAACTAACCACCATCTTCGGTCAAATGACAACCACATTTTCGGCTCCTGCTTCAGACACGCCACCGTTCTTCCTACAGTGTGGTTGTAGCCTCATTAATCACCGCTGGATCTCTGATTGTTGCTCTACTAATGACATCTTCTGAGTGTTTGTCTGGGGAATTGTTTCGGCTCATATATATTTTTTGTCACTCTTTCTTTTTTTTCTTTTTTTCTATGGCCGTGGCAGGACAACAACCTTCAATATCTGTAGGCCTAGACCATTCGACAAGATTTTATGATACATGTGGAAGTCATTAGTATAAGCCTCTTAGATCTATTAGGGAACCAATCGTCTGTATTTTTTTTTTCTTTTTACTAATGTATCTATTCATTATCTTTTTTGTCCTTTAATGGTGCCTCATCCTGTTGCACAAAGGATGGCAAGACAATCTCTTGGTGGCCTAAACTCAGCAGTTTCTATGGCAAAGATTATGTTTTTTTTTAGAGGAGGGGGGAGGAGGGGGCTATAACGTAATGATAAAAATGGTGGTGATGGTGGTGGCGATGGTAGTGGTGGTGGTGAAGATGAAGCTTAAAGTTTAAGTTGATGGAGACGATATAACGATAGTTGTAATGAAGATGATGGCGTCCATTGAGAAAAATCTAGTGTAAATATATATCCCTTTCTTCTGCTCAAGAGCGCTTCCCCCTTTGTCATTCTACACCAGACCATCCTGCGCAGTGACCGATTGAGGAGCTTTCTCTCACGCTGCTCTTGCAGTCTCATGCAACAGGAGCATCTGCTCTTGTGCTAATGAGTTCATTCCGATTCTGACCTTGCTCACACTTGCTTCCAAATGGGTCGACTCTTTATTCGAGAAGTTTCCTTTTTGTCTGTCTGGTTGGCGCACAGGGCTCGGTGTGCAACTGTGCTTTGTGGTGATGTTGCAATAATCATGATGTATGCTGGTGCATACTTTGCTAAATCTGTGGGAGATGAACAAGTGCATATATATATATATATATATATATATATATATATATATATATATATACATACATACATACATACATACATATATATATATATATATATATATATATATATATATATATACATACACACACACACACACACACACACACACACACACATACACATACACACACGCATAGATAGATAGATAGATACAGATACACGCGATATATATGTAAATCAATCAGAAACTTAATTTCTTCCTATTCAGCGCCGAAAACAATGGATAAGGCTTAATGCTCCCCCCACCCCCACCCACCCACCGGCACCCCGGCGAGCAAGCCTCACCCGGAGAAAAGAAAGACGTCCGGCCATATTCCTCGGCGGCATCTTCGCCCTGTTTCCGCTTCCCTTATCTCGGGCCTGCACACCGAGGCGAGCCTCTGACTGACCCGTTCGCCTCGAAGAGCCAGTCGACGAGAGGCTCTGTCTCTTCTACGGGATCCAATCTTGACCGAGATGCCGTTAGAGTATCTTTGGCAAGGGCCTGCCGAGTGCCAGGCCCTTGCAGCAACCTAATATCATGGCGCCCATTCAGCATTCTAGGGGGCGTAGTGCTGATTCTCTCAATTCTCGGGACTATATGGGAAATACCTTCAAGTCCTCGTAGGAATACAATAGTTATTTCACAAGAATGTAGAAGTTATTCTCTTATGCTAATGAAAATATCTGATATTCATATCTGTATAGAGGCCTCATATACCTTTATAAATATGTACTGCCATATTAATTTGGTTATGTGTAGGCCTATATTCTGACCCCACGGAAGGTAGAGCAAGAAAAAGCAAGAAACACAATATAACTAAATCTTTTAACTATAATTGAGACTCACGTGCAGCCTTCTAGACGTCAAAATATACACGAAATGTTCTTGGCTTTAAGGAGCTCCCATTTGAGCACTCGGAGGGAAAATCACCCCATAGAGCCAGGTCTTTTGAAACTGCCTTAACACGGCTAAAACCCTCATTTTCACGGCGCATGTTAACAGGAATTGCTTCAGATGTTTGTTCAGTTGAAAAAAAAGTTTTTCTTTGTCGCAAAGTGAGTAGAAAACAATGAGTATTGGGTGGTCTATTCAATGACGCTCTCTTTCGCATAATGCATTTGGGCAAAGTGTTTATACAATTATAACTCGCTGTAATTGTTGCACGGTGTTATGTCGCCCCTGTTGAATGCATTCATTTTAAAACATGGAATATCAATTGAAGTTTCCATTAAAAATGTTCAATTTCTATTTATCTCTACACATCAGCTTTGAAATCCAATGCCTCGTCAAAAAATAAATCAACATGATTGTTGTTAAACACAGCTTGCACCGGTCCAGGAGGCTGATGTAACGAGCTTGTGATGGGCTTGTAGCATGCGCCGGCGGAGCGTGACGCCCGGATGGTCACGAATAATACGACCCGTTGCTCTCCTGTTTGCGTAACGTCGCAGGCTGTACGTTTTCCCTTTGAGCGAGTCTGTTCGTGTGGAATTTAAAGATCTACCTTTCCCTAGAACGAGCCTAACATTTGCATTTGCCTTTCTCATAACATTGGCTCATAATGACGGCGATATGTAGGCGTCTGAGATCCCCGGGTTTACAGGACCGCATGACCGCCGGTACCGCTGTGCTCCCCTGACAGTGCATGACGCTGACGATTCTTGTCGGCCGCATGCCGTTGCTTTCATTCTCGGCTGCTCGTGACAGCTTCGAGGAAATTAATCTGCAGAATGTTTTCTCTTTTTTACTCAGTTACTTTAACTTATTGTATTTAGCATTTTTCTTCTGTTTAATACCTTTTAATATGCCATTATACATGAAAGTATTTTTTATCTTTGGTCATCAGATTCAATATCCAACATCTGCAGTCGGCGTGGTTGCTACACAAGACTATCCAGGATTAGTAATTCGACGCAGAATTGCTAATCTCAATTGCCGAAGCCCTTCTGCAACGCCGGTTTCACGCACTTCCTCTCCCGCATTCTTCCGCCGTCGATACTTCCGCACCGCCGGGAAACAAGCGCCCTTAGAGACTCGGTCAGACTGTGGTTCCTCACTGTCTTGCTACTTCCTGCTTCGGTTAAATAGTGTTCTTGTCATTATTTATTTTCTCTGAGACGAAAACGCGAAATTGGTCTGCGTTTAGCGGTTTTTGTTGAGGCATCTATGAAGACAAGTGTGTGTGTGTGTGTGTGTGTGTGTGTGTGTGTGTGTGTGTGTGTGTGTGTGTGTGTGTGTGTGTGTGTGTGTGTGTGTGTGTGTGTCTGTGTGTGTGTATGTGTGTGTGTGTGTGTGAACAGGAGGCATTTATACATACATTATAATTACACATTTTTACATTCATTTGTGTCCCCCCGTTCGAATGAATACCACCCAAGAAATGTAGAATTTAAGGACTATTCACGTCTAAAGAAATCACCCAAACGAACTCAAAACATTTCCGCACAAGAACAGGAACTTCAGCATCATACAACACAATACACCCGTGTAGTTTCCCCTCGGAGGCTATAAATCCAGCTCTCCTCGCTGCCCCTTCCCCCTCTCCCCTTTCCTCTCACCCCGCGAGGCCTGTTCCCCTCATTCATCTACCCACGACGCCCGGATGTGGCTGGGTGAAAGGGTGTTTGGAGGCGCGGGATAAAAGCGCGCGCGCACACACACACATACACATACACACACACACACACACACACACACACACACACACACACACACACACACACACTTAAGTGAATGTTCACAAAAACGGAGTGATATAACAAAGGGATGCATACCAATCTTCGTAAGGAAAAAAATGTCCCTTTTCCCACTTGAAAACAAAAATGACAACAATGGCTCCTCCCAAAACTATATATGACGCTATAGTCCACCACAAAGAAAGGGAGAATTTCCCCCCTACATTTCTAGGCAACTGAATTCCACATCATTTCCCTCGCCCGCTCCGTAGTCCCCTCCTCCCCCACAAGGAGAATCCACTTCTTTATTAAGTGCTGGATAATGCGATTATTGAAAACAGCCCCCAGGCCGGGGACTTAGAAATCGATTCGGAGTTTTCAGGATTCTCTGGAAAAGCATTTCTCATTTTCGAGGGAAAGAAAAAAAAGGAAGAAAAAAAGGAGTCGACACAACTCTTTGAAATGTGTAGTTACAACGATTTCTTTTGAAGATGGGACTTGTAGAAGGACGTAATCTATAGCCCTCTTTATTTCCCCTCCAGATTAGACCTAAAGAGAACGCTGTTTTGACACCAAACAGAGTTCTAAAAAGAGTAATTAGAAAGGATGGGCTGCGGTAGGGGAATACAGATGAGTGGGTTCTGAACCTCTGACGATGCCTCTCCTCGTCAGCAGGAAAAAAAAATAGGTGTATGTTACTGACAGTTGTTGGCAGGTGTTCCTGAATAGCTGGTGGGACGCGACAGGCAGTAGAGGGTGGAAGGACAAGTTTAATTAGTCAGTACTATGGTTGTGTTAAATACAGTGAGGAGACTGGCAGGCGCAGTTTTGGTTCGAGTGGAAGGAAAGTGGTTGCCTCTGCAGGGAAGGGAACGGGAGGCCTTGCAGTCAAAGATCAGTTGACGATTTATAGTTCCAGTTGATAAAGGCAATCTGATATGAATGCGTAAATCGAAATGGCTTTCCGGTTTTTACTCTGATGACGTTTCCCTAACCATCTCAACTTGATTTGTGAAAAAAATATCGTAGGATCCGAATGAGAAGAAAATAATTCTAATACTAATCGTGTATCACAGTGAAACAAGTAGATATGCAGACTGTGAGATAAGTAGATTGGAGGATTCTTTTCCAATAATTTTCAGTTTCTGTAGAAAAAAAAACACGTATGGAATACACCTACAGAAATTCTATCTCAGCAGCTATAAATCTAATTTCGAAGGTTCGCTGGATGGTATAAACAATTTTACATATATTTCAGATTCTTTTTCATATATCGCAACAGAAAATTCGACTACTCGAATCAGATCTGATTGGAAATTAGAAAGAGTGATGTGAATAGAAGATAAATTTAGGCGCTGAATCTAGATGTAATCTGCATCTGAATCCGATAGATACATGAACGAGCATCACTTACCACTTATCCATGTAGACTACAGATGAAGATAGCGAAAACTCACCTGCAAGATAAAGAAAACACATTTAGTCAAACATGTACACGAACCATCTCTTTACTGACGAAAATGACGAATTCATAAAAAGAACAGCACCAATAGTGATGATGATGATGATGATGATGATGATAATAATAATAATAATAAAGATAATAATAATAGTAATAATAATAATAATAATAGTAATAATAATAATAATAATGATAACAGTAATAATAATAATTATAATGATAATGATAATAATAATAACAATGATAATGATAATGATATGATAATGATAACGATAAATGAAAATTAAAATAAAGATCATAATAATGATAATAATAATAATAATAATAACAATAACAATAGTAATGATAATAATAATAATAATAACAATAATCATAATAATAATAATAGTAATGATGATAATATCAACAATAACAATGATAATTATAATGATAATGATAAAGACATACTACGGGTTTTATAATATATATATCAATAAAAAATATGTAGCCAATTAGCATTCTATTACATAAACATCGAAATTCTATGGATGATAACAGGTTCGTGACCTTATTTAAGAGTATCCAATTTCATTAATCTGATCACTGTGAAATATCTATTTGATCTATACAGATAAGGGTTAATGCCATACATTTTGCATAAGCTGAAAGATAAATGAAAATGCAATTTTCGTATATGTTGAAGGAAAGAGGAACTCGGAAATCCAATCTCTCTCTCTCTCTCTCTTTCTTTCTCTCTCTCTTTCTTTCTCTCTCTCTCTCTCTCTCTCTCTCTCATATATAATGGATTTCAAGCATGGCACTTTATGTCCTATTCTATGAATCTTCTTCCAACTTATGATAAAATAAAAACGTGGAATCCCTTTTTTCCCAGCCATAATTACCTTATTCGGGGAAAGTGTTGCAATTTACATAGGGCCATAAATAAGGACCGCAATTAGCATTTCCCCAAAAAATGTGTCATTCTAATTATGTCATTTTAAATGAATGATGATATTCGCTTCGGATTTGCATTAAAATGAGGCAAGGTAACTTTTTTTTGTTTTTTTTTTTTGTTTACAATCAGTCGTTTCTGTGCCCTTTAATCACAAAATAATCATTTAACAAGAATATCTTTCATTGGCATAAAGAAAGAAAATGTAATATACCTCAGCCCTGTCAACAAAAACGCCAAAAGTCAGCAACAATTTTTCAAAAGAAGGA
>NW_028234416.1:11062341-11064841 GCF_977035675.1 Penaeus japonicus | reverse complement strand
AACAAGAAATTGAATTATGCAAACCAGAGCCAAGTTCGCTCGCGGCTGAGTCAGAACGACCGACACTTTGACCCGAAACCACACCGCACGAGGGAAGCGATAACGGAGGGGTCTCCCTCGCCCCTACCCCCCTCCCCCTCTATCACCCATTACCCCTTCACTCACCCCTGCACTTCCCATATGCCTGAGGCGAAGGGAAGGTGGACTGCATGAGAGGGGGAGGGGGAGGGATAGAGAGGGAGCGGGTAAAGCTTTAGACAGAGAGAGAGGGATGGAGGGATGGGGAGGGAAAGGAAGAGGGAGGAGGGGAGGAAGGGAGGAAGAACGAGGAGCGAAAAAGAGAGAGCAAGAGAGCGAGATAGATAGAGAGAAAGAGAGAGAGGCAGAAAGAGAGAGAGAGAGAGAGAGAGAGAGAGAGAGAGAGAGAGAGAGAGAGAGAGAGAGAGAGAGAGAGAGAGAGAGAGAGAGAGAGAGAGAGAGAGAGAGGCGATTCGTTCAAATCATCGATCCAGTCCCGTCATGATGAATAGCTTTATTTGCGTGTGATTGCAAGCGATCAAGTTGATATAGAAGACAGCGGGGTAATGGACCTTTCCCAACATTTGCAGAACAGGTTTGTTCCACTTGCTATTCAACGATACGAATATCCCCCCATCCCCCCACCCCTCCCTCCCCAGAGCTCTTCAATGGAACAATCTGCTCGGCGTAACTGGGCCGGTCTCTCGCGAGGCAGTGGGCTGAACAAGGTCTGGCCAAAATAACTGAATCTTTATTTGTTTTATATCATGGTTTCGTTCTCCCTTTTTCTCTCGATATCCCTGTCCATCTGCTTATCCTTCTCATTCTCCTGGTCCTCCTCTTCTTCTTCTTCTATCTCCACATCTTCCTTTTCATCTTCTCTTATTTGTCTTCTCCTTATTCCTCTTCCTTTTTCCTCTTCGTCTTCCTCTTCCTCTTTTTCTCTCAAAGAGAATATAAGAATCTACACTGAGTTTTTTCTCTCCTTTTTACAGTTAGATTAATGTTTCTCTCATCATATATCAACGCAAATGCTTTATCACATATATTTTGAAATATCAAAATATCAAATTAAGAAGCCTCTGAGGCTGTCTACATTCTCCCCCTTCTCTCTCTCTCCTACTCTCTCTCTCTCTCTCTCTCTCTCTCTCTCTCTCTCTCTCTCTCTCTCTCTCTCTCTCTCTCTCTCTCTCTCTCTCTCTCTCTCTCTCTCTTTCTCTTTCTCTCTCTCTCTATATGTGTGTGTATATATATATATATATATATATATATATATATATATATATATATATATATATATATATATATACATTTACCCAAACACACCAGTATAGAATTTTCTCCCATGCTGCTGTCAATTAAGAGCGCCGAGAGATTTGTGCTCACAATTGGATTAAGTCTCCATCCAGCTCCGCCAGCCGGCCTGCTCTTCTCCCCCGGGCTAAGATTGTGGCGTTGTCCCGCTGGTGCTGTAATTATATTAAGATATCTCCCATTCTCTTTTTTTTCTGTAGTGTATTTCATTTTCGTTTACTGTATTAATGTCTATATCAGTTGTTCATGGTCTGATTTCCTTGTTTTCTCGTTTTTCTTTAGGATTTTCTCATTCTCTTTCTCTCTCTCTCTCTCTCTTTCTCTCTCTCTCTATCTCTCTCTCTCTCTCTCTCTCTCTCTCTCTCTCTCTCTCTCTCTCTCTCTCTCTCTCTCTCTCTCTCTCTCTCTCTCTCTCTCTCTCTCTCTCTCTCTCTCTCTCTCTCTCTCTCTCTCTCTCTCTCTCTCTCCATCAGTCTCTTCACACACGAAGAGTTGGAGTCGATGTGCTCAACACAACCATCATTATCATCACCAACCTCAGGGAAGCCATTGTATCCAACACCTGCTCTAGATGGTGATGTATGAGGCGGTACTAAGATTAACGTCCCTTAATTAATTATACCAAAAGTAATACCATTAACTTATCCATGTTACTGATAATGAATGTATTTTGATGTCATGCACCCCTTTTAGTAACAGCGCCGGAAATATACTAGAAGTTGCGTCATAATCTCACTCTATCGATTCCTTCCTCACAAATGTCACATCTGTTATTGAGCGTCTAACCTTAGCTACCTACGCTACCGATCGAAGGGGATTTCCGATTCCAAGGAATGCTGGTAATCCCCTTTGGTTCATTAGGAATGACGTCTACAAGACCACTTTGAGTCGACGTAGAGATAAATAAAAGGGATATTGAAAAACGTCGAGGGATTAAAAGTAACAAGTAACATTCGAGGAAGTGGTTAGAGACATTCCAACACAATTATGATTCACGTCACAAGCAGAGACTTATTCTTCTCCCATCTGGCTGCGGAAGAATGGATGAGTCGTGCATGATTCATCTGTTCCTTCACGCGTTGTTGGCACAAGAATAGCTTTAGAATCCTTCCTTTTCTTCTTGACAATCATTGTAGGCAGAAGGGCCTTCATGACCTCCAGTTCCGAC
>NW_028234416.1:11054841-11057341 GCF_977035675.1 Penaeus japonicus | reverse complement strand
GTCATGCTGCATGGCTAGACCGGCCTTTGAACACCCTGCGATGTCTCTCCCCCCTCCCTCCCCTTTCTCTCTCTCCCCTCCCTCCCCTCTCTCTCTCCCCTCCTCTCCTCCCCTCTCTCTCTCTCTCTGTCTCTCACTCATATCTCTTTCCCTCCCCTCATTCTCATTCTCTCTCTCTCTCTCTCTACACCGCCCCTCTCTGTTTTTTTTACTTCAGTTCATTCCTCTCTTCCTCTTCTCTTTATTCTTCCCGATCCCTTCCCCAATCTATCCTATCTCTCTCTCTCATCTCTTTTCTTTATTTCTCTCTTTAAAAAAAATCCCGTCAATAATAGCTTGCGTCAGCATCGCCATGGTAACCAACCAGCCTGAGTAAAGCCCCATTCAGGTCATCGAACTTTATCTGTCATTGCCGTGTATCATGTTAACTATACCGTTTTTACATTTCTCCCCTGCTCTGCCAACGCGTGACCTTTCCGGCAACATTTATAATTCCATCCCTACTCGATCCAGCCGTCTTGGATACTCTCCTGGAAGCTTACATGCAATCCTTTCTGACGAGTCCCTTATTCATCTCTCCGGTAATAATCCTGCTCCATTCAGTTCAAAGACTACGTCATTTTTTCCCCTGTACTTTCTTTCCGTGGATGTAGCTACACCATCGTCATTATCGTTCTGAATGCAGCCACCCTATATTTTTTTTCTTGTTCCTGCGTTCGCTTATCCTCCCTTTTTCTACTTCCTTTTGGATGTTCTCTCTGCTGTGCATTGCCCTTCTGCTGACTGATCTTTTATAGGGAACTATACAGAGAGATACAACGGAATAACCGGAAGATAAAAATAGAAATTCAATTAAATTATATCGAATCATATGTGTTTCACTAAAGCTTTATATCCTTCTTCATTAACTCTCACTTTCCCATTCCCTATCTTCAGCTTTTTCCTTCAGTTTCCTTTTCCTCCTTTTTCGAAATCATCTTATTAATTATTTCCTTGTGAGGGAAGTCTTTCCACCTGCACTTCACTTCCGTCTAAATTACTCAACTTGTCTCGTGTCTAATTATAACTATTCATTTCCCATTCTCTGCATATCCGTAACCAACACAAATCTCGTTTCTTGTCAGCCTTCTGAAACGAGGAAAGATCGAAGTCCTTTTACTTTCAATCTCCTTGGGACTCCCTCAACCCTCCCCAACCCCCCCCCTGAACCCCCCAATCCTATGGCCCTTCTCTCGTGCCTTCTTCGGATCGATGAGGAAATTTTTCCGGTCCACTAAAACCCCGACGCTTGCTCTATTTCCTCATCTCCTACTGTCAACCCTGATTTATTTGCACCATCTGTTTTTTTTCGGTTGCCCAACGTATTTTGTATTTATTTTTCTCTCTTCGGGTGAGTAATTCTGAGGTACATATTTGAACGCCTTTTCAAACGTATTGAACGTGTGATGTCACTGACTCCAAGATAATAAAGCATAAAGGTAAATCGAGGAGTCACGCGTCATAACAATCGGCGAATCGGGGACACTTTCCCTCTCGGTCGGTCGCTCGAAGGGCCTGTAAATCGCCTGGAGCAATTGCCTTCCGGTCGGCCTATCACACCATGCCTCCCCCATCACCTCGGCAAGGCCTGGACTAATTTTCCAGACGAGTGCTTTCCGCTGTTGCTGTCTGGGCTGTCCACTATCTTACGAGCTCCCCCCCCCCCTTCTACCAAACACTCAAGATAATTAACTGGAGTCTGGACATGACCAGCCAGCAAGACGGGGCTGAAGGAAACACTTGTCTGATTACATCAACACGGAAGCAGTTTTGGTCTCCGAAACTTCTTGGAATTTCTCCTGGGACTGGGGAGGGCCGCTAGAGATTAGGAATCTTCCCAACAATAAGCAAAGCTGGATTAAAGACACTTCATGCAAGCAATAGTTCAACAAAATAACAACTTCATCTGAGAGGAGGTCATCGCCTGCAATAGGAACGATTTCAAAATTCTATCCATCATTTCAGTAATGAACTGCCTGAAATCCATATCTGATCAAAATAGATTTAAAAAATGATACGTGTGATATTGCAACGAAGAAAGAAAAACTCGACCCACCCCTTTAATAACTCGTTATCGTCAAAGCATTTATTATTTTTCAGTCCCCGCGTAAATTGGGTAATTATCGGGTCTCATCATTCTAACCCCAGTCTGTCCCTTCCCTTCCTCGAGATGACACTCCTTTGTTCACCACAGGTCAAGGTCAGTAAGAGACGAGGTCAGGAGCACAGCCCACAAGTCAGGGAGGGTGATAATGAGTGCGGAGACAAGGAAATCCTCATCAGCGACGATCCTCAATCAAATCAATCAACAAACCCGACGACGCGAGGAGAACCTCCCTGGCAGACGGGGAAACGCCTTCCCATTCTTCCCCGGCAGACGGCGGAAGATCTGCGGAGGGGCGTGTCTGCCAGCACAGCAGGCGCATCCGGGTTCCTCTTCCTGCTGCTGCTGCTGCTGCAT
>NW_028234416.1:11049841-11052341 GCF_977035675.1 Penaeus japonicus | reverse complement strand
CGGATCGATTCCCATGCGGCGGTCGGGCTCTGGGCTCGCCGCCAAGACACTCGCTCATGTGACGCCTCTTTATCGCGCTTTTTCACCGGAATTAATGAAACAATTGTCTTCTATGGCGGTCCGTTCCTTGGCTGCATATGCATCCGCTCGCATGTTTGGAGGGAGACTCATCTATAACGCGACGCAAGATTCGCTCGAAGCACAAGGGTTGCGAACATGGAGTTTGCGAACTAGTTTTTAGTCCGAGCAACGTTTCCTAACACACGCCAATCTCCTCTGTATGCCACGGAGGCTCACAAAAAGAGAGAAAAACGTCTCACAGTATGGCGAGGGATATTTCCTTCTCGCATCCTGTTATCTCCAGAGCCTCCCTCCCTTCCCCTCCCCTCCCCTCTCCTACCAACCACCCCCTCCCACGTTCCTTACGGCTCACGAGGGACACGACCCCGCAGGATGGCAGGATCTCCGGAGGTTCTCCGGGGTGATGCATCGCAAACCGCATTGGCCCGAGACGGTAAAGTAAATTAAGGGCTCGGGCATATGGGATCCAAACCTCCCTTGGGAGAAGGAAGGGCTTTAGGCTGGTCGCCCTGCACTCTTTTCCTTCTTCTTTCTCTTGGGCGGGGTAAATATTTGTTGTTTTGTTATTTGTAAATAAGGCTATAATTCGTTAGGGTCTGCTGTGGTTGAGCTTAATCACAACACATGTTCACGAAAATATTTCCTGAACTGTCTGTTAAAGAGACGAATTGAAAAGAAAATAAGAGGTAAATAAATAAAGGTGAAAAACGTAAGATGTGGAAACATTTTTTTTCTAGCGGGCGTTCGGCAGCCACAATTTGTCCCGCCCTCGTTGTTAGCTCTTCTGACCTTTCTCCTGCTCTCTCTCTTTCTCTTTTTCAACGTCCCTCCCTCCCTCTTTCTAACTTTCTCTTCCTCTTCTCTTCTCCCAACTCTTTCTTATTCTGCATCTGGTCTCAATCTAGCTTAAATAACCCCGAGATTAGTCAAATACACCGTAAGTTCCCGAAGGCAATTTCCCGTCTCCGCGTCACTGCATGTTCGAACCTTCGGAGAAACTTCGCGGTTTTTCGGTCTTTAAGGCTCAGCAGGTTTTAAATGTCGTTTCACTTAAATGACAGTCTCAGTCCTCGGTGCTACGTAGCAGGCAGGCTCAGCTCAGTCGGGGAAATCGAAATAAGTTATATAAGCTGATGAAAAAAAGATCTTGTTTATCAAGAAATAAATAAAGAAAAAAAGAAAAAAGAAACATTAATACACACATACACAATATACCTATACTGACGCCTGTTTATGTGTAACCATTAGAACTAACATGAAATCTGACTAGCAATATGCATATGACAGATGAAACTGGATCTGATGTTAAGAGTACTAAACCTTAACCAGACTTCACATAATTGTCCTTACAGTCACCATTTCTTTCTCCCTGACTGGCTCCCGTTCTCGGCAAGAGCTATTAATTCCTACGATCATGGCTGTCGTTTCTGAGATCCTGACATCGGCTGTCTGAAATGACTGTCGAATAATTTCTAATTCTTAGACTCCTCGATGCGGTCATAGGAAAGAGGATGACAAGAGATCTCATATTTCGAAATAGCACTAAACTGTAAGCGACTTTCATCTTACCTATTGTGAAATGTATGTACATAAGAAGAGGTCTTATTTTTCTGTAATTCTGTCTTGCGTTTGACCAATTTTCTATATATGTGGTTGAAGCTGTGACACTATGTACGTTCTTTGCATCACCCAAAGTCATCTCTCTCTCTCTCTCTCTCTCTCTCTCTCTCTCTCTCTCTCTCTCTCTCTCTCTCTCTCTCTCTCTCTCTCTCTCTCTCTCTCTCGCTCTCTTTCACTGATGCAAGCACTAACAGCGCGATCATTTATTGTCTTCCAGCATGACCTTAATTAACGACTTGGGGATTCCAGCCTCTTCCTTGATCTAATTATCAGAAGCCTAATTACACACATTAATAGCAAAAGCTGATCCACGTTTGTTTTTGGCTCCTTCTAAATTAACTGGGAAATCGTTATCGTCAGTTAAGACCTAAAGTGCGTTATTAAATTAAAGCATAATTACAGCTGGACGGAAGCTGGCATTCATTACCGAAAGGAAATCAGTTTTGGAGGCGCGGGTAATGGCGGTGATCGTGGCCCAATTACCGCATTCCTTGCCAAAAGAGAGGGCGCTGAATTCATGCACCCGGAGCTGTATGTATGTATGTATGTATTATGTATCAATGTTTTCACCTTTCTTGATGAAATTTGGTAAAATTCCTGTAGAATCTGATTTTCCCGAAGTTCCACACCAGGTTTTGCGATTAGCAGACCAAAGCAGAAAAGTGCTACTGCTACTGTTGTTGTAGACAAGTAACATACTTTAATAACCAGCATCACTTATTATCCTGCTGGTTCTCAACATCATCACCAAATACTCTCAACATTTTCCCCTCGTTTTTCAACATCATTGCATTCTCCT
>NW_028234416.1:11019841-11022341 GCF_977035675.1 Penaeus japonicus | reverse complement strand
TTCCCACACTTACTGAAGTTCCTTGTACAACCTTATTGACATATTCACATATTCACCCTCATGAATTTAATAAATGATCATCTAAGACTCATTAGTAATTGGCTTACCTTAAACATATTTAAAGTTCTTACAATATATATTTTTTCAAGACCTAAGCAAATCCGCTTCCCGCAAGATTCCGTACACACAGAAAAGCCTGGAAAGAAAGATAAATTCCTTGGTGGAATATTCACACAACAATTGTACTGACACACACACAAATCAGGAACGTTACACACACAATTGCTAAGTAGGATGGAATACCTCACCAATAGACCATATACAAGTCTCTCATTTTAGTATTTACTCCCTAAATTCCCTCAATATATTATATTATAAAACCTGCCTGGGGCTGTGCTAGTAATGTGGCAGTAAAACTACTAACTGTTGTTCAGAAAAGTGTTGTCAGAATAATCGCAAACTTAAGAAGACGTTATCATACTAACAATGTATTTCACGATCGCGAAATCCTGAAATTGGGCAACGTGTGTTTATAAATGACCACATGGTATTACGCAAAATTATATGTATTTAATATTCAATACCGAAGATCTACAATGAAAAATAAATCATCAAATCAAACCTATCTTCATCATGCCATCATATCAATTCATATTATCATCATATCATCGACTCATATCCTAACGACTGATAGCCGATGTCTTGACCCCATTCCCTTCTCTCATACTAGGTCACTCATGCATTCACTTGAGTCTTTTAAGCTATGTTGCTCTTAGAATCAAAGTAAACCATTTTATTTTACTAGTTCTTTTTATATTTTCAATCTACCTGATATCTATATGTGTTCATTTACTAATTACTAATGTCTTCAAAATTGTTTATGTACACTTGTTTCAAATCATCGTCTGTGATCCCTTCCAGTGTATGTTCTAAGTCTGAACTTGATTTATGCCTTGTTTATTTTTTCTTTTGCTTTTGATGTTTTTATTTATGTATTATCTATTTTAGTTGTGTAGTTACTCAATCTTTACAGATATTCCACTCCTCTTCACGTTTCATCTGTTCTCATATTACGTATGTATTTTATCAGAGTAGGAAAGTTTAATTGCGATATCATTGTCATAGTGAATCTAAACATTTTACCTTTTAAGTTGCAATAGTGCTTAATATATGAAGTTATTCATCAAAAGTCCTGGTCTTATTCATCACTTTGTAACATTATGTAAATCGTTGAAACATAAACAGGTACTTCGGTTTCAGTTTCAGTTCCATCTACATTTCTTGAAGAGTGAAACGTCGAGCAAGATATCAAAATTCAAGTGTGAAAGTTAATATCATCTTCCTATTGCAGAGGGATGTAAACCAGTCAAGATGAGACATCATTTTCCGAGAAGATGAGCGAAGGAGGTGACTTGATCGAACCAGTTTCCCTTCCTTCCCACAAACACACACTCAGGGGAAACACGAGAGAGAGGGAAATTTAATACTGCCATATGGCTTAAGGTTCTTTCCCTGTCTCTATCTCTCTCCCTGTTTCTTTCTCGTTCTCTCTCTCTCTCTCTCTTTATTTTTTTTCTGTTTTTCTGTTTTTTTTTCTTCTTTTTTATTTCTTTCTCTCTCTTTCTTTTTTTCTTCCTCTCTCTCTCTCTCTCTCTCTCTCTCTCTCTCTCTCTCATTCTCCCACCCTTCCTCCTTCCCTCTCTCTCTCTCTCATACTTATTTCCCCCACTTAAACCCCTCCTCCCATAAGGATAAAAGCCAACAACCTCACGCATTGCCCCCATTCCTAGTCCCACGTATTCCCGTTCAGTCCCCGACGCCTACTCGTGGGAAATTCACGTCCTCGCTTTCTTGTCTTTCAGGGTAACAATCACTCGCGTGTGAGGACAATGCAGGCGGCGACATCAAGGGAAGAAGTAGCCCGGGATGAGAAGCTGGTGTGATCAGCCGCGAAGTTGGCACAGGAGGCCTCTGATCTTCGCTCACTTAAGGGAAAACGCGAAGGAAGTGCGTGTCTTTAGTCTTTGTCTGCTTTTGCTATTTTTTTTTTCGCTTTTTTTTAATCTGTCTTTGTTTATCTTTTCCTCTGTTTGTTTGTTCAATCTATCTTTGTAAAATCCTGTTTTATTGGCACACTCCATTCAGAGACATACTTTACATTTCATGAACATTCATATTTCCTAGAAAGGGCAAGAATGGAGGGTCACGTAAGGTCAAAGGTCAACGTGAGAAGACTCTCAGAAGACGGAGCATGAAGGGCGGTCGGGAGGATCAAAGGAAACAAATCTTGTTGCAAATCCTCCGAAACTGGAAACGGTCTTTCCTGCTCTCCAAGAGATCCTTTGGCGTATCCTTAGGGCGTCTTTCTCACTCTTTTCTTTGCTCTTCTCTCTCTCTCTCTCTCTCTCTCTCTCTCTCTCTCTCTCTCTCTCTCTCTCTCTCTCTCTCTCTCTCTCTCTCTCTCTCTCTCTCTCTCTCTCTCATACTCTCTCTCTCTCTC
>NW_028234416.1:10972341-10977341 GCF_977035675.1 Penaeus japonicus | reverse complement strand
TGGAGCTTGATGAGAGCTGGTTGTAAAAGAAGCGTCAGTGGAAGCGCGGGGGGGAGGGGGGGTAGAAGTGGAATGTAAGGGGAATGACCGTGAAAGGGAAGAGGGAACGAGGGACCCCAGAAGCTCCAAAGACGGAAATGAAGCGCTGGAAAGACAGCACAGCGGGGGAATGCCAACGGTGAGTTTATGAAAGAGGGGAAGGGAAGGGAAAACTTCAAGTCGCAGCGAAGACTTTGAGGTGAAGGTCAAAGGTCAGGGACTGTGATCGAAGTCGCAGGAGTGGCAAGATACAAAGAAAGGAGATGAAATATTGGATAGACGAATACAACGAGAGAGGAAGCGACTAGTGACAGTGAAGGGTACCAGTATGATAAGAATATATAATCGAATTTCCATTTCAGATAGCTGACGCTTAGACGGTCAGGATTCAGTTTATGTCTTCCTATCCGAAATCGCCATTATCTATATCAGATAAAATGCCTCAAAACCACTCCACATAACGTCCAAAAAAATACGCAAAACGTTGATAAAAAAAAAAAGAGACAAACAAATGCATGAATGGATATACTGCCCACGCCATTTAATCTTCCTTTTCTTCAAACGACCCCATAAAGATAATGAAGAAGAGAGAGAGAGAGAGAGAGAGAGAGAGAGAGAGAGAGAGAGAGAGAGAGCGAGCGGTGCGAAGAGCCCCCGCCAAGAGCCGAGGCAGAAGGACAGCCGCTCAAAAGCCCTCGGCAGTACCAGGAATCCAGAGCTTCGTCGACTCCACTCTAATCCCAGTAATAGGAATATGTCGAATTGATCGAGAATTCCCAGTGGAAGAGCAAGGTTGAAAGCGAAATAGTCAAAGGTTCGCAATCAAATGATGATGTGCTTCTGTCTCGGCTTTTCTCCTGCGTCGGTTTGGTTATTTGTTGCAAGAGGCTGTCTGTGCTGGAGGGGGCTCGAGGCTGAGTCTTTATGGGGTCGTAGTTATATATATGTGTGTGTGCGTGTGTGTGTGTGTGTGTGTGTGTGTGTGTGTGTGTGGGTGTGGGGGTGTGTGTGTGTGTGTGTGTGTGTGTGTGTGTGTGTGGGTGGGTGTGTGTGGGTGTGTGGGTGTGGGTGGGTGTGTGAGTGTGTGTGTGTGTGTGTGTGTCAGTGGGTGTGCGTGAGAGTGAGAGAGAGATAGAGATTGCATGTTTGTGTGATTACATTTTGAAATATAAACATGTAAAAAGGTGTCCTAACTGCGTAAAAGGTGCCTGCGTAAACATAAATCTGACATCACTTGCACAAGAAACTAGGCTCATTCCCAGCCAAGAGCCAAACGGTCTCTACATGAAGTGGAAGTGCAATGCAACCTGGCAAAGGCAAGCCAAGAAAACAAGCCAGTGCTGGGATTCCTGAGCTGAAGACCCGGTCAAGCGCAAAGGAAAAGCAAGGTTGCGTCATGTTTCTACGAGAGAGGGATGTGAACCAAGCCACTAAAATGGTATACATGTAGAGGCACAGCTGAGACACTGTTACGCAGATATAACGAATAAATTGCCATTAAATATTGCTATAACAGCTGATCCTTATGCACGAGGCAACACGACTGTAATATTTTCTTCAATATTACAAGTAAGAAGATGAGGTATACTAGCAATAAATAGCGGTTATCATGACTTCTAACTTCTAAGAATTGAACTGTATGTGGATTTATTGTTTAGACTTCGAACTATGCATTCACATACACTTTAACTCATTGAATAACCACACAAGTCTGAAGTTGTTATATGTGTTATATGAAGTTGTTCTAAGGTCCTCGACCCTGCCGATGGCGTATGTTTCGCTCTGAAGCTGTTGCATCAGTAAATTTTATCTCTCAGTATTATACTAACCCAAAGTTATTTTTTTGCACTTACACTCTTTCCTCTTAAAAATCGTTATATTGATTATTCCTTTCAAATTAAAACTCGATCAGCTGACCTATTAGACAAGATACATGAACTCCGTCTTTTTTAATTGTAAGCTGTCTTTGCTCTCATACAGCTGATCCTTTTCTGAAAAGTCTTTTGATGTACGAATCAGATACAGTAAGCGAGCGATTATCTGAACTAACAATTTCTAATATTACTCAAATCCACTGTCTGTGCGCGAGTGTGTGTGTGTGTGTGTGTGTGTGTGTGTGTGTGCTTGCGAGCGTCCGCATTTTTATGTATGTACATTACATGTATATACATTCAAATCCTTACATGTAATTTGACTCTGGTTATATGATTTAATTATCACTCTAAAAGCAAAATGCGCACAATAAAAATGCAACAATGTAGTAACAATAACAAATTAATACGGTAAATGCGGAGGTGATCAAGCACTAAAGTTATACATTTCATTTCTAATTTTATTTATTCATTTTTTTCATTCCATGCCCCACCAACGATGTCATCTACTATATACAGACGAAATGCAACACAGCATCATAACATCACCTAATTTACCTTCATAGTACCCAGTTCCCTTTTATTTTAAGCAAATCGAATGAAGTAAAGGCAGAAAACACCACCTCAGATAATAAGTTCCACGTAATGTTTCACTAATGTTGGTGTAGTATTGTATAAAAAAAAATACACTTTCAATTTGGAGACATGACATTTTTTTCAAATTAAAATTTAAAAAAATATATTGTTTCTCATTTCAGTTAAAGAGAGAGAGTTTATATGTGTGTATGTTTGTTAATGCTGTGATAGTGACAAATGTGGCCATGCTGTTGTGAAAGAACGTGAACGTGTCATGTTTACACATTTTCTAAGAGTCCATTTAAACACAAAATAACCAAATATATAGGTAGGTAGGAAATAAGCAGATAAGTAGCTAGACACACACAAAAAAACGATGGCTAACCAGACAATATTCCGACTGCTTGTCCCTTGTCCAATAAACCACAACATTATCCCCCATCTAGCATAAGCCCTTGGTGTCATTAATTCTAAAACAACAATGTACTTTTTCCATAAATTAGTTTTGATGTCTCGTTACTTTCCATATAGTTTACCTTCATAGTACCCAGTTCTCTTTTTATTTTTGACTAAGCAAATGCAGTGCATATATATCGAATGAACTAAAGGCAGAAAGCAGTCCTTCTTCTAATATTCTACTTTCGTTTTCGTCCCAATTTAGTTTTTAGGACTCGAATGCCTCTAAGCATACACACCACTTTAGAACAAACTTGGGAACTTTCTAAACCCCTTTTATAGACATGTGTTTTAGTGCCTTTAAAAGACCTGACAAGTTTTAGGTCCTTTAAGTAAAGTCGAAATTCCAGTCTCTTCTTTAAATAAATAGAAAAATAAGATTTGCCTGAAGTTCCCAGGAATTTCATGTCCTTTTCCAATCTTCTGCTCTAAAATACTGATTCTCGAAGGCAAAGAACTTGTAAAATCCAAAACCTCGAACTCCTATTAGCGCAATAACCCGCGGCCTCGCCTTCAGTATCGTCAACACGGCTGAATGTCTGCAATCCGGCTTCTCTCCGGGCCAGCCGCTCTCCAGGCCTTCGCCGCTGGCCAGAAGCAGCCTTTTGTTATTCTCTGAAAACCAGCTGGAATATAGCTGGTTCTCTTTTTTCTGTTTTATCTTGAAGGATATGTGCAGCGTATGTATAAACCTTCATAGCTTTAGGTTTTTATGTTTGTGTGTTTTTTTTTTTTTTGTGTGTGTGTGTGTGTGTTTGTGTGTGTGTGTGTGTGTGTGTGTGTGTGTATGTATGTGTGTGTGCCTCCTCTGCCGCCTCCTCCAACTTCTTGAAGCGTCTACCTTCATTTGCAACTCTTCGGATATTCCATATTTGCTCCACCAGCGGGATCCCACGATCTCGTAATGTGTCTCCTGCAAAGGCTGCAAATCTCAGTGGGAAACAGCATTGTCTTCTGCTGATTCTCTTTCTTCCGCCTTTCGGTTTTCCTGTTTCTTCCCTCTTGTCCGTCTTTTTTCTTTTCCCCCTTTTTTTTCTCTCTCTCTCTTTGCATGAATACGTTTCACCTTCGTATTTTTTCCCTAAACATCTATATTTCTTTTTTTTTCTTTTTTTTCCTGAAATGTCTACTATTCCTTTTCACTATCTCTCCTCTTCTAATATTCGCTATCCATACTTCTTTTGTTTCTGTCCTGTCTCCTACTCTTTCATTCTCTATTAACATTATTATTGATATTATTATTATTTTCATTATTATTATTATCATTATTCTCATTACTGCTATTACTATCATTATCAGAATCATTATCATTATCAATATTATTATCATTATCATTAATCATTCATTTATTTTTTTCAGATTTATATATATATATATATATATATATATATATATATATATATATATATATATATATATGTATAACATATTATATTATATATATATATATATATATATATATATATATATATATATATATATATAATATATATATATAATATATATATATATATATATATATATATATATATATATATAATATATATATATATATATATATATATATATATATATATATATATATATATATATATTCAGATGTATAATATATATATATATATATATATATATATATATATATATATATATATATATATATATATATATATATTATATATATATATATATATATATATATATATATATATATATTATATATATATATATATATATAAATATATATATATATATATATATTATATAATATATATATATTATATAATATATATATATATATATATATATATATATATATATATATATATATATATATATATATATATATATATATATATATATATATATATATATATATATAATATATATTATATATATATATTATATATATATATATATATATATATATATATATATATATAATATATATATATATATATGTATATATATATATATATATATATATATATATATATATATATATATATATATAAATGCATTTTGTGTGTGTGTGCTCCTTTCTGTTATATTACGGAATGT
>NW_028234416.1:10952341-10957341 GCF_977035675.1 Penaeus japonicus | reverse complement strand
GGTACATGTTAACTTGGGTTGATCAAGTGTGTTTGATTAATGATAAAGAAAAAATAGGTTTATGGAGATATTCATATATGTACTTTGAAGGGTCATTTGTTTATGGGTGGAATTGTGTATGTGTTTCCCGCTATCATTTTTTTTACAGACTATGGAAATTATTTACATATACTTTTATATACATTTTCTATTTTCCAAACAAAACTGGAAAATTTACATTCGCAACTTTGTCTTGCTGTCAAGAATGCTTTCTTGCTCCCAGTCCTCACAATTTCAGTGTAGACTTTCCCTTTCCTCTTGCAATTCCCCCAGTCAACTCATTTCCAAACCCAAGTTAGTCTACTTTTCATGGCACCTTGTTTTATTGCTCTGGCTTTTGCCAGAATGCACAGGGTTGAAGACCTTCAATTTCCAATAACGATAAGCTCCCCTTGTGTTGGGCAGAGTTAAAAGATGCAAGTTCACCTATATGTCAGGCTATTTGCTTGCTTTTTCATTATTTATTTAGTCTGCCATGCTGATCCTACATAAAGGCAATCTTGTTTTAATTCTACGTATTTTGTATTTTATCACGATTGCCTCTAAACTTCCCGGAACTCAGACAATTTTTAGATATGTGTA
This sequence comes from Penaeus japonicus, assembly GCF_977035675.1. NCBI lineage: Eukaryota > Metazoa > Arthropoda > Malacostraca > Decapoda > Penaeidae > Penaeus > Penaeus japonicus. The sequence continues at coordinate 10,956,720 of NW_028234416.1, read as the reverse complement.
AACAATGAGGCATTTTATTTTTTATTTTTATTTTTTGTTATTTCACATATATCTCTTGCCATTTCTTTAACAGTAGCGGAGAAAAATGAAAATGTATCTAACCGTATTTCAGCGTGTCTTTTCCATAATGCTGTACCATCTCTTAATCCGTTCATATCCTTCCATATCGATAAATATCTTCAACATTCGCTGTTCTTCTCTTGCAGAAGACTACGCACGAATGATTTCGTTCGAAAAAAAATATATAAATCTTATACACGGTTTTGCTAAAAAATGAAGACTTAAATATTAACCGAGGAGTTAGGAGAAAAACAAATTAATGGTGAATGTTTGATAAAGCAGCAGAATTTCATATGCTTGGTCCATGAGTTGGCTTTGAGGGTTGATGGTTGGAGGGGCATCCACTGAAGCCTGAACTTCAAATTTGAAAAAAAAGAAAGAAAAAGGACTTAGACGTAAAACGAGATTCTTTAAGTGCCGCAACATAACGAGACATGAATGATATTCATTCTTAAATGTTGCAACACAAGCATTCATTGCTGTCTGTGTGTCACCGACCTTGAACGTTTTGAAATGATACATCAGCAGTCTCTGAATGACGTGATTGATTTGTCAACATTGTCTTTCCTCAAATTTTCTTCTCACTCGAATTACCAAGAGGAAGCGGATGTGCTGCATAAGCTTTTTTTTTTTAATAAAGTCATTTCCTTTTAATTATCAAGCGAGAGGAGGGTTTCTGGCGTGAAAATTGCCGTTCTGTCCAGCAGCGCAAGTTATGAGAGATGATGAGAGCGCTAATGACGAAAATGATAATGGCGCTAATAACAGAGGAAAAATTATATATATAATAACGAGAGTAATTACGATGATGAGTATGAAAGAAATTAATAAAGCCGTAAAAGTGGAGCGAAGTATCAGTAATCGCCAACGCCCACCGCTCCCACCCTTTGGGCAATCAGGTTACGGGTCACGCAAGCTCGAGATGAGGTCAGGGGAATGACCTCACCCCAAGGGCGAGCCATTTGTCGTCAGATACCAGGGGCCCTACGAGATCTCGCGAGAGGTGACTCCTGGTAAAGGAAACGAGAGAGAGAAAAAAACGGAGGAAAGGAAGGGGTTTAAAAAGAGAGAGAGAGAGAGAGAGAGACAAGAAGAAAGACTCGCTTATCAATATTTCACACTCGCTTGATCAATCCTTTAATCCTTTTAATTAAGGACCACACGGCTCGGAAGTAGATCCCACGAGTTCAGATCTCACTCGCCTGTCCCTATTGCAATGGCGTCCGCTGATGTAGAGGTTCCATGGAGGGCGAGGCAGCCTGCCGGAGGGAAACAAAGAAACGTTTCATAAAAGACGAAAGAGCAAATACGGCCTCCAGTCCCCTCCTCCGAGCCCCGTGATGCCGCAAAAGAGGCTCTGGAGTGCCGGTGAGTTGGCACTCCGGGACTTCCTCTCTTTGCTCTTCGGCTGAACGCCTTCACCAATGCCACGCCAACCCCTACGGCCTGACCTCCTCCTGCTCTTACTCCTGTTGCTGCTGCTGCTCCTAGTCCTCCTGATGTTGCGTCTCGTCGTCTTACTGCTTTTACTACTGCTACTGCTGCTGTTATTGCTCCTCTTCCTCCTCCGCCTCCTTCATCTTTTCCTTCTCCCGCTCCTCCTCCACCTCATCCTACTCCTCCTCCTCCTCCTCCTCCTCCTCCTCCTCCTCCTCCTCCTCCTCCTCCTCCTCCTCCTCCTCCTCCTCCTCCTCCTCCTCCTCCTCCTCCTCCTCCTCCTCCTCCTCCTCCTCCTCCTCCTCCTCCTTCTCCTCGTCTTCTTATTCCTCCTCCATCTTCTTCTCTTCGTCCCCCTTCTCTTGCTCTTCCCTCCCCTCGTTCTCCTCCTCCTACTCTTCCTCCACCGCCTCCTCGTCTTCCTCCTCTTCTTCCTCCTCCTTCTCTCATTTCATTCTCGTCTTTCTATCCTCTCTCTCGGTCTATTTCTTCTCCTTCTTTTCATATACCCCTTCATTTCCCCTCTTTTCCTATTCCTCTTTCTCCTCTTTTTTTCCTCCTCTTTCTCCTCATTTTTTCCTCTTCTTTCTCTTCCTCCTTCCTTTTCTTTCTCTTCCTCCTACCTCTTCTCTTTCTCCTCCTATCTCTTCTCTCCCTCTTCTTATTACTACTCCTCCGCCTCTTCCTTTTCCTCCTCCTCTTTTTTCTTCTCCTTTAGGGAACAGGAAATGCAGGAGGAAGGAAAAGGAAGATTTTTCTCTCGGTGGGAATTGAATGGCAGAAATTAATGGCTCTTTCAAATTACAGGAGAATATTTCTAGGATTTTGTCTCACGCCAGACAATCAAAATAAACTTTAAAAAAAATGTTGTGTATACACAATTTGATATATAATTCACAGAAAACGTAGAATTCCGAACGGGAAACATAGATGCATTCCGAATCACGGCAAGAACCTAGATGGCGCGTCAGCAATCCGTCTTGGCTCTTCTCCTCCTTCTCCCATTTGCTTCTTCAATGGCCGTGTTGGCAGCCGTCGCCCGTCGCCGCGTCGCTATGTCGTGCTTCATCGAGACACCGACAGAGAAGCAAAAATCACTCCGGGAAGGAACAGCGACACGAGTGACAGAGGAGAGAAATGAAAAGTTTCACTGAGTACTTTTTTGCATGTTTTCCCTTCCCCCCCAACCCCCTCCCCCACCCACCTACTCTCCTCTCCTCTCCTCTCCTCTCCTCTCCACCTTCCTCTCCATCCCCCCATCCCTCCTCCCTCCCCCCTCCCCCTCCGCCATTCCGACTCCCGTCCTGGAAATCTCGTTTCTCGAAGCTTTTTTTTCGCTCTCGAGGGTCGATCCTGGGACGTCGAAGTTGAGATGGAATGAAAACAATATCTGGAATGCGGTCGGGGAGGTCCTGATGCCGGGGGGGATATGGGAGTGAGGGAGGGGGGGAGGGGGGAGGCTGAGATTCGCGATTTATGAGGCAGGAATCAGACGGACTCTTGTCTTGTCTTGTGTTGTTGTCGAGACCCTCCGCGCGTGAGGGTTTACCGTGTGGGGCGCCGGGGGTATGGTGCCGGGCGGACTTACGTGCACGCAGGCAGACAAGGACATTATACAGACGGTCGTGTGTGTGTGTGTGTGTGTGTGCGTGTGTGTGTTTTTTTTTTTTTTTTATGTGTGTGTGCGTGCGTGTGTGTGTGTGTGTGTGAAAACAGCACCCGCTGATGATATTCTTTATGAGATATATATGCTACGTAAGCACAAGCTTTAATAAAAAATTAAAAATTATTTGAGTTACTGTTTAAATGTTGAGAAAGATGTCGGCGAAGACTCGTACATTACATAAAGTTTTATGCTTAAAATCTCATTAGTGTTTGAGGCCATATATACAGTATATATATATATATATATATATATATATATATATATATATATATATATATATATATATATAAACATATATGTATATATATATATATATATTCATTCTTCCCTCTTTCTCACATAGATATAAACTCGGTAACCTGATGTGGGACTTGCATTTCTAATTCACTGTTGCCGAGTGCCCACGGGAATTGTCTGTAAAACCTTGTTATCACTGCTCTGTTATGAACACATAGGTAATTTCCATGATGGTTGTAAGGCATCTGGTTAGACGATTCCTTTAGTGGGTCGTGTGGTCTATTGGATTCAGGGCCGGGTCTGTCAATCTGACGGCTTGGGTTCGAGTCCCGGTCAGGGAGGTAAAATTTGTATTTGTGTATATATATATATACTGTATATATATATATGTGTGTGTGTGTGTGTGTGTGTGTTTGTGTGTATATGTCTTCTCTCTATCTCTTTCTCTCTCTCTCTCTCTTTCTCTCTCTCTCTCTCACTCTCTCTCTCTCTTCTCTCTTCTCTCTTCTCTCTCTAGATAGATAGATAGATATACATACATACATATATATATATATATATATATATATATATATATATATATATATATATATATATATATATATATTTATATATATGTGTGTATGTGTGTGTTTGTGTGTGTGTGTATATATATATATATATATATATATATATATATATATATATATATATATATATATATATATATTCATATCCATTGTAGTCTGTCTACCATTTTTTAAAGTTTATGGATACACATGTATATTTACTATCATTATACAAAACAGTTTTCTGAATTTTTCCCCTCGTGTTTACAGTAAATCCAATGAAATTTGATACATCTATTCATCTTTTATAATCTTAATGAAAAAAGGCACAAACTTTCACTAATGTTTCCTGAAAATAGGACACAACATCTCAAATTATCCTTTGTGACCTGACCTTCTTTAGCCTTCCATTCACATCCTCATACATCCAT
>NW_028234416.1:10919841-10922341 GCF_977035675.1 Penaeus japonicus | reverse complement strand
TTGCTGTCGGTCAGCAGAGCGTGTTTAGATGTTGGCTTTTGTGTGTGCAGTGGCAATATTGCATTCCAAGCGCTTCATTAGATAGAGAGAGAGAGAGATACAGGCAAATAGACAGAGAGAGAGAGAGAGAGAGAGAGAGAGAGAGAGAGAGAGAGAGAGAGGGAGAGAAAGAGAGAGAGAGAGAGAGGGGGGGAGAGAGAAAGAGAGAGAGAGAGGGGGGGAGAGAAAGAGAGAGAGCGAGAGAGAGAGAGAAAGAAAGAGAGAGAGAGAGAGAGAAAGAGAGAGAGAGAGAATCAGACAAACAGCAAGCCAGACAGAGAGAGAGAGAGAGAGAGAGACCAAATGACACTCATTGCGCTAAAGCCAGTCCTGGATTTAGCTTCATAAAATCAATCCATTAATACATTTTTCCTTCAAAACCACCCGAAAACTCATCCTCCCCCCCACACCCACACACACATACCTTCTACCCCCCAAACACCCCTCTTCAAACCCCCCCCCCCGCTCCTTCTCTCCCCCAAAGCCAAGCCAAAGTTGCGTGAGATTTCCTTCCTCCCCGTGATTACCACACACAAAGCACGCTGAGCCTTCCGCCGCTGGCTTAAGAGGAGGAGCCAAGAGCCAAGGCGGGCCTAAGTGGCCTATAATTTCCTGCTGGCGTGACGTAAAGAGTCTAAAGTCTCACCGGTAACACTGCTGAAGAATGCAAACAAAACGCTGGTCACATATATCTTTGGCAAACCACCATTTTAGGGTCTTTTCTCCTCATCTCTCTCACTTCTCTCTTTTTCTCCTCCCCTAATCTCCTCCACTTCCATATATTATCTTTCCCACTCTCATCATAACTCATCTATCTCATATATCTAATCTATCTATCTTATTTCCCTTCTTTCCCTTCTCTTTCTCCCCCCCCTTCTCTTCCTCTCTCTCTCTCTCTCTCTCTCTCTCTCTCTCTCTCTCTCTCTCTCTCTCTCTCTCTCTCTCTCTCTCTCTCTCTCTCTCTCTCTCTCTCTTTCTCTTTCTTTTTCTTTGCTTCTTTGTTATACATTTATTGACATATTGTACACAGTATCAAAGATGTGTTTGACACTGTATACAGTATTTCAAGACAACTTGGAATTCATCTATTGCTTTAATTTTATACAGAATTCATATACGCTTTAAACGTATCTACAATAGAATAAGTTAATAAGACATATATCATTTCATTTATTACAAAATTTATAAGCAAAATTCCTTTGGTGTTGTGTCGTTCTCGTGAGAGGAATCTCTGGGGCGAACCTGTTGAGGGCCGCTCGTGTTTGACGGCCCGCGCCGTCGTCGTGTTTCGGGTTCGGTTTTTCGCCTTTAACTTCCCATGCCTCCCAAAGCATCTTCAGTGTTTCTTGAGTAGTAAGAGATGCGGCACGGTGTTCTGCTGGCCCTTGTACAAGACTGTGAAGAGTAGGAGAGTGAGGCTGGGTGAGTGTGTAAATGATCGCAACCACAACCATCCTGGCTAGAGTCAAAAGGGGGGGGTGATTTGGCGTCCTGCCACATCTCTCCTGTGCTCCAATGTGTCCGTCTTGGTCCTGGGGGGATTTGGCCATGTCTGAGAAGTGATACATTTTGCACGATCTTGAATCCTCTCCAGTAGGCTGAGGTGGATCCTTGCAACTCCATCTCCCAGAAGACAAGCGTACTCCATGACAGATCTTATCTGTTACTTGTGAAGATGTAGGGCATCTCTGGGTTGAGGAAACGAATGATCCTACGTAGACATGCGAGGTTTTGAAAGGCATTCAACGCTAATGACTTTAGATTAAGAGCTAAACGGAGAGTTATTAAATAACTCTAAGGGTTTTCACTTCGGTCTTATCTTTCTTATTTCTGCTGTCCATTATGAGTGTGTTATTTTTATTATGAATGACTTGCCGTCTCGATGTAATTAAGGACTGACTCTTATATGCTACTAATTCAATATGTCATGTTTTGCTCTAATGGGAGATTTTCTGTAAGATAGACTGGAGCTGGTTTGTTGCACAGATGCTATCTCGTCTAGCATGCTTGAGGTGGACTGTTAAGTTATCAGCATATTCAAATGACTATGAAATCAAGGGCGCTCAAGGTCATCAAAGAATAAATTCCAGCTGGGAGCTCCTAGAAGACTTCTTTGGGAGACACTAGCAGGTGCAGGATAGACTTTAGAATCGGTTCCGTTTATGGATACAGCGATACTTCTGTTTTCCAAGTAACTGGAAATTAGAGAATGTAAATTTCCCGTTATTCTGCATGATCTTGATTTAGTTGACAGATCCTCGTGACAGATAGCACCCAATGCCTTTGCAAAACCAAGAGCGACTACTTTTGTCTCCGCTCTTTGGTCGAGGTGCAAGTTCCGAGAGCTAGGAAGCACCGATACCAGATCTGAAGCTGAGTTTCCTTCTGAGAACCCGACCTGTCTTCGGCACAGAAGTCTGTTCTTATTCAGGTGTGTTTTAATTGCTCCGACAAGATCCTC
>NW_028234416.1:10899841-10902341 GCF_977035675.1 Penaeus japonicus | reverse complement strand
AGGGAAGTAGGAGGAGGTGGAGGAAGAGGGTGGGGAAGCGTGGTGGGTTGGAAGGGAGGAGCGAGGAGGTCGAGGTGGGATGCGGAACGGGATATGGGCAGGGGAGGGGGTGGGGTGTTGCGAGGAGGTGTATGGAGGATGATACAGGGAGGGAGGCGGAGGGGGTGGGGGGGGGGGTGGAGGGAGGAGGAGGAGGGAGAGGGGGAGGAAGGAATAGGATGAGGGGTAGGGGATTAAGAGGGTTGAGGGAGGAGGAGGGCGAGGTAGGAGGTGGGGTGGAGAGGAGAGGTTTTGGAGGTCGTCTGGCTCTTCGTAGGCGTATGTGAGGAAAGGCGGTGATGTTACATGGTCGGGGAGGTTTACTGGGTAGGCTGCGTCATTTAGCTGTGTCCTTCTTTTTATTTGCTTAGGTGTCGTTGTCTGTTCGCTGGCGTCGGTTGATGTGGCTATTATTTATTAGTTCTTGATGTCTCTTATGTCTTGTTGTTTTTGCTTCTTAGCTTCTTGCTCTTCTCTTTTCTTCTTATTTTTTATGTCTCTTATAATAACCCTTCGTTTCTCTAACTCTTCTTCTTCTTCTTTTTTTCTTTCGGCTTTGTCTTGTCTCTTATTTTTTTTTCTTCTTCCCCTTCGACTTCTGTTATTTTCTCTTATTTTATATAATCCCTTTTCTTCTCTCTTTTCTTCTTCTTCTTTCTCTACTTTTCTTGATCTTCTTTATTTTTTCTTTATTATAATGCCTTTCTCCTCTCCGTCACTGCTCCTCTTTGCTCTCTTCCTTCCTTCCGTCTTCGACGTATATTTCTTCTGATATTATAATCCCCTCTCTTCTCATCTTCTTCTTGTCTTTCTTACTCTGTTTTCTTCTTTTCTTCTTTTATTGTTTTGTGTGTTTCATATTCCACTGCTCCTTTCTTCGTCGTCTTGAGTTATTCGGTTTGTTTCACCTTACTCTTTTATTATTTCCTAGTCTTCTTTTCCTCTGCTGGTACTTGCGCGCATTTTCCGTATTCTGTGTTTCTGTGCCTCGACGTTCTTCTTGTCTTATTTTTCCCGCATCTTATTTCGTCGTTTTCCTCCTTCTACTTATTGAGTCTTTTATTCTTCTAGTTTTTCAATCTTCCCTTACTTCATTTGCGTAGTGTTTCCTCATTCTTCTGCTTTATTCTGCTGTCACGTCTTTTTCTGTTGTTCGCCTCTCAAAGTAATCTTTCTCCGATGTCTCTATCCCCTGCTAGTTCCCGCCTCTTAGTTCGTTTTTTGGCCTACCATGTCTTTCGGTCTTTCCTTTGGAGTTTCTTTTTTTTTCATCTTCGTCTTCACCTTACGTTTTTCGCCCTACTCGCTATGCGCCGCCTCCTTCTCTTTCTGTTCTCTTCCAGTTTATTACTATCTAGGTCCCGTAACTACTTCTTGTCCAGGAGCAACGCACTCTGACGAAATGTACATAGTAGTATAGGGTCCATGAACACTAAATAGGTATTTCTTATACAAAAACAAAAAATAAAAAATTTCTTAAGTATAATGATATTCACTATTGTATCAGTTATAGATCAAAATCAAAAGGCATATGAATTGGAGGAGGTGCAATGTGAGGGATTGGAGGATATGGAGAGGATTGTGTGGATGGGGTGGGTGGGGGGGTGGGATGTTAGAGGATTTGGTAGGGGGGTGGGGTGATGTATTGGTGGTGTATGAAATGAATTTGTTAGTGGGGTGTATTGATTTAAATATATATTTTTATATATAATTAGGTAGTTTTTGGGGGGGGTGGTTTGTGTGTTGTGTTTTAATTTGGAGTTGGTGGTGGTTGTGGAAGGTGGGTTGTGGGGGGTTGGAGGTGGTGGGAGGGTTGGTGTTGGTGGTGGGGTGGGGGGGTTGTGGTGGTGGGTGGGAGTGGTGTGGTGGGAGGGGGTGTGGGGGGTAGTGTGTTTGGGTGTGGGGGTGGGTGGGGGTTGTGGGGGGGGGGGGTGTTTGTGGGTGTGGGTGGTGGATTGGGTAGGTGGAGAGTGTGGTGTGGGTGGGGTGGTTTTGTGGTGGTGGGGATATGGGTTTGGGGTGTGTGGGTGGGTGGTTGTGGGGGGTGTGGTGGTTGGATTTTGGTGGGGAGGTTGGTGTGGGTGTTGTGTGTAGTGTGGGGGGTGGGTGTGGTTTGGTGGTTGTGGTGTGTATGGTGAGTAGTTGGGTTGGGGGGGTTTTGGTGTGAGGATTGTGTAGGTGTGAGAGGGGAATGTTTTGATTTTGTGGGTTGAGTTTGTTTTATATTTTTGTTTTGGGTAGTGGTTTGTGTTGTGGGTGTAGTAGAGAGCAATCAAATGCATATGAAATGCGCTTTCATTTCTGGCAATTCGTTCAGCGCTTCAAGAGAGTCATTGCTATGATTGGATTCTTATCTCTGCAATGAGCTGGGATTTGCAGACTAGACATCCAATCAAAATTCTAGTGTATACATGCAAACACACACACAAAACCCACCCAATGTACTAAAATATATTTATAT
>NW_028234416.1:10879841-10884841 GCF_977035675.1 Penaeus japonicus | reverse complement strand
GCGAGGGAGCATGAAGGGGAAGAAGGGCGAAGGGCGGTCTGAAGGGCGGTATGAAGGGCGGCGCAGGCTGGGAAGGCCAGGGCTGCAGTCTGGCCGGGTGCAGCAGAGCCACAATCAATACCCGATCCAGCAAGGCAACACCACGTGACCGAGCCTACACTTGTTAGATATACCAATGAATTTCTTTCTCTCGTTCTTTTTTTTCCACTTCTTTTTTCTTTCTATTTTTTATATATATTTTTTTTTTACTTTTTTTTTATCTTTTTTTTTTTTTTTTTTTGTATTGTTGATAGAAAAAAAGGAAAGTATTTCCATCTAATTGCGTGTCTTTATAATGAAAGTTTTTTTTTAAGTGCAAGCTCATAAAGCTAGAATAGTTATCTCGTCAACAGTAAGATGAAGATGTAAACAAACGTTCAAATTGCGATTATTCTAAGTTTATTCTGATTATTCCAGGTTTATTGCGATTATTCCAGGTTTAATGCCATTATTCCAGGTTTATTGCGATTATTCCAGGTTTAATGCCATTATTCCAGGTTTAATGCCATTATTCCAGGTTTATTGCGATTATTCCAGGTTTATTGCGATTATTCCAGGTTTAATGCCATTATTCCAGGTTTATTGCGATTATTCCAGGTTTAATGCCATTTTTCCAGGTTTATTGCGATTATTCCAGGTTTAATGCCATTATTCCAGGTTTATTGCGATTATTCCAGGTTTAATGCCATTATTCCAGGTTTATTCCGATTATTCCAGGTTTAATGCCATTTTCCAGGTTTATTGCGATTATTCCAGGTTTAATGCCATTATTCCAGGTTTACTGCGATTATTCCAGGTTTATTCTGATTATTCCAGGTTTATTCATTGTTACGGGCTGTGTGATTATCCTTAACACCATTAGAGCTGTTATAAATCTTTACTATTTTTATCATTATTATAATCACTATTCCACTACTATTACTACTACTACTACTACAACTAACATTACTATTACTACTATTACTACTACTATTACTACTACTACTATTACTATTAATACAACTCTCACTACTACCACTACTATTACTGATAACAAACAACAATAGCAACTAAAATAACAATGATTATGATACCGATATCAATAGCTATGAAAATAACAATAATAAAAATGATAATAACACAAACAATAACAATAAAGAGAAGAAAAAGAAGATTGAACAAATAAACAAATAAATGATAATAAATAACTCTATAACTGAAAGAAGAAATAAACAACACCCACTCAGATTTAAAAAAAAAAAAAAAAAAAAAAAAAAAAAAAAAAAAAAAAAAAAAAAAAATAAATAGGTAAATAAATAACTAAATATATTAATAGCACACACAGTCTAAGCAAGCAAGCAATTCGAGAACCACAAGCATACGCGTCACTATCTAGCGGTTGGCAGAGGCCGTTGTCTAGGCAACATAAACTCTGCCGTCGACATGAATAAAGGATTTACGTGCTAGACTCGTAGCTGTTGCGTTGGGCTAGTCCATGAGCCTACGAGGAGCGCATGGACTCGTTGTTTTTACATTTTACGTTGTCTTTGATCTATTGCATGAATGGGAAGTTTCGTGGTTGTAAATGTGTGATCTTTTGTTGTTGTTGTTGTTTTTTATAATTTCTTTATCTTTAGTTTCCTTGGGGTGTTTTGTGAATGACACGTGTTTTGTTTTGAGGTTTTTGTTGTTCCTCTAGTCTTTATTCTCTCTTTTCAATTGCCCTCTGTTCGCTTCCTGTTGTGCGTTTCTTCTATCTCCATTTTCTCTTTTTCTGTCTTTTCTTTTAATCTATGTCTCCTCCTTCTCCGCTTCATTTGCTTTTCCTCCTCTTCATATTCTGTTCTTTCTGTTCCTTTTTGTCTTGTTTTGTCCTTTTTACATATATCTTCTCCTCTTCTTCTCCTCATTTGTTCCCCTTCCTTTCCTCTATCCCCTTTACTTTTCTCCTTCCCAACTTCCCCCTCTTCTATCTTTTCCTTTTCCTCTTCCTCCTCTTTCTCTTCCTTTTCCTTCTCTTCTTCTTCCTCCTCTTCCTCCCCTTCCTTCTCCTGTTTCTCCTCTTTTTCCTCTCATCTCGCCTATTCTTCCATCTTCTTCTTCACCTCCTGTTCCTCCTCTTTCTCTTCCTCGTCCTCCTCCTCTTCCTCCATTTTCTTTTCCTCCTTCTCTTTTTTCATCTTTTCCTCCTCCTCCTTTTTCTCTTCCTCCCTTCCCCCTCTCTTCTCCTACTCCTCCTCCTCCTTTTCCACTATTTTCTCCTCCTTTTTCTCTTCTTCATCTCCTCCTTTCTCTTCTTCCTTTTCCTCCTCCTCTCTCTCTCTCTCTCCTCTTCTCTTTTCCTTCGTCCTCTCCTCCATATTTGTGTTCCCTCTTTTCCCCTCCTCCTCATTTTTTATAATATTTTATTGCAGATTCTAAAATATCTCTTTCGTATGTTATTTTTTGCAAGAGGTTAGACGATTGTTTTTTTTTCTTTCTTTCTTTCTTTCTTTCTTTCTTTTTTCTTAATCGGAATGTTCACAACTCGTTTCATTATGCAAGCTTTGAGTCTCTGAGTTGTTATTAGTGATAAATATTTTTGCACAATGGCAACCATTACATTTAAATGGTAGTGATTAAATTTGTTTTTTTGCATCATTGCAGATGTTGACTAATTGTCACAAAGTTGAAAAATAATTACGAGGCCATCCTGACATCCTCAGACAACTATTAAAACACTAGCTATTATATCGGTTTCTTTACTGAATTGATAATAACGATCTTGCTGTTTATATCAAGAATTCCATAATATCAGGAACGGAGTATCTGAAGTTTGATTCACGATATTTTATCACAAGTGTCTAAAACATAATCCAAAACGACGTCGTAGTAAAATTATCATTCACTGGAATACCGTCCTGGCTTACTGTAGCAGACGATCGAATCAATAGTAACAAACATTCATATCACAGTTACAGAAAAAAAATGTTAACTTAACGTGTCACTTCTAAAAGAGCAAAATAAAAACAAAAAGTCCTAGTTTTTGGTATTACGTCACACCGTGATGAAAGGGATCGTTACTGGCTGACCCTACAACACCGTTCACAGTCAGCACGGATTTTAATTTCCTGTGACCAGTAAATCTAGGGACACATATTCAATATCCAGATCCAATCAAGCTTTTCATATTACCCTACCATCACACAGACACGAAAAGTAACACCGAATTTGCCTCGCCCTCTCCCCTCCCCTGTCAACACAGAGAGCAGGAAGGGGCAGGGGAGCAGGGAATCTGCTGAGGGAACGCGCCCGCCTGCAAATCAGAACTTTCTGCTTATTCATGGTACCCGAGGACCCCTGCGACTTGTCGAGCAGGGATTGGACGCGAAGGGGGGGAAGAGTAGAGAAACGCCCCGATTGGGAAAAGTCTCTACTCTCTCTCTCTCTCTTTCTCTATCTCTCTCTTTCTCAAATCCTTCCAACTCTCTTTCTCTCTTTCGCTCTTTCGCACGCGCTTGATTCCCTCGCCGCCAACTGAGAACCGAATTTCCAACCAGGCTCGCCCTGTGTGCATTCTAAACCGCGTTCTGTGCGTTCTCGCTACATCTCTTTGGCGAATTATCGTTAGATGCCACGTGAGGAAGAAGCGGATGGTTGAGACTGGCTTTGAATCCCTGGATTATTCGCCATTGAGACCAACACACACAGATTCTTGGTCTCACTTTCTCTCCTTTTAAGCGAGGAAGTGGGAAAGGATTATATCACTTTTCTTCACTGGCTTTTAAGATAGAATAAAACAAAGCATATAGCTTCCTGTGTCAATGTTGAATAGGTAAATATCGTCATGAGATTGCATAAATGTAATTGATCGTCAGACAAATTGCAGACAGCAAGGAAAGCGACCCCGGCCTTCCCCAACCTAACCGCAGTTTGAGGTCGCTTACACAACCACACGAGTCCGTTCCAGACAGCGCACTGGCGGGAATGTGAGATTTTCCTTGCATGTCTTGTATGTAGGATACTTAAAAATATAGAGATATCAATCTAAGTGTATAGATTTTTGCGATTTTCTTCTGATTTTACTTACAGATGAATCATGATCGATTCGTGTCCCAAGTTCCTAACAATTAACAAAGAAAAAATGTTTTCTTGCTAATAAGCAACAACAACAATCCAATGAGTATAATAATAACTAGAGGATCTATTAGTTTATCATTCGCGAGAAAGAGGGACAGACTGACTGACAGCCAAAGAGACTGATTGACTGATAGCCAGACAGACAGGCAAGCAGACCGACTGACAGCCAGACAGACATACAGACAGGTTAACAGACAGAGAAACGATAAAACCAACCACCAGATGATCTAAATGCACGATAAGCCAACTCATCAGCTGACACATGTATGATCATTTTTGTCCCCCTCCGATCCACAAGCACTTCAGAACCCCCTTTGCCATTTAACGAAGAAATCACTGCCAATCAGATCTGTCAACCGTTTCCCTTTAAGTTTCCGCCATCTGTTTGTCACGTTCCCATTCCACTCCACATCCCAGCTGCAAGACACGGCGCAGTGTACTCTTTGCGTCCTGCATTGCCATCTCTCTGGCGCCGGAGGATCGCCTGGCCAGACTTGCAGTGCCTTAGCGGGGAACTTAAGGAAGATTTTGGACCCAGTTTTTTTTAGTCCCACACTCGAGGTGTTTTTGTTCTTTGTTCGAGGTACAGGCCCTTTTCTGTTATTTTTTTATCTTGTTATCCCCTCCTGAAGGACCTTGTCAATCGATTTTTCATAATATATGTAGGAAGAAATTGTGTTATACAAATTTTATGTTTGATAACTTCATTCAGGAAAGGACTAACAGAGCGCTTGAGTTGGACACAATCCGCGCATCTGCTGCACCGAGGCGGCAGTTCGAGCAAATCCAGAGATCTTTGCTCTAATCCGCTACTTCTTGCAAAGAGATGAGATAGAAGATTCTGCGGCGTCTCTGACTGGCGT
>NW_028234416.1:10869841-10874841 GCF_977035675.1 Penaeus japonicus | reverse complement strand
TATGATAATTGTTATATCTATTATCCTCGTTCTATGCTTATCTACTTCTCCGGACAATAATAATAAGGCAAATAAGCAAAACATAACATATCAGTTGCTTCTTTCTCACAAAACTTTGTCCAGTTCTTGACATATTTTCATCTGCCACAGATTTCGTAAGTCACCGTGCATGAGTTCACAGGACATTCCCGCAAATATTTCCAGCCTTACCCAGGTGAATGCAGGTGTTCCGCGGTCGTTCGCATAACAACGTGACGTCACAGAGAACGCGGCGGCAGAGTGCGCCAGCGGCAGACAGCGGGGCCGGCGAGGCAGATAGTGTGTGCTACATTCCCAGAATAATAGCACCTCGTTTCTTCACAGGCGATGGCGGGATATGCATCGGTCTCTCTTTGCATGTCTTTAAGGAAAATAAAGTAATTCCCTTGTTATTATGTAATGTAAACATTTTACAATGCCAAACCTCAAAGACTTCTTTTAAGTTCCACTGAGTCCGCTCAACTGCAGGTTGTGACGTCATCCGACTGCAGTTTCCCGATTCATGGCAGCCCTAAAGCCTAAACTTTACATTTGCTATCTTGTTAATCTTCCTGAGCCTTGCTAGTGTTTCGCAAGAGAACGTAACGTGAAAAATAAAACCGTTATGTTGGGAAATATCCTGTACTTATGTCGCGATATATTTGACTGCATGTGCGTGTGTGCTTGTGTGTGAATATGTATGTGTCTTGTGTTTGTATGTGATCACGTGTGCGGCTGTGCTTGAGTGAATACGTATGTGTTTGTGTTCGCCGAGACACATGTGTATGTTAGATGGATGTGACCGCTTAGACGACAGAATCAGGTTAAGCAAAGAACGAATAGGCCTAGCCACAATCACGACAAGGGAGCGCCATTTCCGGCTTATTATATCTGTAAACCGCCATCTCCGGAAAGCCGCCCCCCTCCGCTGCGTCGATAATGTCTTTGTTCCTCTTGTCTCCTTCTCTTTCGCCCACCATGCAATTCTACATGATAACCTTCGATTCATTCTACCCGCGCTACTCTGCCAGCCTTTCCCCCTTGTCACCCGCGCCACTCGTCCTGTCACTCTCTCCCCAACCTCATCCTTCCTTCCTATCTGAACTTCACTCCTCTCTTTGCTGATCGTTTTGATTTGATTTGATGATTGTCACTCGGTCATTCTAACTCGCCCTTCTGCTAGGTTTCCCGCCCCCTGTTAAGATGCCAGTCAGTGCAGGCCCCGAGCCTTCCCCCCGCGCCAGTTAGCGTTGCAGGTTGCGGGTCTATGGCGCCATGTAGACCCACATAAAGTACTTTTAATGCCGCCATAGCAGCATGGGGAGTCGGTATCTATGGCGGCCAACTCGGAAATTATAATGATATAGATTCTCGATGAGCGTCATAATGCGTCATTTCGCCTCCGGCCAGTGACCACGCGGCGTCATTCTAATTATCTTTCGTTACTCTTCGTTTATTGTATCTTCTATGTGTTTGAGTCGCCCTTTCATTATACTTTAAGCGTGAAGATACTACTAATTCTTAGATTAGCACGAATTATAATTTATTTTGATCTTTACTGATATGTTTTTCTCTCTTACTTTTCATTATTACATTTACATCATAAATATTACATGGTGGTGGTGTTGGAAGAAGAATAAAAAGAATAATTATGATCCTGTCACAGATGGCTTGCTGTGTGCAGATAACTGTATCATACAATTCTTACAAATATGTTCGGTCTGGTCGTTTATTATTCTACATATACACGTAGTTTGTATACCTATGCATACATTCGTAAACAAATACGGACCTCCAGTACCCTATCAACACACGAACGAGATTCGCCGGACGTGCCAGCCGCAATAATACAGAGATTCGTGGCACATTCGAAGGAGCCGTGCTTGCTTTCCAGAACAGAGTGTTCGAATCCTCTGGCAGGCCCACAATTGGCGTTAGGAAGGGCATCCAGATACACAAGGTCGATACAAGTAAAACCAAAGTCCTACACGAGCACCGTCTCAACTCCGAGCGCAGGATTCCCGGGCGAGAGACAGCGGCATGGCATATCCTGCACCCTACGCACGCACCGACATTCATGATTCTGCTGTTTATGACTCGCCTGCCGCAGGAGGAACACTTCTTTTGCCAAACAGGGAGCACTTCACGCTTTTATGTTGCTTGCTCTTAATTGTGTGACTTGGACATGAGATCTCGGAAGGCGGGGGCGAGATAGTGCTAAGCCGTTACAGGATGAAGGATTTTTTTTATTTATTTATTTTTTATTTTTTTTTTTTTTTTACATGGTGATCAATGGCTGCCTTCATTAGTGATAAAACGTGTCTCATGGTGCCGTTGTATTCATCTTTCTTTTCTTTTGCATTTCGAAAAAGAAGTTGAAGATAGCGTTTGAGATATATGTAAAAAAAAAAAAATGATGGTGATCATTATGGGGATAAAGTATGAGAATGTTGCTTGACTGGGGGTTTAACATTTCTATTTGTGTGTCAGTGTTTGTGTATATTCCTACATGTTTGCTTGTAGATTTATTAATGTTTTTTTGTGCCTTCATGTGTGCAAGAATGCTCATCTATGAAGGCCTTTCTGACAGGCTGTCAATTTTTGCATTTGCATGTTACAGAAACATTCAATTTGCATAATAATAGTAATTCTATTGACATTTTGTAAGTTTTGAAACTACGTTTTATTTTAATCCACAGTACATTCGTGACGTATGTGCTATGAATAACCAAGTTATTTATTTATTACGTAACTTAATAATTTCTGGCGACATTGCCCATTATTCTCCATGATCGATTTCCCATAATTATACCGTTGGCTCAATACTCTTAAAACAAATTCCAAGTACCGGAAATATATTTCAATCTTCAACACTTCTTACGACAACCAAGAGGAGTTGCAAAATCGGTGCCTCCGCGAGCTGGATTCGATAAATAAAGTCCATGTTTTCTAACGCTACGCATATTTCTGTTGTAGAACATATCGTCACTGTACACTCTTATTCGGTAACAAAATACAGAAAATTTTGGACGAAACCTAAATCAAACAGAGTTTCCCATGATACGAAACATATCTCAAGGTTGCGTAATGGTGAAAACGTCAAAGAAAAGTAAAATAAACCAAGGCTATCATAGATTATTTTACCATGCATAAAAAAAGAGAGAGAAAAAACATGAATATTGCAAGTGCATATTTTAGACCAAGTAGCCAGAAACAGGTTCACCGCCTGACTGCAACATTGAAAACCTTCCGATATCCTTCTCATTCATTCGGTTATGATGCTGAAAGTCGATCCATTTTTATGGCGTCTATAACAAGGTCCTTTTTCTTCTTTTCTTCGCTTTTCTTGCCTTCTTTCTTTAGCTTGAGATTAAAGGGTTAGATTGCATGACTGCAGAAAGAAAATGACAAAGCTGAGATATTGGATATTACCAGTAGCTAGAGGTTGTTTCTTATATTTTCGTTTTGGTTTTGCTGTCTCTTTGCTGATATTATCATTTTTTTTATTTGCTTTGTTTTGTGTTTATCTATTCGCTTGTTTGTTTTTTTATGTTAATATTATCACTATATTTGCTAATGCTTTATTTTTCATACAGAATACCAAATAAACGGCGGTGAATTATGGCAAATATTTGGTTGGACTAGATACTAAACTTCTGAACGACACAAAACAGAATGATAATTGCCGCGCTCTTGGGAGATAATAGGACACAATTACTCTAATGAAAACCAATATTCATTACCAACATAACGTCCCTTCAACTTGTTTAAAACCGTTGTCATTCGGTGCTATGGAAATGCCAAAACAAAGTCGACATTTCAATTAATTCTCTCTTCCTCGCATTCCGAAAAAGGAAGATGACGATGTCCCAAAATCCAGATCCTAATGACAGCTTCTTCCTGTTCCCCCAAGAAAGTTATTGCGATTGGCGAGAATCGTGGCGCGATCGTTAAATCAGTAACTGGCAACGATTCCAGATTGACTGACACCTCATTCTGCCGTAAAGCCGATGGCAACATGACTCTGCTTCGTCGACGTCCTTGCTGCGACGTCTTTATTATTTTCGCTTTTTTGATAATTGCCTTTTCTTCCTTCCAGAGATATGATGTGTATGTTGGTTGGTTGTTTGTGTTTGTTTGTTTTTTGCTTTCTTTGGGACTGGTGTTCCTGTTTGTAATGAGGGGTGTGTCAGGGTGAGGAGATGTGAGGATGAGGAGATACTTGAATGAGGAGATACGAGGATGAGGAGGTGTGAGGGTGAGGAGATACGTGAGTGAGGATGAGGAGATGTGTGAGTGATGAGGAGATACGTGAGTGAGGATGAGGAGATGTGTGAGTGATGAGGAGATACGTGAGTGAGGATGAGGAGATGTGTGAGTGATGAGGAGATACGTGAGTGAGGATGAGGAGATGTGTGAGTGATGATGAAATACGTAAATGAGGATGAGGAGATACGTGAGCGATTATGAGGAGATACATGAGATATGAGAATGAGGAGATACGAAGATGAAGAGGTGCGAGGATGAGGACATAAGAGGATAGGGAGACACGATTAGGAGGTGTGAGGCTGACGAGGGGTAGGGGGGGGGGGTGTTAGGCTACGCCATGTGAGCTAATTTCGGGTCCGTGTCTCAGGGAGTCTTAACGACCTGAATATGGCTGATTGCTTTTGTTACCGTGCGTCGAAGACCTGTTTTTTCCCCTTATTTTGTGGTTGTAAGAGTTTGGTTGCCTGGTAGGATGAGCTCGATTGCCCGGCAAGTTTTTTATCATTATTATTTTTTTTTTTTTTTTGTGTGTGTGAGGTAGGCTTCCTGGTCAATTAGGCCTTCGTAATTAAACAGAAGGCTTTCCATTAAGACCCGGCCGTGTGGCTCATATCTTTGTTGCCGTTGTTGTTTTTCGTTTTATTCTTTTGTTAAATCATGAGGCGGTAATAACGACTCGTCTGACTCGTGAACAAACAACAAATCAGTGAGAA
>NW_028234416.1:10847341-10849841 GCF_977035675.1 Penaeus japonicus | reverse complement strand
GGATGGTGAATGAGTATGAGGATGGTGATGAGTATGATTGTGGTGATGAGTCTGATGATGGTGATGATTATGATGATGGTGATGAGTAGGATTTGTGGTGATGATTATGCGTGATGTGATGATCTGATTATGATGATGGTGATGAGTGCTAAATGAGTATGGTGATGAGTAATGTAGAGATTGGTGATGATTATGAGGAATTGTGTGAGTATGACTGAGGATGATGAGTTGAGTAGATGATGAATGTGATTGATGATCTTGATAGAGGATGGTGTGAGTATGATGATGGTGATGTGAGTATGATGATGATGTATGAGTATGAGGGAATGGTGATGAGTGATGATTGTGGTGATTGATGTCTGATTATGGTGCATGATTATGATGAATGGTGATGAAGGTATGATTGTGTGTGATGATTATGATGATGGTGATGGTAATGATGTTGGTGATGAGTATGATGATGTGATGAGTATGAGGATGTGTTATGAGTAAGATTGTGGTGATGAGTCCTGATGATGTGAGATGAGCTATGATGATGGTGATGAGAATAGAGATTGTGGTGATGACGTTCACTTGATGATGGTTGATGAAAAGTATGAATTGATGTGATGAAAAATGATGATTGTGAGATTGAGCTATGAGGATGAGTGATAGAGTATGATACTGTTGGTGGTGATGAGGTATGATTGATGGTGAATGAGTATGGGAAAAATGGATGGTGATTTGAGTTCTTATGATGGTGATGAGTATGATTGTGGTGATGATTAATGATGATGGTGATGATGAAATGTAAACTAAAATATGGTGATGAGTATTAGCTCTATGGATGATGGATGAGGGGATATGAATGATGGTGATGAGTATGATTGTGATGATGAGTATGATGATGGTGATGAGTTTGATGATGGTGTGAGTATGATGATGGTGATGTTGGTGATGGTGATGAATATGATGATGGTGATGAGTATGATGATGGTGATGACGGTGATATTTATGATGATGATAGGAATCATAATGATGGTGATGATGATGATGATGATGGGGATGAAGATGATGGTGACGATGGTTGGGATGAAGAAGATGATGGTTATGATAAAGGTGATGGTGATGATGATAATGATGATAGTGATGGTGATGATGATTGTGAGGATGATTATAATGATTATGATGATGATGGGGATGAAGATGATGGTGGAAATGATGATTGTGATGATGGGAATGACGATGGTGATGATGTTCATGATGATTGTAATGATGATGATTATGATGATAAGGACGATAATTACGATGGTGATGATCATGATCATGATGATAGTGATCATGATTATTATGATGATAATGATGATGGTGATAATGAGGATGATGATGGTGATGGGTACGATGATGATAGTGATGACAAAATCAATGAGAATGATGATAGTGATGACGATTATACTGATAGTGGTAGCAATTACAATGATAATGATGGCAATGATGATGAAATTATAAAGACTATAATAAGGATCATGAAAATAATGATAATAATAATTATAATGAAATAATTAAAATAATGGTAGTTTTAGTGAAGATGATGAAGATGACTTTAATTATGATAATCATAACAATACTAGTGATATTCATGATAACAATAATAATGATAATAACAATTTTAATAAAGATACTAATGATGATAATGGTACTAATGATAAGGATAAGTATAACTGTAATAATACTAATGACAATGATGATGATGATATCAAGCTTAATGATAATGATAATAATAATAATAATGATAATAATAATAATGATAATAATAGTAATGATAATGATAATAATAATAATAATTATTATTATTATTATTATTATAATGATAATAATAATAATGATAATAATAAAAAGGGTAGCAATTATGATAATAATGATAGCAATGATGACAATGATAATGATAGTAATTACGTTAATAATGATGAAAATGATAGCAATCATAATAATGCTTTTTTATCAATATATTACGCTCAGTGAATATAAGGATAATAATGATAATACTTACCATTAATAATGATGATGATAATAATGATAATAATATGATAATAGGAAAAATTATAAAAATAATAATCATTATTATTATGATTATAATGATTATGAAAAAAATAATGATAATAATGATAGCAGTAGTAGCAGTGGTAGTACTGATAAAAGCATAAATAATGATAATGATAATAATAATGATAAAAGGACTTGTAAATTCTCGGGAAAATAAAGTTTCATAAAGACATTAATCACAATAATGATAAGAATCATCGTCATTGTTGCTATTATCATTATTCTTATTTTCATTTGTAGATATGGGGATATATATGTAGATATGTATATATATATATAATATATATATATAGTATATATATATATACATATCATATATATATATACATAAATATGTATATATATATATAAATAAATAATATATATATACATATATATATATATATATATCTATATGTGTGTGTAGTGTGTGGTGTGT
>NW_028234416.1:10799841-10804841 GCF_977035675.1 Penaeus japonicus | reverse complement strand
TCTCATTCATCAATTTCCCTCTCTCCCCTTCCCTCTTCCTCTGATTCATCAATTTCCCTCTCTCCTTCCCTCTTCCTCTCATTCATCAATTTCCCTCTCTCCCCTTCCCTCTTCCTCTGATTCATCAATTTCCCTCTCTCTCCTTCCCTCTTCCTCTCATTCATCAATTTCCCTCTCTCCCTTTCCCTCTTCCTCTCATTCATCAATTTCCCTCTCTCCCCTTCCCTCTTCCTCTGATTCATCAATTTCCCTCTCTCTCCTTCCCTCTTCCTCTGATTCATCAATTTCCCTCCATCCCCTTCCCTCTTCCTCTCATTCATCAATTTCCCTCTCTCCCTTTCCCTCTTCCTCTGATTCATCAATTTCCCTCTCTCCCTTTCCCTCTTCCTCTCATTCATCAATTTCGCTCTCTCCCCTTCCCTCTTCCTCTGATTCATCAATTTCCCTCTCTCCCCTTCCCTCTTCCTCTGATTCATCAATTTCCCTCTCTCTCCTTCCCTCTTCCTCTCATTCATCAATTTCCCTCTCTCCCTTTCCCTCTTCCTCTCATTCATCAATTTCCCTCTCTCCCCTTCCCTCTTCCTCTGATTCATCAATTTCCCTCTCTCTCCTTCCCTCTTCCTCTCATTCATCAATTTCCCTCTCTCCCTTTCCCTCTTCCTCTCATTCATCAATTTCCCTCTCTCCTTTCCTCTTCCTCATTCATCATTTCCCTCCTCCTCCTCTTCCTCTGATTCATCAATTTCCCTCTCTCCCCTTCCCTCTTCCTCTCATTCATCAATTTCCCTCTCTCCCCTTCCCTCTTCCTCTCATTCATCAATTTCCCTCTCTCCCCTTCCCTCTTCCTCTCATTCATCAATTTCCCTCTCTCCCCTTCCCTCTTCCTCTCATTCATCAATTTCCCTCTCTCCCCTTCCCTCTTCCTCTCATTCATCAATTTCCCTCTCTCCCCTTCCCTCTTCCTCTCATTCATCAATTTCCCTCCATCCCCTTCCCTCTTCCTCTCATTCATCAATTTCCCTCCATCCCCTTCCCTCTTCCTCTCATTCATCAATTTCCCTCTCTCCCTTTCCCTCTTCCTCTGATTCATCAATTTCCCTCTCTCCCTTTCCCTCTTCCTCTCATTCATCAATTTCGCTCTCTCCCCTTCCCTCTTCCTCTGATTCATCAATTTCCCTCTCTCCCCTTCCCTCTTCCTCTGATTCATCAATTTCCCTCTCTCTCCTTCCCTCTTCCTCTCATTCATCAATTTCCCTCTCTCCCTTTCCCTCTTCCTCTGATTCATCAATTTCCCTCTCCCCTTTTCCTCCCATTCCTCAATTTCCCTCCGCTCCCTCCCTCTTCCTCTGATTCATCAATTTCCCTCCATCCCCTTCCCTCTTCCTCTGATTCATCAATTTCCCTCTCTCCCCTTCCCTCTTCCTCTGATTCATCAATTTCCCTCTCTCCCCTTCCCTCTTCCTCTCATTCATCAATTTCCCTCTCTTTCCTTCCCTCTTCCTCTCATTCATCAATTTCGCTCTCTCCCCTTCCCTCTTCCTCTGATTCATCAATTTCCCTCCATCCCCTTCCCTCTTCCTCTGATTCATCAATTTCCCTCTCTCTCCTTCCCTCTTCCTCTCATTCATCAATTTCCCTCTCTCCCCTTCCCTCTTCCTCTGATTCATCAATTTCCCTCTCTCCCCTTCCCTCTTCCTCTGATTCATCAATTTCCCTCTCTCTCCTTCCCTCTTCCTCTGATTCATCAATTTCCCTCTCTCCCCTTCCCTCTTCCTCTGATTCATCAATTTCCCTCTCTCTCCTTCCCTCTTCCTCTCATTCATCAATTTCCCTCTCTCCCCTTCCCTCTTCCTCTGATTCATCAATTTCCCTCTCTCTCCTTCCCTCTTCCTCTCATTCATCAATTTCCCTCTCTCCCCTTCCCTCTTCCTCTGATTCATCAATTTCCCTCCATCCCCTTGCCTCTTCCTCTGATTCATCAATTTCCCTCTCTCTCCTTCCCTCTTCCTCTCATTCATCAATTTCCCTCTCTCCCCTTCCCTCTTCCTCTGATTCATCAATTTCCCTCCATCCCCTTCCCTCTTCCTCTGATTCATCAATTTCCCTCTCTCTCCTTCCCTCTTCCTCTGATTCATCAATTTCCCTCTCTCCCCTTCCCTCTTCCTCTGATTCATCAATTTCCCTCTCTCTCCTTCCCTCTTCCTCTCATTCATCAATTTCCCTCTCTCCCCTTCCCTCTTCCTCTGATTCATCAATTTCCCTCTCTCCCCTTCCCTCTTCCTCTGATTCATCCATTTCCCTCTCTCCCCTTCCCTCTTCCTCTGATTCATCAATTTCCCTCTCTCCCCTTCCCTCTTCCTCTGATTCATCAATTTCCCTCTCTCCCTTTCCCTCTTCCTCTCATTCATCAATTTCCCTCTCTCCCCTTCCCTCTTCCTCTGATTCATCAATTTCCCTCTCTCCCCTTCCCTCTTCCTCTGATTCATCAATTTCCCTCTCTCCCCTTCCCTCTTCCTCTGATTCATCAATTTCCCTCTCTCCCCTTCCCTCTTCCTCTGATTCATCAATTTCCCTCTCTCCCCTTCCCTCTTCCTCTGATTCATCAATTTCCCTCCATCCCCTTCCCTCTTCCTCTGATTCATCAATTTCCCTCTCTCCCCTTCCCTCTTCCTCTGATTCATCAATTTCCCTCTCTCCCCTTCCCTCTTCCTCTGATTCATCAATTTCCCTCTCTCCCCTTGCCTCTTCCTCAGATTCATCAATTTCCCTCTCTCCCCTTGCCTCTTCCTCTGATTCATCAATTTCCCTCTCTCCCCTTGCCTCTTCCTCAGATTCATCAATTTCCCTCTCTCCCCTTCCCTCTTCCTCTGATTCATCAATTTCACTCTCTCCCCTTGCCTCTTCCTCAGATTCATCAATTTCCCTCTCTCCCCTTGCCTCTTCCTCTGATTCATCAGTTTTACTCTCTCCCCTTGCCTCTTGCATCATTTCAGACTGTTTCCTCTTGAATATTCCTTTTCTTTTTTCTTTTATTCTCTCCTTTTCTTTCTTTCTTCTTTCTTTCTCTGCTTTTCTTTCTTTTTTTCTTTTTTTCTCTCCTTTCTTTCTTTTTTATTTCTTTTTCTCATTTTTCCTCATATTTTCCTTTTGAATATTTTTCTTCTTTTTTCTTTCATTATCTCTTTTTCTTTCATTTTCTTTCTTTCTCTATTTTCCTTCCTTTTTTCTCTTTCTCCCCCTTTCATTTTTTATTTATTTCTTTCTCTCTTTTTCTTTTATTTTTGTTTTTTCTTCTCCTTTCAGTTTTTCTTTCTTTCTTTCTCTCATTTTCTCTCCTATTTTTCATCTTTTCCCGTCTTCCTTTTTCTATATTTCTCTCGTTGTTTCATCTCCCTTTTTTCCCAAATTTTCATTATCTTATTCCTACATACTCTTTTCTTCTCCTGTTATCTTATATCATACTTTACCTTCATATTTTATATATTTCAAACATCTTTTTCCCTTTCTTTTTTATCAGTGTCTGCCTCCTGTTTAGATTATCCCTCATTTTACTTTTTTCTTCCCTTATTTGCCATTTACCGCGGTTTCCCCTTTCACTTTCATCTTAGAAGAAGAATGAAAAAGGACAATTGATAGGAAAGGAAACACGAAAATGTAAGAGGAAGAGAAACCTGGGGAGAAAAAACAAGAAGGGGTTAGAATTTAAAAATAGAAAGCAAATAAGAGAGTCAGAGAAGAGGGGAAGAGAAAGAGAGAGGGAGAGGGGCAGGAAGAGAGGACGGGAGAAAGAAAGAGAGAGAGAGAGAGACAGGGAGGGAGGGGGAGAGAGAGAGAGAGAGAGAGAGAGAGAGAGAGAGAGAGAGAGAGAGAGAGAGAGAGAGAGAGAGAGAGAGAGAGAGAGAGAGAGAGAGAGAGAGACAGACAGACATACAGACAGAGAGAGAGAAAAAAAAATGGATAGAGGGAAGGAAGGAGGGAGAGGGGGAGGAAGAGAGTGAAAGAAAGAAAGAGAGAGAGAAGGAGGGGGAGAGAGAGCAAGAGGCAAGCGAGCAGAACCTACTGAATATTACATCAGCGCGATGGAAGATATGCAGGTGGCTCGGAATACGTCAGATGGAACCGAGATGTCAGGACGAAGGCGAAAGGGGAGATCAGAAAGACGGGAAGAAGAATGTAGGGTAAGCAAAAAGAGAGAAAAGGTAATAAATGCGTGGGGGAAGAGTTAGAGAGGAAGAGGAGATACTTAGAGAGGCGAAAGGGACGCAAAAGGCGCAGAGAAACAAGGGATAAAGGACAGAGAATAAACAAATATGTAAAGAATTAATTTTTACCAAAAGGTTCAGGACATGAAAATACGTAGGGTGGAACACGAGACATCATGGGAACTTGTGCAACAGGTTACGTAACAGCATAGAACACGTTTGTGCAGTAAAGGCTGTAAAATTGCTAGTGGAAGAGAGAGGAGTGGAAGAGAGCGAGTGAGAACAAAGATAAAAGACATCAAAAAAAGAACAAGAATAAAGAAACAGAGATAAAGAGGAGACAGATAGTGAAAGAATGTTAAAAATGGAAGGAAGAAAGACAGCGAGATTGTCTGGAAAATCTCAAAGGAAAATGCAGAATTCTCAATCTCCCTGACAATGGCTGACGAGCGTGACTGCAGAACATCCTGGCGTCGGAGGACCAAACAATAACATTACCGTCCAGCTTCGCTTCCTTCCCCTTCCATCATCCTCTTATACAGGAAAGTTCACCGCGCATTCTCCCTTTTTCTGCCGCATTCCCTCCTTCTCTCGCCTCTTGCTGGTTTGTTTGAGTGGGGGGTTTTCCCTTTCTTTCTTTTCATTTCTTTCTTTTTGGTAAGTCTCTTTAATATTTTTTTTTTCATCTTCTATTCTTTCCTCCTTTCTTTTTTTTTCTATCCCTAGCGCTTCCATTTTTCCTTCCACATTTCCCCTCTTCCTTACTCCTCCTTACTGTTTCATCAACCTCCCCCCTTT
>NW_028234416.1:10749841-10759841 GCF_977035675.1 Penaeus japonicus | reverse complement strand
TGTTGTGTGTGTGTTTTTGAGATATGAAGAAGATAATATTTTTATAATTTAGAGTATTTATATATTTAATCATTATATATATTATATATATATATATATATAATTTATATATATATATATATATTATATGTTTTTGTGTTTTGTGTGTGTGTGATGTTTTTTTTTTGATAATATATATATATTAATTAATATATATATATATATATATATATATATATATATATAATATAGTTATATAAATATCAATAAATTATTATATAAATATAAAAATATATAAATATCTAAATATAACTTAAAATTATATAATGAATATAAATAAATCTAACTCAAAACTATACACTCACCTCATAAACACACACTATCACCTAAAAATCGATAAAAATCCTTATGTGTTATCTCCCTTCCTGTCCTCAGCCTCGTCCAATATCAAATGTCTTTATTTCTTGCGAAATAAGGATGTTTCCCGTAGACCTCGATCCCACGCTGCCAGTATATAAGAAATCTTGGCATGAGTCTTAAGATTAAAAGCAGACGTGGCGAGGGCATTGATTATGTGATTGCCTCAAAATAATCACAAAAGGAATTTTTACTTATTTTTCTTCCTTCTCTGCAAAGTGGTACTGTTCCCGATGCTCCTCACGTGCAGATGACCACCACCTGGATCCAGCTGACTGACAAAGGGCATTAGGGGAAATATAACACAATTACGTCGAGGGAAACTAGTAAACCAGCTGCAAGTGACCGGTTCGCCGCAGCTTCGGGCAGCAAGTGGAAGAGGATTCGGATGGTGTTCCCCAGTGTTCCCATATGAATAATTGTTTATTTATTTTATGCAGTGTTTATGGCTCTGGGAACATTATTCCCAGCGCTATTTTATGTACAACGTTGAGAGTGTATTGCATCCTTTTTCAGCGGAGTGTTGCGTCTAGTATCCTGTTTCGTTGCAGAAAAACTAGTTCAAACAGGGACGAGGTGACCTGTTCATAGTTTTTCGCATCCAGACCTTTATTTTTCTCAAGCAGAAAATAAAACTAGAAAATATAGTCATGTTATCAATGTGAATTTCATATGAACCATATAAATTCAGTTAATGCATGATATTTTCATATTACACATCATTCTAATTTCTTGCATATGATCGATCAAATTGTCCAAGTAATATATTCATCCTTCCCTCACTGTTAAACGTATTTCAATTGAAAAATAAAATATAATTAATCAAATAAAATAACATTAATAACAATCGTGACATCATTCATTGTAAGTGAGAGGTTTCTGTTTCTTTCGCGTAGGAAACCTTATCTTCTACTTGATACTTTAGATGCTCTCTCTCTCTCTCTCTCTCTCTCTCTCTCTCTCTCTCTCTCTCTCTCTCTCTCTCTCTCTCTCTCTCTCTCTCTCTCTCTCTCTCTCTCTCTCTCTCTTCTTCTCTCTCCTCTACCTCTCTATGCTCTCTCTCTTAATCTCTCTCTCACTTCCTCAATCTCTCTCTCTCTCACCTAAATCTCTCTCTCTCTTTCTCAATCTCCCCCTCTCTCCTCCCTCTCTCTTCTCCACACCTCTCTCCCTCTCTCTTTCCACACCTCTCTCTCCATTTCCTCTCTCTCTACACTACTCCCTCTCTACTCTCTCTCTCTCTTCCCTTCCATCCCTCTCACTCTCTCTTTCGTCCTCTCTCTCTCTCTCTCTCCTCTCTCACCTCTCTTCTCTCCCTCCCTTTCCCTCTCCTCACTCTCTCCTCATCTCTCCTCAATCTCTCTTCCTCTCCTCTCTCTCTTCCCTCTCCCCTCTCTTTTCCCCTCTCTTCTCTCTCCACTCTCCTCTCTCTTCTCCTCTTTTTTTTCCTCTCTCTCACCTCTCTCTCTCCCTCCCTTTCTCTCTACCTCTCTTCTTACATCCATCCTCTCTCTCTCTCTCTCTCTCTCTCTCTCCTCTCTCTCAACTCCCTCGCTCTTCCTCTCTCCCCCCTTCTCTCTCTCTCTCCCTCCTCTCTCTCTCTCCCTCTCTCTCTCTCTCTCCCTCTCTCCCTCTCTCTCCCCCTCCCCCCCTCCCCCCCTCTCTCTCCCCTTCTCTCTCTCTCCCTCCCCCCCCCCCCCCCCCCCTCTCTCTCTCTCTCTCTCTCGCTCTCTTTTTTCTCCTTTCCTCTCCCTCCCTTCCCTCTCTCCTCTCTCTCCCTCTCTTCTCTCTCTCTCTTCTCTCACCCCTCTCTCTCTCTCCTCCCTTCCTTCCTCTTCCTCTCTCTCCTCTAAATCTCTCCTGTCCTCCTCTCTCTCGTCTCTCTCTCTCTCTCTTCCCCTCGCTCTTCTCTTCCGTCTCTCCCTCTTCTTCTCTCATCTTCTCTTTCTCTCTCTCTCTCTCTCTCTCTCTCTCTCTCTCTCTCTCTCCTTCCTCTCCCTCATCTCTCCCCTCTCCTCTTAATCCCCCTCTCTTCACTCCTCTCACTCCCCTCCTCTCTCATCTCTCTCTCTCTCTCTCTTCTCTCCTCACCTCACTTCTCTCCCTCTTCTTTCTTTTCCCTTCTTTTCAAATCTCTTCTCTTTCTTCATCCCTCAATCAATCTCTCCTCTTTTCTCCTCTCATCTTTCTTCTTCTCCCCTTATCTAATTTCCTCTCTTTCTCTTCTTCTCTTCTTTTTTTCCTTACTCTTCTCCTCTCTCTCTCTCTCCTCTCTCCTTTTTTTCCCTCTCTCTTCTCTATTTTCCCTCATCTCTTATTATCTTCCCTCTATCTCCTCCCTCTCTCTCTCTCTCTCTTCCTCTCTCACTCTTCGCTTTTTTTCTGTTCTCTCTCCTCCTTCTCCTCTCCTCTTTCTCTTCTTCTTCTCATCTCCTTTCCTCTTCCCTCCTCCTCTCTCTCTTCTCCCTCCTCTCATCTCCTCCCTCTACTCTCTCTCTCTCTCTCTCCATGCTCTCCCCTCTTTCTCCTCTCTATCTCTCTCAACTCTTCTCTCTCTCCTTCTCTTTTCTCTATCTCCCTCCTCTCTCCCTTTCTCTTCTTCTCCCCCTTCTTTCTACCCCCCCCCCCTCCCCCTTCCTTCCTTCTTCCGTCTCTCTTCTCCTCTCTCACTTTCTCTTTTCTCTCTTCCCTCCGTCCCTCTCTTCTCTCTCTCTTCCCTCTTCTCTCTCCCTCTTCCCTTCTCTTTCCCCCCCTCTCTCTCTTCTCTTCTCTCTCTCTCTCTCCCTTTCTCTCCTCTCTTTTCTCACTTCCTCTTCTCTCTCTCTCATCCTTTTCCCCTCTCTCTCTCTCTCTCTCTCTTCTCTCTCCCCTCCTCTCTCTCTCTCTTTTCCTCCTCTCTTTCCTTCTTCTATCTTCTCCCCCCCCCCCCCCTCTCTCCTCACTCTCTCTCTCTTGCTCTCTCTCTCTCTCTTCTCCTCTTTCCTCTCTCCTCTCTTTCCTCCCTCCCTCTCTCCCTCCCTCCCCTTCTCCTCTCACCCCCCCCCCCTCTCTCTCTTCTCTTA
The DNA here is from genome assembly GCF_977035675.1 of Penaeus japonicus. NCBI lineage: Eukaryota > Metazoa > Arthropoda > Malacostraca > Decapoda > Penaeidae > Penaeus > Penaeus japonicus. The sequence goes on along the minus strand of NW_028234416.1, from coordinate 10,756,383 downwards.
TCTCTCTCTCTCCTCCTCTTCTCTCTCTCTCCCTCTCTCTCCTCCCTCCCTCCCTCTCCTCTGTCAAACCCCCCCCCCTCTCTCTTCTCCTCTCTCTCTCTCTCTCTCTCTCTTTTCTCTTCTTCTCATCTTTCTCTCTTCATCTCTCTTCCTCTCTCTCTCTTCCCTTCTCTATTCTCTCTCTTTCTCTTCGTCTCTCCCCCCCCTCTCTCTCTCTCTCTCCTCTCCTCCTCCCCTTCGTCGCATAGGCTCCCCTCCCAGCTCTATCGATCCCCTTATCTTCCGCTTCCAAACTTCCCGGGCGTAATCAGAGCTCAGTGATGGAAAAATTCAGAACTCTTGCAACAGATCGGAAAAGGGAGAGCAAGAGGAAGGCAGAGAGATGGAGGATAGGGGGGGCAGAAATAGAGAAAAAGGGGGGGGAAATGGGGGAGGGAGGGGAGCTAAAAGGGGGGAGAGGAGAAGGAAGATACAAAAAGAGAGAGAGAGAGGACAGCAAACAGGGGAGGGAGGGAAGGGAAGAGAGGAGAGAGAGAGAGAGAGAGAGAGAGAGAGGGAGAGAGAGAGAGAGAGAGAGAGAGGGAGGGGGGAGAGGAATAAAGAGAGAGAATGAGAGAGAGGGGGAGAGAAAGGGAGAGGGAGAGAGAGAGAGAAGAGAGAGAGAGAGAGAGAGAGAGGGGGGAAAGGGAAGAAGAGAGAGAGAGGGGGGGAGGGAGAGAAAACAGAAGAGAGGGGGATGAAGGGGGAAGAGGGAGAAAGAAAGAGGAGAAGGGGAAGGGGGGGGGAAGAGGGGGGGAAGAGGAGAGGGGGGGGGGAAGAAGAGAGAAGAGAGAGAGAGAAGGAAAAACCGAGGCGCTAACAGACAGAGGGACGTACCGAGAGCGAGTTTAAATAAAGACAGTGACAAAAAAAAAAGGGTTATGAAAAAAAATACACGGGGAATATCTCTAAAAATTTTTTTTAAAACCCACCGACAAAAAAAAAGGGAAAACCCAGACTTCACATACCGCGTTAGCACTTTTACACACTCAACACACGCAAACACAACAAACCCTATACGTATGACGCCAAAACCGTGTGGAAATTTGGGGTTTTTGGGCCGTCAATTAATCGCCGGCCACGTGGGGGCGCCGGTCGGGAAACCAGCAAGGAGTGCCCCTTTGCCCTTTTACGAATAAAAAACTGGATACACAAAGGCAGTCAAAAAGTTTAAAATATTTTTTTATTCGATGTCTGTATAAAATATTTTCCCCCATTTTTTTTTTTAAATTGTGATCAACGTCACTGATTTTGAGATGTGACGGTCACTGTAAAATCTTTGATTTTTATTTTCCACTGACTTTTTAAAAAAAATCAAGGTTTTCCCAAATTCCCTTTAAAATTTGATATAAACAAATTTCCCCCCCAGTTTCCCCGGTCGAGGTCTTTCCCCTTTATGCCCTTCCCTGACTTTAAAAAATCCCCTCCCCCTTGTTCTTTTCAGCGTTTTTTTTTTTTTTTTTTTTTTTTTTTTTTAGTGATTATATTTTTTTTCGTTAAGTTCATATACTGTGTTATCAATTGAAAAAATCTTATAAGCATACCCTTTTTTTGGGTTCTGTATCTGTTTGTGATATACCCCCTTTAAAAAAAATTTAAATTGTGATAGAAATAGCTTTTCCTCGTCCATTTCTCCTGAAATCGTTGACTTGTATTCTTATTTTTTTAGCCATTTACGAAAATACCAGATTCTATCTATTTTGTAACTCTGAAAATGTTACCCCCCGGGACATACTTTTTGGGGGCAGCTTCGTTACATTTTTGAAATATTGTTTTTTTTTCCCGTTGTATGTAGTTGCGTTTTTTGTTTGTCGGGGGGAGAAAAAAAAATTAAAAATACCATATTAAAAGAAGAAAAAACCAAATCCGCCCAATCTCATCCTCACTTCCCACTTTCCCTTTTTTCCCCGTGTGTATCATCATTTTTAATACATTTCTCTGACTGCTGAGGTTTGAGTGTGAGAGTGTTCGACTGTAGTATCCTTGGTTTTTTCTACTTTAAAAGCATTTCTCAGAAATGCATGAATAAGCATTGGGTTTTTTTTTGCGCAGAAGTCAATGAAAAAAAAAAAAAAGCAAAAACAAGTCAAAGAAAAAAAAAAAAAAATTGCAAAAAAAAAAAAAAAAAATAATAAAAAAAATAAAAAAAAAAACATTATAAACATGTGGGGCCCTCATCGAAGGGCCAAATTGGCACCATTAAAACTTTAAAACGAAAAATTTCCAGGAACGGGAATTGGGGGCTTCCGGCCCCGTCCTCCCCCCGGGAAAAAGTCCCTTCCCCGCCTTCCAAATTTTCCCCAGAACTATATTGATTACTTCCTACTACCGAGAAAATTGTTGCGAAAGCACAAACTGTTTGTTTATCCCCCAGTGCTTGCAAAATACACACAAAATAAAAAAACCCTTTGCAAACAGGGGGCCCTTTTTGCTCTAGGAGTGAAGATAGCGGGTCGAATGTCGGAAACGGGGCGAGGAAAGGGTTTTTCGGAAATTAGTTTTTTACAGTTCCAATAACATTTTCCATTATTAATTTTTCCCCTAGAACACAGCAGTACCAAATCGTTTTTCTGAGACATATTTGGTTGCTAATCCCAAAAAAAAACACGTAAAATTTCATAAAACCCAAAATTTTTTAAAGGGTGATATGTTTTGGTATATGTAGATACAATACACACACACACAACACACACACACACACAAAACCCACACACACGCACACGACAACAAACACAAACCCACCACACACAACAACCACAACAAACACACACACACACACTAACCACACACCACACACACACACACATACAATATATAAATATATAATATATATATAAATATAATATAAATATCTATATATAAATAATATATATATATATATAAACACACACACCCACAAACACACCAACACACCAACCCCAACACACACACACACACCCACACACAACAAATAATAACAAAAACAATATAATATATATATATATATATATATATATATAATAAAATATAATATAATTTAAATATAATAAACACACCCCCCACAATAAGTGGTTGTGGGTAAAATTTGTTTTCCTCTGTTTTATTTAACAAAAATAAAGAAACAAACGAAAACCATTCCGCGTACGAGATGATGCTGAAATTTATCACTTAATATTTCCCTTTTTCCCTCCCTCTCTCTCTCCCTCTCTCTCCCTCTCTCTCTCTCTCACTCCCCCCTTTTCTCTCCTCTCCCCATCTCTCTCTCTCACTCTTCTCCCCCTTCCCCTCTCCCCCTCTCCCCCTTTCTCTCCCCCCTCCTCTCTCTTTTTTTTCCCTTTCCCTTTTTTATTCCCCCCTCTCTTTTTTTCTGTTGCACAACAATTAGACGATTTACCCAACGCCCAAATCTTCAGCCACCATTTGTTTATAAGTGATAACCGAAAAAATAAGGTTTGCAATTTTGGTTTTTTCCCATCCTTTCCTCTTCTAATAAAGTTTATCCCCATAAACTTCACGAGTTTAACCAGATGGACGAGGGCTGAAGAATATCATGAAAAGAAGGGTTTTCTTTTGAACCAAAAAAATATGTTTTTCAGTTATAGAATATGGTCTTTTGGTTCCGCTGTTTTTTTATTTTTTTTTTCTTGTTTTTTTTTTTTTTTTTTTTTAACTACGGGTTGGAAGAGTTTTGGGGCGCGAACGAAAAGATGAGCTCGAATAATGCAATTGATTATACTCTATAAATGAATTGAAATAGGGTGAAATTGTTTTATTCTGTCATTCGTTATGGTAATTATATGTTTTTATTTTATATTCTTAATTTTGTATTTTTTCTTTTAGTCTGATCTTGAATTTTTAGTATACGGATGAACTTGATAATTTTATCATTTCATTTGTAATAATATAAAATAGGATAAATAATATATATATATATATATATATATAATTTATATATAAATATTAAAAAAATTTTGTAATATATATTTTCATATAAAAATATATATATTATATATAATAATATATAATAAATGTAAATTTTAATTTTACAAAATTGTGTGTGTGTGGGTGTTTTATATTTAATATAAATATATATATAAAATAAATATATATATATAATATATTTTTTTTATAATTATATATAAATATATAAGCATGTATATATATAAATAATTACATATATTTTATTAAAATGAAAATAATTATAATATTATATATATAAATATATTTTAAAGTATGTGTATGTAACACACACACGCCACACACACACACATACACACACACACACACACACACACACACACACACACACACACACACACACATACAAATAACACACACCCATACCCCACACACACACACATACACATAACACACACACAAACTGTATATATATAAAATATAATTATATATATATATTAATATTAATATATAAAATTATATACAAATATAAAAAAATAAAAATATTATTTTTATATATTTTAATTATATATAAATAAATTTTGATATTATTATAAAAAAAATATATAAAATATATTTAAAATTTTATAAACAAATAAATATAAAAATAAAAAAATAAATTAAAAATTATAAATAAATTAATATGTACATGTTAAAATATATATAATATATATATAAAATATATATATAATATATAAATATATTAATATATACAAATAAAATATAAATTATATATAATATATAATATTAATGAAATATAATAAAATAAATTTTTATATATATATTATAAATATATTTATATATATATATAATAAATATATTTTTATATTTATATAAATATATATATATATATAATGTGTTGTGGGGTGTGTAGTGTTGTGTGGTGTGTGTTGTTTTGGTGGTGTGAGTGTGTGTGTTGGTAAAAGGTGAATGTGTGTGTGTGGTGTGTGTGTGTTTTGGGGGTTGTGTTATATATATATAAAATATTATATATAAAATATATAAAATATAAATATATAAAATTTTATATATATATATTATAAAAACACACCACACCCCACACCCACACACACCTACAATATAAAATAAGAAATATATCACTTATCTAAATATAAAAATTAAATAATATAAATAAATCATCTAATCGGTAAAAATTAAAAAAAATCCAACTAAAAAACAAACTCAAATACATAAAAAAAATAAGATGGGGGGGGTGGATAACCCCCCCTAAAAAACCTCCCTAAAACATCACTATTCACCAAAAAATAACTCTATTTCACACTCCAAAACCCATCACATAAAAAAAAAAACTCCCCAAAAACAAAAACGAAAAATATAAAAAAAATCATTCATGTTGAGGAGTTTGTTGTTTTGAATTTTTTAAAATTTTCACAGTGACAGACAACAGAACACTCACAACTCCACTCTCCCTCAACTCTCTCCCCTCTCACCACAAACACTAGACATTACCCCTAGTGAGACCCTCACCAATCACCAAAACCAATCAAAAAATATCACTCACAAACACAATAAATTAAACAACTCCCAAAAACACTTTCCCCTCTAACTCAAACCCCCCTACACAAAAGTCTCTCCAACTCACACAAAATCACCACTCACCCTCTCACAAACCCCCCACTCATTTAAAAGTTACAATACTCAAAAAATTCAACACACTCCCACACACAACTAACACACTCCCCCACCAAATAAAAAAAAACTCTAAAACCTCAAAAAATTTCACACTCAAACACTAAAAAAAACAAAACTCTACCCACCCCAAACACAAACCCAAAAACCCATCAAATAACTCACAAAAAATCAACACATATCACGCTAGCAAAAAACGTCTATAGCGTATCAATAACTCTTTAAAAAAAAAATAATTTCTAAAAACTTATTTTATCCTAAAATGAGGAGGAGGGTGTGTTGTGTGTGTGTTGTGAGTGTGTGTGTGTGTGGTTAGAGTGTTTTGGGGGATTGAAAGGGACGCTGCTAAAAAAGGAATCAAAAAAATCAGCCACCCTCGCCCTTCCAAAAAAATCCCTCAAAGTCACGCCAAAAACCCAGAAAAACGAAATCCAATAAGAACTACAAGTCCTTTCAGTCCAAACAGAGAAAAAAAACATATTGAAAATTAAACTATTCCAGTTTTTCCCAGTTGTCATTATTCGTAATGATTTATGCGCTCTTAAGGGTGTATCCACCAGGCCCCTCTTTGAGGATTATGAACTCTATGACAGGGGGCCATAAGTAGAAATTCTATACGATGCGGCTAGTTAACTTATGCATCATATATCTTGGCGTTTTTATCTTGTTTTGATTCAGTATCAAGCGTGGGCTGATTAAAAGTAGCGCAGAGGTTTTGATGTTTTGGAAAAATAATTTTATCGGTGTTCATTGGAAAAAAAAAAGTTTTTTGTTTAGATATATATTTGCTGTGTTTGGTGGCAGGGAATGTGGGTATGTTGTGAAAGAGTGAGTTAGAGAGAAAGAGAAGGGGATTGAGAGAGTGAAAGGGGGGGGGGGAGAAAAGGAGAGTAATATAACAAGAGAGTAAGAGAAAA
>NW_028234416.1:10734841-10737341 GCF_977035675.1 Penaeus japonicus | reverse complement strand
TGCTAAAATCTCTTGATAACATGCGAGAGAAGCTCAACTGTGTTATTAGAGATTAACGGTAGTCTCCCGACTAAATTGCCCCCCCCCCCCCAACAAGACAATTAGGGCCAGTAGGTGGAGGTATCTGGCCCCACGCCTCTTAAATATGATTTCCCAGTCAAACAACGGCCCTCATTCCCTGGAAGCGAAGTAGTCCCTAGTTACGGCAGCAATCAGGATCGCTCTGGAGCAGAGGGTGCGAAAAATATTCGGTTTGACCGAGGCCGCTTTATGATGCTGAACCTCTTCACATACAGTGTTAGGACTTTGGGAACAGAATCTGATTGACACTGCTAGAAGAACATTTGTTTATTAAATGGAATATCGTAGGTCTTTCTGAAGTTAGAAAACTAGGCGAAGAGCAGAAATTACCAAATACGGACACTTACTATATTGGTTAGGTAAATCAAGACGCAAGAATTAAGAGTATATTTCTTAGTTCACAAGCGCCTCGAAAAGTATATCAGGGGATTCTACAGTGTGAGCGAAAGAGTAGCTTCTGTAAAACTGAAATTAAACGAATGGTATAACCTAAAAATTATCCAAGTATATGCTCCCACATGCAGCCATAGTTATTAGGTGATGGAGAGCTTCTATTAAGATGTGCAAGCAGCTACCGATAGAGCAAAAACCCATTTTACCGTAAGCGTTATCAATAAAGCAAATGTCGGTAGTGACCATAGACTGGTCAGAAGTAGAGTTAATTTACAGCTAATAAGGGAACGGAATAAGCTCACACAGAAGCCACTCGTTAATCTAACATTAAGAATAAGGCGACAAAATTTAGTCTTACCATCCGAAACAGATACTCAGCTCTCGAAGAAGATTTTGACATAGACCAAATGAACGACCAATGCAGTGAGAGAATAAAGGAAGCGGTGTAGACGAAAAAGAAAAATTCAGAAACCTTTCGGTAGAAAGAAAAAGGCTTATGAAATAGCGTAGGGAAATGAAAACAACATCAATCAGATGCAAAATAGAATCAGCAGAGTTAACTAAGACGATAAACAGAGGAAAGTGTGCGAAAACATACGCGTTAAGACAGCAAAGAGGAGACTCGGAATAGGGGGAAAATAAAAGTACGCAGTAAAGAAGCCCGATGGAGAGATGACATACAATAAAAATTAAATTATCAAAGTCGTAGAAGACTTCTATTGCGACTTATACCATTCAAATGATCAACCACGTACGGAGACAAACACAAGAATTGGAGATGTCTCTATAAAAGGGGCATTAAAAGGCATGAAAAGAGGAATTAAAAAGGGTACTAAATAAAAAGGCATGAAAAAAGGAAATAAAAAGGGTACTAAATAAAAAGGGCACTAAAAGGCATGATAAGAGGAAATAAAAAGGGCACTAAAAGGCATGAAAATAGGAAAAACACTATGAGAAGAGGGCATTAGTGTAGATCTTATTCAAGATGCAGGAGTGATTGCGGCAGTAAAACCGGCCAATCTTTTTAACAAATGTCTAAGAGGAATCCATAGATGCCAATATTGTGGTATTTAGCGACACGGCACTTTTCTGAATTATTATCTAACTGACTTTGCATAATCATGTAGTTATCTATTCTATTAACTATTTTCCAATCAAGGTTGGTCTTTCAAAATGTTTAGGAATATACTAGTATCGCTGAAAAAAATTGTCGTTTTCTCTAATCTAGCATATTTGATTCTTTGTATTTTGTGGGTAACTGTGCTAAATATGATAGTTCATGCTTTAACCTCCACAAATACGGTATTACTTTAAAATGGCTGGCTGCTTCTGTGGACGACCAATAATAGAATCAGTACCAAAGGAAGGGAATCACATAACAAAGTAAAACAGACTATAAAGACAAAAGTAAGCCACTCACAAGCCTTTGCAAACACATCCTAGAGATGAACAAGGTTTTTTTCCCGTTTGAGGTTAAAATAGATAATAACAATAAATCTAATGCTGAATAATCCATGAGGGTTATAATCAAAAATAAAATTAAAACCTATACAAAATGACTAGTCAAACTAATAATGAATGAGAAAAATATCACTTAATACAATTTCCTATTCATAAGATGCTGCCCATTGATATTAATATTAGACTACTTTATCATCAGGATATATAAGTATTTATCACTATTTACATCTTACAATAGTCTGTCATTTCCTGAGATTTTAAAACTGCATTGTCTTCATTGGTGTATCACGCGTCTGTTGCAATAGCCAATTAATTAATCAGAAGAGTCAATAGGGAAAAGTGTACATTTCCATATCCATATTTCGCTTCTAGCCAGCCAGGAAGGGGCTAGGCCTATCCCGACTTACTCACGACAGGTTTGGTTGATTTGCTTGAGCCACACTTTTCGAGGTCCTCCTACAGGCCTCCTCCACTCAGGATTGTCTCTGAAAGGACAGCCTGATGGATCGTCCACAAGGACTTGAGCCAAGTGTATGTATATCCTGTATTGGTGTTCCCACATTGT
>NW_028234416.1:10722341-10724841 GCF_977035675.1 Penaeus japonicus | reverse complement strand
AATAATCAAGCATTAGCTTAGAAAATTTACGTAATCCCAGTTTTGATTGTGAAAAAATATTACGTTGTTACAATCAAGATTGAGTAAGTAAATTCAACTGAGAAATACACAAAATGAACAAAGTTCAAAATACCATCAAACTAGGTGGTAATACATATAGCAATTCAAATACGAAACCATCGTTTACATTCGAAAAACTCCTTCACAAGAGTGAGTTGAAACCCTCCTGTATAACGAAAAATAAGCCAAAGCAACTTCTCCGTAATGTTTATTTAAAACAGATTCCACAAAAACAAGAACAAGAAAAACAGTTGTTGTAAGACTTTCAAATTTGGAACCAACGGTTAAATAACGATCGAGCTGTAAAACTAGACAACGATAACATGAAAAACGCCTACAATGAGGCTTCAAAAATGAAATGATAAGAGCGCTAATCATGAGCGTGCAAGAAAAAGAATGAGGAGCATAAAGGTGGAATAACCCGCTAGTTACGATGATAACATCATAAAAAAATAAGACGGGGATAACTGACAATATTAAATGAACGGGATATATTACCAATGATTTCAACTTCTGAGGCTAATGCATAATCCGTACAGTGCACCATCATACCGAGACCAAATAAAGAGTTGAACTAGGAAAAAAACACCAGGTAAAAATGGAGTAGTAACACTCAAGTTGATTTTAAGCCCCCCCCCCCCTTCGCATAGGTCTAAGCCTCCGCCATTCAGCCAAGCCCCCCCCCCCATCCCATCCCATTGCCACATGTCAAGGAGGTCGTGACCTTCTGGCATGCGGAGGTCACACATTCCCGATCGAAAATCCTGGCAGCGGTTACATCCAGTTGTGGTCACGTCACGGCGTCAAGTCACCCCCGCCACCGCACTTCGACTTGTAAATGCTTTGAGCACGACCTCTCCTTAAAGGAAAGCCATTTGAGCCTTCCATCTGCCAGACAAAAACTGTATTTTCTATTTTTTATTGGACTTTTCCACTCGGTTCCGTGGTTCCCTGACTTTCTGTGGTGAAAACGCTGTTTCCGTCATGTGTTCGGTGCTCTCATGAATGAGCACCGGAATAAACAGACACAGGCACGCAAATTAAATGTAAGTTTTATCAGATGTATACAACATATTAAATTCTAGCCTAATGTAGAGCACGTGATCAGAAGAATGTGGATAGACCAAACAAAGAAATTATAGTAATATGTTTCCCACCCTACAGTAACGGGCAGGAGCTTTCACACTGACAAACAATGGGTTGAAGGAAGGTCGTCAGATGGCGGCCTGCTCGTGCCACCTGCTCCCTTCCGCAGCATTTAGACACGTTACATCCCAGTTTTCCACCGTCGAAACTTTTATATCAGCGTCTTCGCTCCAAGATCAGATGGAATTCCGATGCTGACGATCGTCAATTTATTTACATTATCATTTTAATGAGAAAATGTCACCCTTTGCTCCGCGACACGACAGGAACCTTTCCAGAGGCAAGGTTGTGCGGGTCACACCAAGCCGGGCCGGGCCAAAGGTCGAGTGCGGGTGAAAGGCAAAGCCGCTGGTGGTAGTGCCGCGAAGCATAATACATCTGTCGAGTCTAACTGATGTAATTCCCGGTGCTTCCTCAGAATGAACTTCCAAAACAGTCATTAAGCTGAAAAGGAAGTCACAGCCGGGTGCAGAAACCAGGTTCGGAGTCCTAGATTCGGCTGCGAGTGAAAGGAGTCTCCCGGTGGTGATAGACAGATGAAGACTCCCAACGTGTTTATGACCCCGTCCCGGCAGACTGGTGTCGCGTCTGGCCGGAAACATTCCTCACGTGAGAACGAGTTACCTTCGGCATTTTAGTTTGATCTGTTTTTGTCGCGCCCCGAGACTGCCATTGGCGAAGGTCGGGCCACGGTGTGTTCTTTCTCGCATTGAATCTTCGCTCCCACATGGCGTTCTGCGCCCGGCTGGCACTGGGAAGGCATCTGATGCTCTCTCATTCCTACCTTTCTTTTCACATTTGTTTTCTGTCTTCTTTTTTCACTTATCCCCTCTTTTTACTCATAATAAAATGAATAGCTAAATTATGTACGCCCAGCTTTCAACCACAACAATAAAGCATCTATCAAAGAAAGTTCGTAACAATACATCCTCAAGCACACGCTGGACTGACAGGTTATTTATACAAGAAAACCGCCAAAGACTTCATGACGAAGGGCTTAGTTACTCATGGCACGGAGGGAAGGCTACCTCTACCTCGCCCGATGCTCGCTAGATGGCAGTAATTTATCAGCATTAGCCGACGGCCCTGGGACATTCCGACCACACCAGGATGCTGATTTAGACGTAATTTCCATTCATTAGAATTCTGGATTTAAAAGAAATTGTCTGATTACAGCATTTATAGAGATATTTAAAGAATGCAAATCGCAGCTGGGAAGAAAAAGACAAATCTCAAGATTCGGGCCACCTGTGCATGAATAGTCCCAGGAGGCGGGTCGGGAAAGCCATCTATG
>NW_028234416.1:10702341-10712341 GCF_977035675.1 Penaeus japonicus | reverse complement strand
TTCTGACAAGGTCTTTGCAAAAAAAGAAAAGAAAAAAAGGAAAAAAAACTACTCATTAAGCAATTTACATTGAATACTTGGGATTCCGTCAAACAATTCTGTTCTTTTCGAGTCCTGAAAATATGTTTATGAACAATATATGTGTGTTTATGAACTAAACGTGTTTCTAATCGCACTGCGTGAGACAATGCTAATCTACCACCAAAACAAATATACACACGATTTTATTTAAAAACCCTTTCAGACTTCACGGTTATTAACTAATCAATTATTTTTAAACACACTACCATGGTACGAAGTCAACGGACACAGATTATTAATGGGTTTGCTCAAGGTCATGGAAATATAGAGATCAGCGAAATCTGAGCCCTCGCCAGTGGCAGGGATCGAGACAATGCAATCGGCATAATTGTTTGTGTGTCAAGAGGACGCGTTCATATTCATGGCATGACAAGCTGTTGTGGTAAGGATGAAGGGGAGGGCAGGTGAATGTAAGAGGAGGAGGAGGAGGAGGAGGAGGAGGAGGAGGAGGAGGAGGAGGAGGAGGAGGAGGAGGAGGAGGAGGAGGAGGAGGAGGAGGAGGAGGAGGAGGAGGAGGAGGAGGAGGAGGAGGAGGTGGTGGTGGTGGTGGAGGACCAAGAAAAGAAGAAGGCGGAAAAAAGAAGAATAAAATATGAAAAAGAAGAAGAAAAGGATTGGAGGAGGGAAAGATGAAGAACAGGAAGAAAAGAAGAAAGATATAGAAAAAAGAAATAGAGGAAGAAGACAGTCGAAGCAGAAGGAGCGTGAGGCGAAAGAAGGAGGAACAGAGAGAAGAGCAGACATAATCTCCTCATAAGTTTCCCTCCTGATGTTTGATGCAAGACGCAAGTTGCATCGAAGGAGACGTTATTGCAAGCAAATAAGGAGAAAGAGGTTGCGTCTGCTTTTATGGTCACTCGAAGGAAGGACTTGCCACGGCTCGGCTCTCGGTGCACACGCGAGATCCGCCCGCTCTCGCCAGTTTCCATTCACTATCGCCAAACACCTTTTTTCATCACCGCGCCATTCATGCCTTCGTTACAGCGCCCGTTTCGTGTCGAAAGCCGACGCAGCGCCACCATTCGTACACCCCGTTTCGTGTCACCTTCACCTCTGTTCCTGTCATCACCTTCACCACTATTCCTGTCATCACCTTCACCTCTGTTCCTGTCAACACCTTCGCCACTATTCCTGTCATCACCTTCACCACTATTCCTGTCATCACCTTCACCACTATTCCTGTCATCACCTTCACCTCTGTTCCTGTCAACACCTTCGTCACTATTCCTGTCATCACCTTCACCACTATTCCTGTCAACACCTTCGCCACTTTTCCTATCATCATTTTCACTATTCCTGTCATCACCTTCGCCACTATTCCTGTCATCGCAACGGCAACCATTCCTAGCAACCATCACAATGCCTGGGAACTACTAAAGTTATCCAATCCTCCTTCACTTACTTATGGCCGCCTCCACCTTCTCTTTCCTCCGAAATATTCCGTGTCAATCTCCTCGCCAGCGCCCCCATCGCCGGCACTGACCTCGACCCTCCTATGGTTATGACAATATTATTTTTTTTTCATTTTCGCCGTCTTCAGAAAAAAAAATGGTTATCGGACCGTTGCTCTCCAGAGTCACCACAGAAGTCCTCGACTTACCCAGCACCTTTCACCATCCTCACTATCAGCAGAGCGGGCGGGCGCACAAGGGCATTATCACCCTCATCACTAGTTCACTACTATCACCATCACGCTTGGCCGCACACAGGCACTCGGTCAAGGGATAGCGCAGGTGACTCACAGCCTCCCTCTTGGCCTCACCCTACGCCTGCTTTTTGCACTTCATTATTCACTGCACGTCGCCACTCGGACACCGAAGCATCCGCCTCTTGCTTTGCCCGAAGAGAATCGCTGTCTCGGTGGCCATTAAGAGATTTCCCAGGGATTGGTTCACGAGGCGCCAGGGTGAACACTTGCATTTCACGAGTGCCGCAGATGTGCAACGAATGTGGCATGATAAATATTGCAAATACAGTTTACGAAAGATTCCAATCTTGTACACACACGCGAACACACACAGTATCTCTCTCTCTCTCTCTCTCTCTCTCTCTCTCTCTCTCTCTCTCTCTCTCTCTCTCTCTCTCTCTCTCTCTCTCTCTCTCTCTCTCTCTCTCCACCCACCCACCCACCCACACACACACACACACACACATATATATATATATATATATATATATATATATATATATATATATATATATATATATATATATATAAATATATATATATGTATATATATACAATATATATATACATCATATAGTATATAATATATACAATATATATACATACATACATATATACATACGCATATAAATATGTATATACATGTATATACATATGCATGTGTGTGTGTGTATATATATATATATATATATATATATATATATATATATATATATATATATATATATATATATATAGGCTACCCTACATAGCAACCAGCTGTTCACTCCAATATTATCATAACAAAAACAATAACAAGAGACTTGTGAGTGCCCCGCCCCCCTGACCGCGAGTGGCCCTCGGAGGCCCCAGAGTAGCTCCTCGCATCCGGCGCAGAGTAGCAGCATGAGTCATCCTTCCAGCGCCGCGAGGTCACTCAGTATAGGCCAAGAGCCTCGCGCTGGTTTAACTCTCACTCATTCACTCGTCCACCGCCATTTGCTCTGCGTCAGTCTATCTGTTTTTGTCCGGATATGTCTATTAGTGTGTTCTTCCCTGTGTTTACAAGTCGACCCGGCAAGACAAATACACCAAGAAACTAGAAATGCGCATTAACGGTAGGCAGTTTACTCCAAGCGTAGACAGAAAGATCATAAAAGATGTATGTAGGTTAAAGAGGTACTTAGTCCATATGCAAGGCCGAGTTACTTAATTGACTACTCATTAAGAAAGGCAAAAGAGGAGCCATAAGCTATTGTCAGCTTCCTATAATATATCATAAACGCATTCAACAAAAATAAAACCGAAATGAACGAATCTGAAGCTTTTAAATTTCTCTGGTTCTTAGAGTCTCGAGACAATTATGAACCGCTTCGGTGATTCGCTCCAAACCACCAAACGGTCCAAAGACAGTTCTCTTAAGGGTTACTGTCGTTCATCTCACTCCTGGGATATTAGAGCCTGAGTCATTACGCATCGAATAAAAGTTTATTGACGTCGAGGCAATCTTCTGTAAACCATACATCTTTTGCCAAGCGACATCACACCATGTCAGCACTTTCACTCTGCAATTTCTTTTAAGTTTTGCTTTTCGTTTACATTTTTTTTCTAAGAAATCCAGACATTTCTGACAAATCAGTTTACTGACCGCAATATTTCTTTACAGGCTTCTGCTTACAGTGACTCCAGGATCACAATAAAACTACCACGTTCCCAATTTTAACTGTGCTAAAAAAAAAGCTTTGACCAAGATCGCAGAGCTGAGAAGTAATAGGTGAAGTCAACGATCTTGCGGGTCAGCACAGTTCTCAGTGCTGGACTGATGACCCTGGTGGACACTCACGCCCCAGTGGTCACCTCTGAAAGGACCCCGGGCGATGAACCCACTTTTTTTTTCTCTCTCTCTCTCCGCTTGAACTTCTTCACGAGCGAGTGAAAGGAGGTTTAACGCACCAAAAGGAAAACTGTTTCACAGCCGTGGAAACCTTTCTTCCGAGAGGTTCGGGATTCTTAAAGGAAGAGCCTCTACTCGAGTGCGTGGAAATCCCCCTACAACCGAGGGAGGACACGTAGGCCGTGCATTGCGTCCGCCGGCCAGGACGCGTGGCTTTCATATTTTGCACGGCCGAGAAGCGAGTCCAGCCTTGAAGGCATAGTTTACGCCTTTTCGTACGTGAATTAACGAACAATAAAACACAAAAACGCGCCACATAAATACAAGCAAACAGCTCCACACGTGGGGGAGTTACGACACCTAGCCAAGAGGCGTGGGCACCACTCTTGGCAACGTGAACAAACAAGGAGCTGGGCATCGAAGGGAAATATGCACTGATGCCCGTCCAGCCGGACTGGGCAGAGGGGGTGGGGAGGGGGACTAATAGTGGAGAGGGGGAGATCGGGGAAGAGCCTTCTAAAGGTAAGATTGATGTTATCTTAAGAAGACTGGAGTGTGTCTAGCGTGACGACTGGAGGGCGGCCGGTGTCCCTGCGCTGTGTACATCCTGATGCCTCGAGGCCGTCTTGTGTTACTGGAGTATCTGCGACGTTACTCATCGCCTTTGATGGCTGCTTTAATTCAACGTTAAATTACTTCATGAACATCTGCCACTGCGTTAAATGAGGTATAATCATAACGGCAGCATAGTATACATAATGGTGTAACATGAGCATAAAATGAAGAATGCACCTCATCATCACCGCCAGCATCATAAATTAAAGCCATTAAGCTTCGTAATTATCCAAACAACGGCTTCTACTTTCCACATTCGTGTGTGTTTGTGTGTGCATGTATACGTGTACATGAGTATGTGTGCATGTGTGTGTGCAAGTGTATGTGCAAGTGTATGCGCATGTGTATGTGCATGTGTATGTGCATGTGTATGTGCATGTGCATATGTATAAGTATGTGTATGGGTATGTGATGTATGCATATAAATATATAATTGTGTGTGTGTGTGTATATATGAGTATATATAAGTATATATAAGTATATATATATATATATATATATATATATATATATATATGTATATATAAGTATATATATATATATATATATATATATATATATATATATATATATATATATATATATTATAATGTTGTGTGTGTGTGTGTGTGTGTGTATGTATATAATATATATATATGTATATATATGTATATATATATATATATATATTCATATATATTCATATATATATATATATATATATATATATATATATATATATATATATATATATATATATATATATATGTATATCTAAATGCATAGACACACACATACACAAACAATTATCTGAAAATATACTTATTTGACAACGCAAGATTTTAGAACGAGAGAGAGAGAGAGAGAGAGAGAGAGAGAGAGAGAGAGAGAGAGAGAGAGAGAGAGAGAGAGAGAGAGAGAGAGAGAGAGAGAGAGAGAAAGAAAGAGAGAGAGAGCACGACGAGACCCAGACCCGCACGACCTTCCCCCCGTCAACCGGTGAGTCGTTCGGCCAAGACGGGGCCCTGGGATCGTGTCGTGAACTTGATCCTCCGAGGGAATGCCTTTTTTGCCATTGTGTTCAGCCAGTATCGTGTGACCGCTATTTAAAAGGTTCATCAGGACTAAACTGCTGTGTTGTTCTATGCTGTGCTGGCCTCGGTGTGTGTGTGTAGTCTGCAAGGGACTTTTCTTTTTCTTTCTTCTTCTTCTTCTTCTTCTCCTTCTTTCTCTTTCTCTTTCTTTTTTCTCTCTTTTTCTATTTGTTTATATTTTCTCTCCCTCTCCTTCTCTCTCTTCCTCTTCCTCTTCCTCTTCCTTTTCCTCCTCTCTTTCTCTCTCTCTTCCTACTTCTCTCTCTCTCTCCCTCACTCTCTCTCTCTCCCATTCCTATTTCCCCTCCTAGCCCCATTCTCGCCTCACCCTAGTGGAAAAAAACTCCCGAGAAAGTCATGGCTGCGGAGATGAACAGCCTTATCTGGAGCGCTTCCGACTGCAGCATCACTCCCCGATTTCCCCGACTCGAGTGACTACCCCGTAAAAAGATAAGTAGAAGTTACCAAGCCACGACTCCGTCTTGGCACAGCGGACGAAGGTGAGAAGAATCCTTCCCCGGGACCTTTCCTCCGATTCCGGCACCGGCGATCCGAAAGACAGAGCAGGCCCGAGGCTAAGGTGATCGACACCCCGTCGTGAGAAACCCGAGATGCCCCTGGGCGTTTCCCCCTCGGTTCGCGGGGTCACGTCAGGGGCTGCCACCTCAGACCACCGCCAGACTCCGGAGAGGGGGGGGGGAGGGGGATGGAGAAGAAGCATGAGTAACGCGCGAGCCGTGAGTGCCACTCCTCAAGAGGGCAACGTTCAAGAACAAGAGGAACGACCTCCATAGCTTGCTCTTGAATGCTAGCCTCGGTGGCAATGGCGGGAGGCGCGTAGCCTTTTCGGGCTCTTGTCGTATGATTCATTGAAATCTCGTCTAAAACGTATTCAAGAATCCAGGTTACAACACTACATGACCTTGCATCCACAGGAGCGAAGGTCCATATTTGGCCACGAGTGTGCACGTGACGAGAGACTCGGCTGCGCCTGCGCTGGCCCTTCACGTCGCTCGAGTGGCGGCCTGCTCCTCGCTCTTCTCTTCTAACGTCCTCAGGTTGAGTAGTTTCCTTACTCAATATCGATATTGTCACCTTCATCAACATTAGCATTATTTGGACTGTTGTTGAAAGTAACTTTATCACTGATGCCACTCACCACCGTTACTTATCCTATTTCCCCTATCCTGATGAGCAAAATTAACGACTTTCTCCTCCTCCTCCTCTTCCTCCTCCCCCGACACACGCTTCATGTTAATGCCGACCTTCTCCCAGCTCCCCCACCCCGTCTGTCCCACCTTCCATTTGTGTCCTAATGAAAGTCAAATTCCTCCCCTCGGGACGCAGAAGAAGTCCCACTCAGTCTCGCGTTAATGAATGTAGAAGGCTGGCTTTGTGGAGTTGCTCCCTTTTGTGCTTGCGATCTCTGTGCACCAGCCCCCCTCCCCCTCTCCCCCTCTCCCCCTCCCCCTCTCCCCCCATCCCCATCCCCCATCCCCATCACCCTCCGCCTTTAAACCTTACCGTCTTGCTTTTTGCTTCATTCATCTGGCTGTCTTTTGTTTTGTGATTCTCTCTCTTTCCTTGACTCTGTTTTATTTGCTGACTTTTGTATTCCATGTTCTTTCATGTTCCTTTTTTTCTTTTTTCTGTCTTCGTCTTGCCGCTTCGATTCGTCCTTCTAGACCGTATGTTAATTCATCTAATTTCACAAATACTTGAATACCTGTTTTTTTCTTTCAAATCTACCATTCCCATAAACCCTGGACGGACGGGTGGGAATAGGGACTCACCCCCCCCCCCTCCCCGTGAATGAGGCGGGTGTGGCGTCGCCCCAGGGACTCCTCTCTTAAACTGGAGCCGGCCCGCTTCTGCTAAATACCAGGCCTCGCACACACACATACACACAAACAAACAAACAAACACACAAACAAACAAACAAACAAACAAACACACACACACACACACACACACACACACACACACTCACACTCACACTCACACACACACACACACACTCACTCACTCACTCACTCACACACACACACACACTCTCTCTCTCATACAATGTATATAGTATGAATAAACATATCAAAATCAAATCTCTCTCTCTCTCTCTTACACACACACATATATAATTATAATTATAATCACCATTATCATAACAATAGCGATAATAATAACAATAATGATAACAATAAAAATTATAAAAATGATGTTAATAATTATAATAACAATAAAAATTATAAAAATGATGTTAATAATAATAATAACAATAATAACAACAATTATAATAATAATGATAATAATAAGAATAATAACAATAACAATAACAATAATAATAATAATAATAATAATAATAATAATAATAACAATAATAAAATAATAATAATAATAATAATAATAATAACAATAATAATAATAATAATAATAATAATAATAATAACAATAACAATAACAATAATAATAATAATAATAATAATAATAATAATAATAATAATAATAACAATAATAATAATAACAATAATAATAATAATAATAATAATAATAATAATAATAATAATAATAATAACAATAATAATAATAATAACAATAATAATAATAATAATAATAATAATAATAATAATAATAATAATAATAATAATAATAACAATAATAATAATAATGATAATAATAATAATAAAAAAATTACACCAACAATAGTAATAATCTCAGAAATTCACTTAAAGTCTAATTACGTAATCCGAGACAACTAATATCAACGACTCAACCTGAGAAAAAAAAAATAAGACAAATGAATCTACACTCATCGTGCAACTGCCCCTCCCTGTCAACTTCCTCTCGTTGCAATCAGTTGCCGTAGCTGACCCGAAATCCCATCTCTCGAACAAACGCAAAAACAAACATTAATGATACCTCTATGATTACTATGGGGGGAAAAAATCCTGTTCGCAGCGTAATGATAGCTTCTACGAACCCCCAGCTCGCTTGCTATCACTAACCGCCATCTCGTTTCATTGCTAGCCTGTTATTTGCATCTTTTTTCCGCGCCCACACTTTGCTAATGCTGTTGATACCTGTCTTCGTTCTTCATGATGAGTGAATTATTCCTGAAATTAATTCACCGATGTTTTTTTGCTTTGTTTATTATTGCAATCATAGTCGTTCTTATCATTATTGATGTTTGTATCATCCTAATAGGTATTAACATTATCTCGTGTGTATTTACGGATTAGTATACATGTCATCACAAACATAACCATCATCGTCACAATATTTATATCAGTGTCAGATTCTGTTATCTTACTATTGCAATCATCGTTCACGCCCGTGACCCCCCCACCCCCACCCCCATGAGAGTCCCCCAAGTGCACGCCGACATCAAAAGCATTCTCTCAAGCCGTCATGACTTTCCACAAGCGTCAGACACAGCGGCCGAGACGCCAAGATCTGTCAGCTAGATTAAGAAAGAAAAAGAGAACGTCAGTACAGCGTAACCAGCCTAAGTGATGAGGTGCAACCTGACACCGACCGATTCTCTCCTCTTGCTCGGCTGACAACGAGTCATGTCAGCCGGGAACTATTGCAGTCTGACATGACTTTCTTGAGTATTATGCGAGTTTTTAGTTGACTTTACACACATACATAACGTATTGCACATCGGGTTCCATCAATTAGTAGATCAAATTTCATGATCATGCAATAACTTGCGTGCCTTGCATGCGGCGCTGGCTTGTGTTTGTTTCCAATTTCCCTCTGACCATGTGTTTATAAACTGATTACGAAATATATCTTTTATGGGGTATTGTAAAATATTCTCACACTTTCCCTTCCGGATTTCTTTCGCTGCTGACAATCGAGTATCCGTAATCAAAATCTAATAATCTCACTCATAAAAAGTCAGCCCTGAATAAGGGTCTCAAATGCTCCCCGCGTCCCATGAGGTCCAGGACGACGGCCCCCTCCCTGCCCTAACTGAGGCTGCACACGACCACTCTACTCATTCGTAACGACCAGCTACAGACGAGACACCTGCCATATTTGGCCAATCAGAACGGAGGTATCATACCGGCGACTCACACTGGAAGCTGATCAGTATCGCTGACCAAATAAGTGCCTGTCCTTTGACTCCACTGCTTCCTTTGTGGTGGATATTTCTTAATGACGTATGGAGAATAAAAAATAAAAAATAAACGTATAGACATAGACGTATATTGTTTATTGTTTAATGACATATCGAGACAAAATAAAATATCAGTGAAAGCCGCAATAGAAATAGTAAAAACTTTTATTATATGGGACACAGTTTCAGCATGCAGTTAAAGTACCGAATGCATTTAAACACATAATCCAAAGCTATCCTATCCACAAACATTTTTTCATGCTCTTCTATGTCGCAATATTGTCTTAGATAAATAAAAAAATGATAACTTTATCGTATTACAGAAACACTATTCTAAAGCGTCCTCCAGAATTCCATGACGAGATGACCATGGTGTGTGTGTGTGTGTGTGTGTGTGTGTGTGTGTGTGTGTGTGTGTGTGTGTGTGTGTGTGTGTGTGTGTGTGTGTGTGTGTGTGTGTGTGTGTGTGTGTGTGTGTGTGTGTGTGTGTGTGTGTGTGTGTGTGTGTGTGTGTGTGTGTGTGTGTGTGAGTGTGGGTGTGTGTGTGT
>NW_028234416.1:10684841-10689841 GCF_977035675.1 Penaeus japonicus | reverse complement strand
TATGTGTTGTGTGTGTGTGTGTGTGTGTGTGTGTGTGTGTGTGTGTGTGTGTGTGTGTGTGTGTGTGTGTGTGTGTGTGTGTGTGTGTGTGTGTATGTGTATGTGTATGTGTGTGTGTGCATGTGCATGTGCATGTGCATGTGCATGTGAATGTGAATGTGAATGTGAATGTGAATGTGAATGTGCATGTGCATGTGCATGTGTATGTGTATGTGTATGTGTATGTGTCTGTATGTGTGTGTATGTGTGTGCGTAGGTGCGTGCGTGAGTGCGTGCGCGCGTGTGTAAGTACACGAGTGCGTGCGTGTGTGTGTGCATAAGCACATGTGCGTGTGTTTGTACCGCGCAAGAGATTAAGATAAAGAAACATAGTTAAAAAGCCATGTTAATAAGTCTAAATGATTCTACAGACATACAGATAGTTGGATACCCAAATAGATAGACATATAGCGCGATACGAAGATAAAAGGACAGATAGCAAAGCCTGACAGACGCGCTGAAAGACGACCGACGGATTGCAGAGCAACACACACACAGGCGAAGAGTGCGTTCCTTGCCTCCCCGCCCATCGCTCCTCGCAAGCGCTCCCAACCGCCCAATTAATCGCGATCCATCACCCTCGCGGCGGAATTGAAAACGGCTCGTCACTTGCAAGAGGGCACGGACCCCCTTCTTCGCTTGCAACGCATTGGGACAAGGTTCTTGCACGAAGAGACTGACTAGGACATCTACCCTAGGATCTTTCAATCTAGCTTCCTGGGGAGTTGGAAAACTCATTGTCGTGTGTTGCATGTCTCAAGTTTCTCAAGGGACGTCTTGCAACACGCGGATATCATATGCAGTATCACATCGCACGCAATGAATGGCTTAATAACATCCTATCACAGTATGATTTATCTCCCTTATGCGCCAGGATAATTACCTTCTTATTATCTTAATCACGCAATTACTTCTCTCGCTTCTATCTATCATAATCATTCCCGGTGTTCTCTTTATTATGGCTGAGTGATTTAAATGGAATAATTTCATTTTCAGTCTGCAGTTACGTTTAAAAAATGAGAGCCGGATATACATTCAACGTGAAGAAGCTATACGTGCATGCATTCCTTCCAGAATAAGATGAGAATATGATGTTATACACTTACGAAAATATGGATCCCCCCCTTTTCACATAAGAACAACAGATTCACCGAAAATCGATTCATGTCACAAAAGTCCAGGAATTCGCTTCGCCTTTTTGGACTCGCTTCGAAACAGCGCCTGGTAGGCATCTGGCTCTCAATGCCGGGCCGTCCTCCACTTGTCACGTTGCTCCGGGCACGGACGAGAGCTGCTCTGTAATTTGGCCGAAAAAAGTGTCCTATAACTCAGCTGCTCGCAAATTTACTTCTCTCGTCCGATATCTTCCGCCGTATTCGTCCTTTTTCGTCCATTCCAGACGCATGCTAAAAGTCTTTCGGATTTTCAGTCGCTCAAAATTACATGATTATTACCGTGAGTTACTAATTTTGGTGAATTACTTATTAATTACTTATTTCGATAAACTACTTCATCATTTCGCTCTGCAAAACATAATTATTCTGATGAATTGCTGTAAAGTTCGAGCATCAGACGAACCGGGACCGAGTGGCATCGACGCAATCATGGCTGTTCCGCCCGGAGTCGTGAGGTACATGACACGCCGTGAGTACTCGGGGGGGGGGGGGGGGGGGGGGGGGGGGGGGGGCGAGGGGGGGGGGGGGATAGGGGGAGGGGGGGAAGGTGGCGAGGGCAAGAGGGGAGGGATAGGGGGAGGGGGGGAGAAGGTGGCGAGGGCAAGAGGGGGTGAAGAGGAGGGAGGGGGGTGAAGGTGGCGAGGGCAAGAGGGGTGGGGTGGGGGGTCTGTTCTAGTCATAGTGCAGAGGTCGTGTCTGTCTGTGTCTTAATGGTTTGCCACCAGATTAATATCTCTTCCTTTATTAGGCAATGGGTTTCCGTTTTCTATAGTCAAAGGAATTGCCTTTCATCACACTCATCACATATACATATTTATATATGTACAGTATATGCATTTATATATATATATATATATATATATATATATATATATATATATATATATATATATATATATATTTATCTATCTATCTACCTAACTATAAATACACACACACACACACACACACACACACACACACACACACACACACATATATATATATATATATATATATATATATATATATATATATATATAGATAGATAGATAGTATATATACATATATAATATATATACATATATATATACATATATATATACATATATATAATATATATACATATATATATATATATATATATATATATACATATATACATGTGTGTGTGTGTGTAAGTGTGTGGGTGTGTACGTTTGCGTGTGTGTGTGTGTGTACGTTTGCGTGTGTGTGTGTGTGTGTACGTTTGCGTGTGCGTGTGCGTGTGCGTGTGCGTGTGCGTGTGCGTGTACGTGTACGTGTACGTGTACGTGTACGTGTACGTGTACGTGTACGTGTACGTGTCCATGTGCTTGTGCGTGTGCGCGTGCGTGTCCATGTGCTTGTGCGTGTGCGTGTGCGTGTCCATGTGCTTGTGCGTGTGCGTGTCCATGTGCTTGTGCGTGTGCGTGTCCATGTGCTTGTGCGTGTGCGTGTCCATGTGCTTGTGCGTGTGCTTGTGCTTGTGCCGTGTGCGTGTGCGTGTATATGTATACCAACGAACAAGCAATTCCCGGCCAAAGACCCCACACTGCTCCTCTCAACAGAATGAACATCGATCAGCTCCTGTCAACTCCTAAAAGCCAATCACAGCAAAATATGTCGGTGTGTCAGATTTCACCTTCCTTTGTTATGCAACCTCTTGCATTAAATATGCCAAGGACGCAATTTTACGAGCAATCAAATGCCTGATTAATCTAGTAAAAATGTCTAGTTCCTGGAGGATGAAATAATTAGTAATATTACTTAGGTAATACGACTTTGCTAACTATACAGATCCCCGTCTTTTCGTGGTGGAAATGGGAGCTTCAGCATTACAGTATTTCACTCTTTGTCTATACACTCTTTCTCTCTCGCTCCTCTTTCTGTCTTTCTAACATTCCTTATCTTATCTTCCCTTACCTCCCCTTTCCATTCCTCTTCTTCCCCCATCCTTGTTTATACTTTTTTTTAGGATTACCAACCCGTTCCTGTTTCCATATCTACATTTTCCTTCGTTATTTCATTCTCCTTCCCATCTCCCCTTCACACATTTCTCTACTAACCTTCCTTTCTGAAAAGCATATTGTTCCCAAAGATTTACTCTCTTATTATCTTTTTTTTTATTTGCTCCCCCTCTCTTTATTGTCTCTCCCTCTCACTTTTTTTCTTCACTCCCTATCTCTTTTCTTCTGCCAAACGTGATATCCATTCACACTCGAGGCATTACATTCCATCTCCAACCTGCAGCCTCGCCTATCTACAATGTATCTACGTATGTATCTACATCTATATAGAATAGATGCAGATGTAGATGTGGATGATACAGATGACACATGTACAGTCGTGGATATAACATGAGTAACACACTTGCATTCACAAGCCCACTCCAATCCATTTACGTCCAAACAAAACAAAACCTGCAAATGCCAACTTACGTGCAGAGGGAGATGCCGTCTTTAAGGGCATGTCCGAAAGCTAGCTGGTCGGTGAGGCCTTCCGCCGTGGGGAACTCCAGGGGCATCTTCGTGACTCCCTCCACCCAGTCGCACGCCTCTCTGGCTCTGTTTATGTCGAACTTGGCTTGGCTCTGTTGGGGCGGAGACGGAAAAGGCAATCAGTTAGGGAGTCTTGTTAAGTTAGGAGGTCCTGTGCACATAAACAGGGAAATGGACAACAAAAATAAGGACAATAAAACAACAATGCAAGCAAGGGTGTGGCCCCTATACAATGGATAGCATGCTATGCGCTATACATTAAGGGCGTGTCTGGTTGCATTTTATACCAACCTCGTTCACGGTAAGCATTAGCCATGCCTGTCCGAATATTGTGAAAATATATGTATTTCTATAAATCACCTGCAATAAACAACTGATTAATGATCTCTTCACTTGGTAACCTCCATCTAAGCAAAGAAAAAAATACTCTCCATGGACGATCACAAAAGCAACAGAAAAGCTTTCCTCTGTGGCAAGGAGCCGAGTGGTAGTAGTTGTTTGTGTATATCTCGTCTGACTGGAGGCATTTAAGGGAGACGGCAAACTACGTGAGATTTTACATTAGGGGAGCTCTGAGATTCTCCCAGTCTCTCTCCTCCGGATTATATGCGTTGAGTTATATAAGACGAAAGGTAAAACTGCGGCAACAAATTAGAGGTTCTGAAATTTCTCACAAGATGTACTTGTGCATGCCAGCGTCAAGAGGCTAGGCTGACGGAGACGCACCTGCCTTGATCACCAAAATGCACGTTTTGCAGACATGAATGGATAATTACTCATGTATGTATTATACCATACCCGAAGTGTCCCATTCCTGTGTAGTTACACACTAACAACATGCTTAGTGTGTAACTTACAACTAACATGGAGAGCAAATGTGAACTAGTAAGCTTTTTCAGAACCTGAAAGAAGAAAGAAACAGCACAATAAAGGGAAAGGCTGACACGAAGACCGGGAAAGGAAAAGTTAGAATAAAGATGAGACCAACTGTGTAAGAAGCGATATAAATGCAAAAAGACCGTAAAAATAAATTTTGCTTCTATCAATTCGAAGATATATAAATCAAATCAGAAAATAAAGGTCAGAGACAAGAAAACATAAGGTCACAGTAATCGCTTCTAAGGTCATGGATTGTACTCGATGACCTCAGTCATCATTTCAAGCCCGGAATCTCATTCCCTCTCTTCCTCCATCCCTCCCTGATTCTCTCCCCTTCCCCCTCCCCCTCCCTCCCTCCCTCACTCCTCCCCCTCCCCTCCCTCTCCTTTTATTTCTTCTTCTCCCTTTC
>NW_028234416.1:10664841-10669841 GCF_977035675.1 Penaeus japonicus | reverse complement strand
GTAGTAGTAGTAATAGTAGTAGTAGTAGTAGTAGGAGTAGGAGTAAGAGTAGGAGTGGGAAAAGGAGCAGTAGTAGTACAAGGAGGAAAAGGCAGTGGAGGAGGAACAACAACAGTGGAAGTAACATAGTACAGTCGCAGCACCTGTTATAGTTGAACAAAGGTCTTTGTCCGAGTCTCTTTGGTAAGAGTAATAAAAACAATATCAATTTATGATGCAGGTTGTCCCAGTACCAGAACTAGAACTGACACCTTGTTCATGTTATCCTCTTTAGCATAAGACCTGGTAATTACCTGGTTCTCCTGACTCACTACAGAGCTCGCCAAGACACGCCCACTGCGTCACCTGACCGTGAGTCATAAGACGGGAATGGGAATTCAGGAATATGAGTCATGGTCTCGAGTGGCAGAAAAAAAATCAAATATTACGTTATTCTGAGGCCATAGACGAGATACACACTTCTTTTCCTCTTCACACGCCCTATCTCAGTCTCCATCTTCCGCTATCCGCCCCCTTCCTTTCTCTCGCATCTTACGCTTGTACTCCCTCTCTTTACTTTTTTTTCTCTCTCTATCTTCGCCTCTGTCTCATTTTTTTCATTTTCCTTTCTCTTTCTCTTTCTCTTTCTCTTTCTCTTTCTCTTTCTCTTTCTCTTTCTCTTTCTCACACCTTTTCCTCTTCCCCTTCACCCTTTCCTCTTCCCCTTCCCCCTTCCCCTTCCCCTTCCCCTTCCCCTTCCCCTTCCCCTTCCCCTTCCCCTTCCCCTTCCCCTTTCCCTTTCCCTTTCCCTTTCCCTTTCCCTTTCCCTTTCCCTTTCCCTTTCCCTTCCCCTTCCCCTTCCCCTTCCCCTTCCCCTTCCCCTTCCCTTTCCCTTTCCCTTTCCCTTTCCCTTCCCCTTCCCCTTCCCCTTCCCCTTCCCCTTCCCCTTTCCTTTCCCCTTCCTCTCCTTTTCGTTTTATTTTTATTTTCATTTTTCCTCCTCCTCCTCATTCATTTCTCGCTCCCCCCCTTCCTTTCCCTAGCGCATAAGCACACGAGACGCACATCTACGTAATGTGACTCAGGGAAACAGGTCCCGTAACCCAAGTCGGGGCGGGCCACGGCGACAGAGCGACCGCCGGATTACGACCTACTCGACACACGCAGGGATTACGGCGAAGTACCCATCGCGGCTGGCGAGACAGGCTGAAAGTTGGAGGCCCTCTTTAGATTCATCCTTTGTAAAATAAAGGCAGGCTATGCGCGAGATGTCTCGGCTGTTCGGATTCCAGTGAATTATTTTAATGACAAAACCCATATCATTTATTGACTATGACTTACGATCGCTGCGACTCAACAAATATATCCGAAAGTTTTGAAATCACTAATCATTCTTAAATGGCCAACATGTTCGCGAAATAGCTTTGTATCAATTTCTAGCCCCCCCCCACTACCCCCGGGGAACCGAGCATTCCCTAACATTTACCTAAATGATTCGGTCGCACTTTCATCACTTGGGGGCAAGGAAAAGGCGGGCGGGTGGGTAAGAAAAGGACGTATAAGTAGGGACGAGAATATTCCATGTACTTATATCAACAAGCCACGAATGACATAACATAACTTTGTCTCAGTTCATGAAAAAAAATACAAAAGAAAGCAGTGGGATGCTGAACACGTCTTCTCAGCTAGGTAATTCACCTAATGAATTCCCCGTCACGTTGTTCAAAGTAGACCCGACGCTGACAGGGCCCAGCTGTGAACACGTCATCTCGCTACCAGCATCACTCTCTCCGTGACCGTCAATAATTTCGAGGAACAGGTAACATGAGAAACACAACAAGTCAGGTAATGATGTAAACAAACCACACCTGAACGTGGGAATGACCGTACTGTTCTTGAACTTTCGCTTGACCTCGTTTCTCGTGTGACCTAGTGTGGCGCGGGAGGGATCAACGGGGCTCCCCAAGGACATTTCCGTGTAGGGATAGGATACGCTGTGGGGATGCCAAGATTAGGTAACTTCGGGGAGTATCGTCGCCGTAAACTAACGGGAGTAAGTGATAAGGGGATCTCGAGACATTCAAGATTTCTTTGTTTCCATCTGATATATATGACTATAAACACGAATGTATTGAGGCCATAATCAGTCTGGAAATGAGGTGTTACAGCATGATTCGTCTATTACAGAGGGTGTCACCTCTGGAAATCTGCCTGTGTGACCTACATTACAAAATACCTCCTCTTTTCGCCCTAGCGCAAGGATCCCCGACCTTCTCACCCTCTCACCCTCTCCGTACTCCTCCTCCTCCTTCCTCTTCTTTTCCGTCTTCATCTTTGTCTTCTCCTTCTCTTTCATTTTCATATTCATCTCTTTCGTCTCCATTTCCATTTCCATTTGCATCTGCATTTCCTTCTCCTCCTCCTTCTCTTCCTGGGTTAACCTTTTGGCCATATATATTGATATTAGCCGTAGCTGCGGCCACCCACGCATATTTTTAATTATGATTTCGGACATGTCCATTTCAGGCCAGCTTTTAGACACGCCCTCCAGGAGTGACGTCATCGAGCAGTCCCAAGTCTCACTCGCCTCCCCGGCCGGACATACCACGCGATCCTTACGCCCTTTTGTAATGGATACTAAGCGCCGTTCCTTAAGACACACCAACCTGTCTGCATATGAATGCTTTATACAATTAATTAATAGTATGGCATATAACAACGCTCTCTAGATTGATATACAAAAGCCAGAGATCCGAATCCCTTAATTAGTCTGTTTGTTTGTTTTCTGATTCAGATCTCCGCTGGAAGTTCCCTCTTACCTCCTTTCATCTCCTAATCGCCTCTTCTTCCTCTTTCTTTGTCTGTTTTGTCTCACTACTTTCCCATGGCTCATCATATCACTCAGTAACTCGCTACCTCAGTGTAAAAAAGGTGATCTTCTCACACCCACTCAGCATCTTAGCCTCGAAACAACAACGCCCTTGATGTTCGACCTCAA
The DNA here is from genome assembly GCF_977035675.1 of Penaeus japonicus. Taxonomy (NCBI): domain Eukaryota; kingdom Metazoa; phylum Arthropoda; class Malacostraca; order Decapoda; family Penaeidae; genus Penaeus; species Penaeus japonicus. Next base: position 10,666,864 of record NW_028234416.1, on the reverse strand, counting down.
GTGCTAGACGTTGCAATAAGCTGAATGAATGGCCGGTCCTTTGCATACAAGCGTCAATCAAATTTATTGCACTCTGAAAGCTGTTCCTTGATACACATCTACTACGGCTGAGTTTACACAGGCGCGCTGTCTGCTTTGTTACTCGTGTTTAGTGCTGTTGTTTCTCATTAGTCCTCTCTCTATGTCCATCTCGGCCTTTGCCAGCCTTGGTCTTCGTCTCTCTGTCCTAAGTGTTTATGTCTGTCTCTATTTCTGCTTCTTCGCGCACATGCACACCCGCGGAAACGCATGCATGCAGTCGGAAAGGCAGCTACAGATAGACAGACAAACAAAAAGACAGAAAGACAGACAGACGGACAGAAAGACAGACAGACAGACACAGACAGACAGAAAGACAGACAAACAGACAGACAGACAGACAGACAGACAGACAGACAGACAGACAGACAGACACACACACACACACACACACACACACACACACACACACACACACACACACACACACACACACACACACACACACACACACACACACACACACACACACACACACCCATACCAAATAGTGTACCAAACCGCACAACCATATCCTCCAACGTAGCCTCTCCTTCCATCCCACGCTATTTGTTGTATCTACCGTGCCTCCTTTCCCTTCACCATTGTCCAGCCATAACCCTTTCCTCTTGTAGCGTAAACAGCCCTCCATTGTGACGTCACAGGCTCCCCCTATGGGCTTATCACTGGGATGGGGTTGGGCTCGTGGGGTTAGCGCCGTACTGTGGAGGTGGCTGTAATGTACTGGCATTGTTATCTACCACGCAGCTCACATACCACTGGTATTGTCATCTCCCAGCGACTGCGTATGTCTCCAGACCATAAGGAGTGGATTCGCAGTTATCCCAAAGTTATAGGACTAACAAAAAGATGAACCGTAAGGGCTAGTGCTACACAGGGAGTGGGATAACAGGGGATGGGGAGAGCAAGAGGAAGAGGAAACCGCTCCATCATGTCTCTAGTTGTTAAGTCTTTCAAGGTTCGCGAGTTCGGGCTGACAAGGTGGAACGTTCCTCGAGACACCTGTCACATAAATCAGCTTAATTAAGTTTTTGCTGAGCAGATTCGCAAATGACTCTCATATCAGCATAATTACATCGCCGAGAGCACAGGAACAAGGTGTCTCGTCGTTGCCCATATTAGGACATTCAGTACCGAGCCTTCTGCTTCTGCTTCTGCTTCTGCTTCTGCTTCTGCTTCTGCTTCTGCTTCTGCTTCTGCTTCTGCTTCTGCTTCTGCTTCTGCTTCTGCTTCTGCTTCTGCTTCTGCTTCTGCTTCTGCTTCTGCTTCTGCTTCTGCTTCTGCTTCTGCTTCTGCTTCTGCTTCTGCTTCTGCTTCTGCTTCTGCTTCTGCTTCTGCTGCTGCTTCTGCTTCTGCTTCTGCTTCTGCTTCTGCTTCTGCTGCTTCTTCTGCTTCTGCTTCTGCTTCTGCTTCTGCTTTTGCTTCTGCTTCTGCTTCTGCTTCTGCTTCTGCTTCTGCTTCTGCTTCTGCTTCTGCTTCTGCTTCTGCTTCTGCTTCTGCTTCTGCTTCTGCTTCTGCTTCTGCTTCTGCTTCTGCTTCTGCTTCTGCTTCTGCTTCTGCTTCTGCTTCTGCTTCTGCTTCTGCTTCTGCTTCTGCTTCTGCTTCTGCTTCTGCTTCTGCTTCTGCTTCTGCTTCTGCTTCTGCTTCTGCTTCTGCTTCTGCTTCTGCTCCTGCTTCTGCTTCTGCTTCTGCTTCTGCTTCTGCTTCTGCTTCTGCTTCTGCTTCTGCTCCTGCTTCTGCTTCTGCTTCTGCTTCTGCTTCTGCTTCTGCTTCTGCTTCTGCTTCTGCTTCTGCTTCTGCTTCTGCTTCTGCTTTTGCTTCTGCTTCTGTTTCTGCTTCTGCTTCTTCTTCTGCTTCTGCTTCTGCTTCTGCTTCTGCTTCTGCTTCTGCTTCTGCTTCTGCTTCTGCTTCTGCTTCTGCTTCTGCTTCTGCTTCTGCTTCTGCT
>NW_028234416.1:10632341-10637341 GCF_977035675.1 Penaeus japonicus | reverse complement strand
TATTGTTTTTATTCATCAGTAATAATTATTATCATTCATATCATTGTTATCATTGTTCTTTGCCTATATATTTGACAATATTATCTTGCTTTATTTAGGGAACTTTAGAAGAGATGGATTCTTTTCCATTAACCCATTCACGACGGGGGCATTCCAGCCTTGCATGTCACAATGCCGGGGCTCTCGAACGCATAGGCCTAAATCAGTTAAATAACCGACGCCATATCGCGTCCCCAGCGAACAGGCCTAATATGCGCGGTACAGTGTTGTACCACCCGTCACGAGAGGGTTAAAGACTGAGTATGAAAATAAAATTAAAGATTCAACAGAAAGAGATATATAAACAAACTGATTTACATACTGTCCCTCGGCATGTTCAAACTGATGTAATGCAAACTTAATGAATTTATATGAACCTACTAATGAAAAAGGAAAAAGTGCACCAAAAGGGGAGTGTATGGAAAATATATTATATCTTACAAAAAAGAATATAAATGTATTGGAAACATTCACACATGAACACAAAATATGTATATAAAATATATGATTCTAAATGCTAACTGTAATACATACTGAAAATTGTAAATGTAAATAAATAAAAATGCATATACATTATGTTCATTAGCAGAAAAAAATATATATTGTGACCAAATTACAAGTGACTCGAATTCTGTGTTAACATGGCACATCAAACCCGGAATGTGACCCAGTAGGTGACACGAAATTTGAGCAAAATACACAGTCCAAGACATCCTGAGTCTCACAGTAAAAATGTACTAAAATCATACAAGAATAATCTAAGTAGCATTCATCCAGCCCAAACTATGAATTTTCCTGCAACTGGTGAACCTAATTTTCCTTGCTGGACAGACTACTGTGTGTATATATGTACCGGTATAAATATATATATAAAATCATAATCACATGCATTTGGGTTGTGATATAGAACATTTACTGACTGTCATATTCACAACTTTAAACAATGGTAATCATTCATGTTTTTGTCTTGATTGTATAAAAAAAAAAAAACATCCAAAAAAAGTAAAGGTCAATATTTTGATTAGTTATTTGTAACTGAGCAATGACCATGAAGTCAATCCTAATGGAATGATCCCAGTCATGATGGCACATTTGTTAATGCCACTATCTCATATAATCTTTGGTTATGTCAGAGGATATCCCACTGGCTGGCAGCAATTAGCTACCAAAACGAATTTGGACTCTAAATTAGGAAATAAAAATCATATCATTTGCTGCAGCTACAGACTAGATAAACTGTAATAGTAAAACCTACTTAATATAAAACCTAAACCACATCAAACTTCCACATCAAACTTCCACATCTACACAAGTCCTATCTCTTAAAACTAGTCTCTCTTAAAAACATTATAATTTACAAGAGGTAAATACACTTTGTGCACCTTATACACACATGCTCTAATAAAGCACTAATGGGACTAAAGTGGACTCTTAAGAATGGAACCACAATCCTTGAAAGTGGCCAGTATTTCATTTCCAGCTGTCATAGACTAAAAATAATCTTGCTGTAGCTAATTAGATTACGGCAATGTGATACATGTGTGTCGATACCACATTCCAAATTATGAACTTACTGAAAGAACACTTCTATACTGTACATTTATTACCACAATACTCTTAGCAATAACAAGCATCAGATTTCAGTAACAATCCATCTCATTCAGCTGCTCTTCTGATTTTCCCCCAAAATAATAAATAGATAAAAATTACATCATACTTAGCAACCAGATTCATACTGTGTCAACCATGTGCACTATAACCGGTACAACAATAATGTTAGGTCCCATATGTTTACGTGATGGTAACAATGTATGCGAGTAATCGGATGGTTCATCCTCCACACTCATACTTCCACCTCTGTCCTGTGGCGTTGGAGATGACGGAGGCGACCATCCAGAAGAAGAGGGTGGATCGTCCAACATTTGGGTTGCTGAAAGAGAAGGTAAGCCAGCAATACCTCCTAAATCTATATAGTTCAGATTTTCTGAGTCATCGTGTGGAGTCATGGTTGAATAACCATGATCACTAGAGTCTGCTTGGCCAGGAGGTCTCCGATACCCTGGATTCATGCGGTACGGGCTTATTGTAGCTGCAGCTCCTAAGCTAACACCAGTTACATCTCCTGTAACAAAGAAATCAGAAGTATATCTTGAAGTATCATCTGAAGAATTACTTGATAAACACAAAATTCTGTTATCTGTGTCGTTTACCGCAATGTTGATACGAGGAAGAAATTTATCTATGGTGTGTGTAAAAAGAAAAGAAATAGGTATAAATTAATTTAAAAAAACATACTGGTAATCATATAACATTCACTCAAAATACAGAAATTTCATAACAACTTGATGTAAAATGACAAATATATTCATCTTTCCTTATAACCTTGTTTTTATTTTTGTATTCCTTGTGAACATCTCTGCAGGGTAGAAAATTTGAACATCTACATTACTTACCCACTAAATCTTCCTCCACATTATCAATTTCATGATTATGTTCTGGCTGGTATATGGGATGGGGACGTGACTGGAAGTTTGCTGGAGTGTAGAGGGACCTTCCTGTTCCTCCCACATGTTGTCTATAGCAATACACTGCCAACGCTACCACTAAGAACACAGCCATGATGCCACCAGCAACTGCCAAGATAATAGTCTTGTCACTCTCTCTTCATCAGTTTTCTTTAGAAAACTAAGAAACTTAAATAACTTTTATTACATGGTAAATATTTGTCATTGTAATGGCTTATTTCAAGCTATAAAATTATTAAAACACAGAAGAGTCTACACTTCTTCAAATTCTTTTATGCAATCAGTGTGTTTTATGACAAAAAAAAATCATATATACCAATAACAACACTATCAAATTTAGTGATGTGAGTCTATCTAAACACTACATGGTACTACCTTTGCCATAACATACTTTTAAAAAAAGGTGAAATACAAAATCAACTGGAAACAACATGCTGACTAATTCCTCCTACCATTGTAACAAATTAATTCTAAGTACTTAGCATCAGTATGCATCACCTTTACCAGTTCTTTCTTTACCACATAGATACTTTGCTGAGATTATTTCATTACTTTATGACACCTTCAGTCAGTAAAAATATACATTCATGCACCTTCAAATTATTTCTTTTGACCACAATATGAGGATACTGACCTGGCCCTATTGGGCTTCCAGATCCCCCATGTGTATTGTCTGAGTGAGGAAGGGTTGCCAGTCCATGAGGGTAAGGTGAGGGCCCACCTAGCACCCCCCCATAACACTGGTGTTCTTCCATGCAGTGCGGATGATTTAACGGTGATTGCCCATCCCCATTTCTGGAACACCAGACACACCCAACAACACCTAAACATGACTTGTATTCCAGGTGTGTGGCACAGGACACAGGGACACAGGGGTCTAAGTGAGCTAATAAACCAATGGAGTACTGGAGAGGTACAGCTGCCTCGGGAGTGCGGCTGCAAGTGGGAGCTAAATGTGGAGGCCTTGTTGCCAGTTCTAAGACCCGAGGCAGATGCAAGACTCGAGGTGCTGAGGGGCTGCTCACAGGTCTTGGTTCAACATAAGATGGCCAGAGGTAATCAACTGACTCTGTCAAGTTGGTGTAGGAAGCCAAAGCAGAAGGCATCTGGGTGGAAGATACTGGAGGATCGGCTGAAGGGACGGTACAAGGAAGAGAAGAGAGTGGACATTCACAAGGGCATTCACAAGCACCAGCCTCAACTAGCTGGCAATTTAAACACAGCCGATCATCCTGAAAAGAAACAAATAGAATCTATTCAAGACTAATTATTAGAAGTATACTTCAAAGTGCAAGTCAGAACAATTCATTTCAATTCCACTTCACACCACAGGTAAAATTAAGCAACTTATCAAAATATCTCTTTTTTTTTTGCTAAAATTCTTACAGAAATTAAATTTTCTAATATCATGATAAAGAGAGCTTCCATGTTATTAATGCATGATAAATTTAGAAATCCATCAGAGCTCACAAGAATTCAAACACTTTACCATGCTACATGGGCAGAAAGCTACAGCTGGAGTGCAGGTCTGGTTAATGATTCCAAGGATGAGGTTTGTGGCAGGCACTGCGGTGAGAGCATAGCGTAGGCACGAGTTGTCCACCTGATGGTAATAAAATGGTTATTCAATACCAGAAGGGAACTTCCAGAAAACTACCATTTACCCTAAAGCCAAAAAATCATCCAAACACTTTAGCATTTTTCTTAGCCCTTCCATGATGGGTCCCATCAATTAACCTTTTAATGACAGATGACTTGGTATCACATTATGGCTTTTTGTATGGTCGGCATGCCAGGTGATCGGGCACACAACAGTTGGCCGCCACCTCAATGGGCAAATAGCCTGAGGAATTAGATCAACTCACTTCAAAATACCCCATTATTATGTTCAGGTGGAGCCAAAACCACCCTGTCATTATCAGGTTAACATGCAGTGTTCGTCAAACTTTTTTCATTACTACTCAGTTAGGTTTCATGTGTTACCCTCACGCCCCTATTGGACAGCATTACATACTAGTCACTAGTTTTACACCTTTTCTGTATCCAGTAGAATTTTTTTTTTTTTTTTTTTATTTACCATTTCTACTGATACATATTTAAAAAAAAAAAATTATATGTTCTTTATTTCTTCATTTTATATAATAATACTTTTAGTGAGACACAGTTACCCACTGACCAATAGCTGACCCCCTAATGTACCCATACTTTGAAGAACCCTGAGCTAAGTAAAATCAAGTCCCATCACTTAACATTTTGCAATTTTGGGGAAGATTTTGGGGATTATTTTCATCACTGATGTTGTTCAACTACCAACCTTAAGAGACCCCAGCCATACAGCAGCTGCTTAACCACCAAAACTTTGTTCCTTTAAAAAACTAGAATATTTATCAAACTGTAACAAGTTTGATTAAGTAATCCCTCAGATCATACCTAATT
>NW_028234416.1:10612341-10627341 GCF_977035675.1 Penaeus japonicus | reverse complement strand
GAGGAAGGTGACTCAAACCATGCCCAATGTCTATAATGTGTCCCTGTGCCAGCATGGATGCCTTGTAGTGGCACTCATAGTCATAAGCACAAGTTTCCTTCCTCTTCCCTACCTCTTCATGTTATCTTCATTGTGGATGTTATATGTTTCATATTCGTTCATGCCAGCACACAAATACAAAAAAAAAAAAGTTGCTTTTTGTCCTCCCATAAAACAGCAATTCTTTTATCACACTGAGAATAAAGAAAATAATTAGCTAATATGGGTCATATACTACAATCTTAGTCAAATGCAGAATTGATAGAGCCTGTGCTAAGACAGATATAAGTTTCTAAATACAGCAAAACACATAAAAAATAAAACACAAAAATGAGTGATTAAAAGAGAGTGGGAAAAATCTAAGTGTGTTGCTTGAAGCTGCCTCGCTCTGATATAAAACCCACCCTGGAGCCTGGGTAGGCAAATCTATCCCTGTCGTTAACGGGTTAATAAACCAACTAGCTAAATCAATAAGCTTACCTAATGTGGCCATCTGGTTGAAGAGTCTGCAAACGCGCGCTTCACTTGGCTCAAGGAGGTCTAGACGATGGAAAAGGGCAGAGGGAGGTAAGGGAGGAACATTTCTACTCAGTCTCTTATGAGGTCTTCCGGAGTCCCTCCACGCAACTATAAAAACCCATCCACAAGATGAGGATTGGAACCACCAGTAATGAAGCTCCTCCTGAGGATATGAAAGATAATTAGAGAAGGCCAGAGAAAAAAGCTTGCTAATAAAACTCATTAAACCACTCAAAAAATGAAAGTATCTTTCTCACCAATGAAAGATATATGAAATAAGATTGGTTATGTTGATTGAATGTGTCTGAAATCTTTTCTCCTATCAAACCTTAGTGACAGGTACTATTTACTTGTTTTTATATCATTTTCTTGTATCTTGGAGAATCATGTAATAACAAAACTTTTGATCATCTCTATTGCATTAAATTCATTGGTAACAAGGTCCCATTACGTCTTCATGTATAAAAAGATAAAAATTTGTTATCCATATTCATTTTGTTTAATCATACATCTATAACTACATAGTTCATGGTAATTTATTATTGAGAAATAAAAGTGATATAATTTAAGAATCTGCAGACCTGCCAAGTCTCTTGCTAAATGCAGGTCTTACAAATTTTTACCCAACCGCTACGCACTTGATCGCCCAGCGTCCTGGCCGTACAAAAAGCTATGACGTGATAGCACTGCCATCACATGTAATATCATGTCCTCTGTTGTCAACAGGTTGTTAAGACTTTATCTTTCAGCAATATACATTTCATGTGATAATTTTTTGTGCAATTTTAGATCCCTTGACTCAAAAAACATGCATTCTGCATGTTCCTTTCAACAGTCTTCACAAGTTAACACTTTCATGTCTTCTTCAAAAACATGTTATAAGTGTATCTAGTTTGCCATCAATGGAAACTATATAAACCAATTTTGCACTGAAGCCTTGGCAGGTCTGAATCTGTATGTCACTAGAATTCATGTCCTGACAAATCTTTTTTGGCTAATCTTTTCTATTTTAAATAAGTAACAGCAAAAATTGTTACAAATGCAACTGAAGCATTCACCTTAAACCTCTAAAGGATGTAGTTATTAAATTTTGTCATGCACAAAGCCAGAAAATTGTTGCAATGTTTTCAAGTCAATTAATGTAGTGACCCATAGATTCCAGTAGTACAACTATTTTTTGTGCATTTAAATTTGAATAGATAGAAGAGATTGTGCACCCTTTTGGAATTTAAAAAAAAAAAAAAAAAAAATAATAATAATAATAATAATAATAAAATAATAATAATAATAATAAAATAAATAACACAATATGCAGCACACAGACACTTATCATACTTTTTTAACACACTTACCCTCTTGCTTCTGCTCTGATCTGTGTCTATCAAGACTCTATATCCTGACGACAATCTGATAAAGTCATCCCTGACTTGACTGAAATTGCGAGTTTGTTCCAGTAAAGCAATGTCTGTTGGGACCAAAGGCAAGGACCAAGATTCAGGTCTGCCGAGTCGAGGATGACCAAGGACTTTTCCTGCAAAGATCATCTTTATAATTTTGGTTCTTTTCTTTTTCTTTTTAGTCATTGTGTCAAAATATGAGTCATTTGTTGTAAATATGAATATCAACTACAATTTATAACAATATACAGAAAATTCATTATTTGAAAAGTTTCCCTGAGGAGACTAAGGCTTGCTAGATGAAAGTCTCATAGTTTATATAAAATGAAAATAAAAGCAAATTAAAAATCAGTAGACAAAATTTCCAAGTGGTTTCACTGCACATAGTATGCACATGATGTTTATAAAAATATCAAAATTAGAGTAACCAGCTGGTGATTAACTCAATTATATCTCCATTTACTTTTAATTGATCACCATAATAATTCTGATCCTACTCTGATCAAATATAGGGTAATATAAGTGCACCTGTATCAATCCACACAGAATTACAAACATCAATTTGAATCCCCATGACTTCCCCAGCTAGTTCATCAGGCCACAGGAGCCTCTGAGTACTGTACATGATTACTTCATTGTTTACAGTTCAGGAGTTACAGTAGTATTACTGAATTATCATTATGTGCTATCATTTGGTCAGGCAAAATAGTGCAGCTGCAACCAAGGCTGTGGGCATATCAGTGGCGCACCTACGGTAAAGATGAGACTAGGCCCATTATCCCATTGACGATGGGGACATGTACCATCCACTATAGTTTTGTTTTAAGATTATTATTTTTTTTTTTACAAAGATGATTATTCCAGTGCTTAGTCACCAAGGAGTCAATTGTTAGGCCTACCTTAACCTATTCGGTTTACCCCATTCCTTGAATTTTTGTGAATTTTTTTTTATTTCTGTTACTATTATCACTGTCATTAACATTATCATTACTATCATTATAACATGAAAAAAGTAATAAGAGAAATGGAAATCAAAACATTTTTTCCCCCAAAAAAATCAAGGAATGATGTAAACATCTGTCAGGAGTCCTACTGACTGATGATTCCTTGATGACTGAGAGTTTGTAAGTACAAATACACTCCCAGCACCAACAAGTTGACAACTCTTTTGCCTATAAGCTCTCCTATTGAAGGAATGGGTATTGATAACCAGCTAACTTACCTCTAGCATCAGTAGCAAAGGCATAGGAATGTGCTGGAGAATTGTAATGTGTGATGTCCTCCAAGAGATTTGCAAGTGGAAGATCTATACCAATAACTCCAATCACTTTACCGTCTCCAGTCTGCACCACTTGTGTGAGAGACACCACCATGCCTGTTCCCAAAAATGAATTGATAATTATCAAATACTGCACTCTATATTAGTTTGTATAATTCATAATCACTAATGCTATTACTGCTTTCCCAACTAGAGAATCTACATCCACATAACAATCCTGGAAAAAAATGATAGTAATGGGACTCCCTTCTGAAGTAATGTACCCAGCCTGAGGCTTAATTTTGGGATGTCACTTCTACTAAAGTGTAGTCATGTATATCATGACACTCATACTCATTGGGTTAAAATATGGTAGGAGCAGTAGTGGTACCAAATTCTGGGTGGTTGTGAGACAAAGACAACTGACTAAGGACAAGCAGACCCCCCAAAACCACTCACAAAGGGCAAAACTTGCCTCACTTCCCTCCCTTACCACAGATAGGTTCTTCTCTCTCTCCTCCCATTCAGGTTAGTTTTCACCTGCTATTCTACTTCTTGTTCTCTGAGATTGAGTCATCTGTGAAACAAAAGTGACCAAGCAAATCTAATTGCTTTCTTGGTTTCTCATCAGTGTCACATCACTGATTTTGATCATGCGAGGGATTCCTGCTGAACAAGTTGTGAATAAAACAACAAAAGGAAAAACAGGAATATGCCAAAGGCCTTTTGCTCTCTAGAGCAATTGGGTGTGTTTTCCTGTTTTTCCCTCTGTTGTTTTATTTACCCTAATTCAATCACTATTTTCTTGATTTCTTAGGCCTCCCACTTTTGCTACAATGCTACAGTTTACCTTAACCTTTTAACCCTATGATGACGGTGTGTCACACGAGTGTGACACAGCTAAATTCCCGATGCCGGGGCGTCATGCCAGTGTGACGATTCCAATGCAATATTGCAATCGCCCGGCATAGGGGTTTTCGCGTAGCGTGTGCCCCGTCGGGAAAGGGTTAATTCTTATCTGCTTAATCAGACATTTTTTCTTGTTGCTGAATTTGCTACTTCTAATTTGGATACAAAGCATTACTAATACTTAAAACTTGGAATAGTGAAGAATACAAGTTAATATCAACAAGCTTTTCTATCTAAAATAAGATAATATAGGCTTTTCATGCAACAAAATACTAAGTTTTAAGATTTTAAAAATGGGTTTTTGGACATGTCTTTCAATGGCTGGATGAATAACAGGAAACTTTAAATGCACCATCCAAGAAGATAACTGTCAAATTTTCTTTAAACACAGTCTTGTTCAGAATCACAAATACATGCAAGTAATGGATTGAATTTAACTGTAAATAATTGATGTATCCAATAACAGGAAAATGATGAAACTGGGGTAAAACATGCCACCTGTACAGAGGTTTTCCCCTAAGGTCTGAGCCACCTAGAATGGTGTTGCACCTTAAGCCATTGTAGACTGGTAGCAGGTGGCAACACTTACATGCTAAGTGAGTTTTTGGCCTGAGGACAGATGACAACATGTAAGTGCCATTAGTCGTAATGGCATATTTAACTTTAGGGGAGAGTGGACTGCTGTGTTTCTCTACCACACTATGAGTAATAACACTATTTAGTACACAAATATAAAAAAAATATAAGGATGCTATATCCCATAAAACTGTAATACTTCTATCGAACTGAGTATAAAGAACATAATGAGCTGATATGGACTGCATACTACAATTCTAGTCTACTACAACTCTTGACAAATACTCTCAGATGGCACCATTCTTCTTAGCCCATCAATGTTTAGCCACCCAAGAGTCAATTATCAATTACCTCACCTCATGGGGAAAAAATTACGATTATGAATTCAATTACTATTATGATTATTATTAGCATTATTATTACTATTCTTATCAATATTTTCATTATGATCATTATCATCATCATTAGTATTACAACAATTATCATTTTTATTATAATTCTCTTAACCCATTCACGTCGGTTGACATCCTGTCACAAGGTTGGAAAATATCCCCGGACCTGGGTGACGTCCTGAGACGTGCATTTTCTCACCAAGTTCCAGGAGGGGCAATGTGACGTGCTGAACCATCAGCAATAGATTCCTAGATTGTTCTCAAATATAATCCTTTTACAGAATTTCTTTGACTTTATTACTTTAGATTAGGTATTTGAGTGTCATAAAATGAGATATAACATTAAAATAATGACATCACGGAAAACTACATGATATTGATGACATCATGGTAATTTCTGCTTCTTGATCGGTTGAATAAAAAGATCTGAGTCTAGAAACTATTGTAAAATCAAATGTGTTTGGCTAAGATATAATATAAAGTAAAAAATCACTAATGCAATACTACTTCTATTTTGTTGATTACCCGTTTCGTCATGTTACGTCACGAGGTACATGTACAGACTCATATGTAAGTGTATGATTATTCATATTGTTCTTCTTTTCATTTTGGTAAAAAAAAAGAAAAAAGTATAAAACATGTTTTTTGATGCCCCACTAAGAGATTGATTCCACTTTCCTTTGGTATTTTCACATAGAAGTGAAGAATATAGGCAAAGTTCAATCAAATAAAACTAAAAAGGCATTACTGTAACATGTTTTTTTAAAATAAAATAACACCTCTGAACATAGCAATATTTTTACGTGCCTTTACATTGTAGACGCATTCATGAAAACCATAAGAATAGGGTGGGTGAAAAACGCTCTGAGAGGATCAGCACAGCCCCGCACAGTGAGAAAATACCCCAGCACGAAGTTTTGCGCACTTGTTATCTTCCTGGCGTTAGCAGGAGTAGGCAAAAATATGTCCCGTCATGAATGGGTTAACAGTGTTGATAACAATAAAAAAAAAAAAAAATTCAATCAAGAAATGTTGGTAAACTCAATCTTTGGAGACTTGGCACATGTGGAGCCATAAATGTTAAAAAAAAAAATAATAATAATGGACAGCACATTATATCCACGAACTCCCATAGTCAAGGGGTTAATCATATCCCTTCAACCCATGTCCCATCCACCTCAACCTAGTACCTTCACACAGAGGATATGGATTCTTTTGAGATGAAGGAAGGAAAATAAAAACAATCAAAAAAATATGCTCAGTGTGGTACCAAAATTTTGCTGAGTAGCTTGCAGTCCAAAAAGACTTTGTACCAAGAAAGATTTAATGTGCTATGCTTCAACAGCATTATAGAAGTATTAAGTTAGTTGCATTCCACCTCAACACTCAACTATCTCACCTCTCCCATCTTCGTCCCAGTAAGGGTCGGAGATCACCAAGTTCTGCAGGCCATCACTGTGTCCCTTGGGTTCATGCACAGCATCATAAAAATTATTGATAACTGGAGCAACGTTCAGAGTCGAGTCTAATCCTACCACTAATCCCTTATTAGGCAGCCTGGTAGTTTGTATATCATATTTCCTAAATTCTTGATAAGCAAGTGCTTCTAAGAACTGCCTTTCACTTGATGGCTGATCTGAAAAATCAAAAAGATAATAATTCATTTATGTATTTCCTATTATCTACTTTCTAAAACTGCTGCTTACTTGATGCCATCAGATATTTCATGACAGCAGAGAACTTTTGAAAATCTTTGGTGAAAGTACTAAAAATCAATGGCATACACTATGAAATATCATGGAATTTATTAACCAAACTATATAATAGATTACATAAAACAAAATTTTCTAAGGTATTGATCACAACAGCCTAAGAATAGGGAGCATCAAAACTGAGATTAGTTATAAAAATAGTTTGTAAGGTCAAGACCAGCTTCCAGGTGATTCCTTCAATTAATCCCAATATACAATTACATTCATTCTTAAATCTAAGGAGTATAGCATAAGTTCTAGAAAGATCCATTTATGTAATTTCATATCAAAACACACTGTTACTGTAAAATAAAACAGTAAAAATATTAAATACCAACCTCTGCTTATTCCAAGCCCAAAGGCACTCAGTAAAACTTTTGTTGGTATTATATCCAACATCACAGCCATATGTTGCAAGATTGTGTGGATTTGGGAGTGCTTGTTAAGCTTTCCACAAGTCACATACATTAATAATACTGATTTATTGGACGACGAAAGGCTAGATGACCAATTTGCGATCATCTCCATTGCAGTAATAAGCCCTAGGCTGTGATTGGTTGGTTCTGTAACAAAAAAATAAAACAAAGCAATAAATTCACAAGATCAAAAAAACAGCATTCCACAAACAAGATACTCAGTGAGAAATATTGTATTCCAATCAATACAGTATCTGCAAAAGAAACTGTTAACATTAAAAAAATAATAATTTGATGGAAATCCTTCCACAAATAATACTTGCATTGTAAAATTTTTCATTCATACCTTTTTCAACAAGAGCTAGAGAGACTGTCACAGACAGACAGAAAAAGATTGACAGACCAGTTTTTCATGAAACTTTTTTTTTCATCAAAGTAAGTCTTGTGCACAGTGAATGTTAGTTCAACATGTAGTTCCATAGCATTAGCAAATGGAAATTTTCTGCCAAAATAGATAGCAAAGAATTAATGCAATACTACTTACCATTATGTATGTCCATGTAATTTACAAAACGTCTAATTGCATGTTTAACAGTGTGTGTAGCTGGAACCAGAGTGGCATTCATACAAGGGGCAGCAGGTCGAACAACACTGCCTTCTAAACCCAACACAGCTATCTGGTCATGTTGCATTATGGTAGATGCAATCTGATGACCTAAAGAGAAATGTAATAAATGTAATACATGTAATAATCAAAATTCTTTCATGTATTAAATGTAAATAATATACCAACCAATTTATGCTGGTATGTGTACTAAATATATAGTCTTAACCCATTCGTGCCAGGTGATGTGATATCACGTCATGGGAATATTTCACTCCCGCCAGAAAACCTCTTATCACGACATGATTTCTTCCTCAAAACGCATGTTTTACATCAGTACATATGGATAAAATAAAAAAAGTTCCATTTCCATAGACACTTCACTTGTGAAAAGGATGTAAACAAATACAAAAAACCTCCTATTATCACCCCGCTGAAGCAGGTGGGTGAAAAGCACTGTCACTTGCTATGTAGCCAGCAGGAGTAGCATTACACATTATAATCCCTGGCATGAATGGGTTAAGCAATACATAAAATGCATATATATACAAAATAAGCATATGGCAGTTAAAAAAAAGAAGAGAGTGTGTGTGTGTGTGTGTGTGTGTGTGTGTGTGTGTGTGTGTGTGTGTGTGTGTGTGTGTGTGTGTGTGTGTGTGTGTGTGTGTGTGTGTGTGTGTGTGTGTGTGTGTGTGTGTGTGTGTGTGTGTGTGTGTGTGTGTGTGTGTGTGTGTGTGTGTGTGTGTGTGTGTGTGTGTGTGTGTGTGTGTGCGTGTGCGTGTGCGTGTGCGTGTGCGTGTGCACACGTGTGTGCGTGTGTGTGTGTGTGTGTATATTTATGTATATATAAACCAACCTATAGCTTTTGCAGTCAGAAGCAACCTTGGAGTTAGAGCCTCTCCTAGATCATAGAGAAGCACTATGTTTTTACCATCAGGTCTGACTGTAGCTTCATAGACATGTCCATGACGACCAGATTGACTGCAATCAGCTGCAATGACAGTGTCTGTACATTACAGACATTCACATGCTTAATGGCACCTATGGATTCTAAATGCTAGATTTCAGACATACAATAAATCCTAACTGGAACTTAGATAATATCATTGTTAAAATTCTGAAGATCCAGAAAAAATGAAATGGTTTCCACATTAAATTTGACAAAAGAAAAAGCAAATATGACATAGCTATCTCTCAAACTAATACTATCTACACTGATATACTTCTTTATTGAATATTATAGATATTTACCTTTATTACCTCACAATGCAACACAATGCCTTTATTGATTAATGAATCTATATGTATTCAATTATGTATTAGATTCAAACTTTATATTCCAATTATTATACATTATAAAAACCGTTATAACAGCAACCATTTACATTTTCATACATCTGGACACACACAACTTACCTGATCTGTGCGCAGGATACTCAGTATGCAGACCATCAACGGACATGAAATACTGCCACTTGATGGATGGGTACCTCCGCAGATTGAGAACAAACACTATGGTGCAGCAGAAAATGAATAAATAAAAATACCATAATCCTGTAACACATCTAGCAATGATCACACATGACCATTCAAAAGCATCAAGTTATACAGTACTTTACTTCTTTGTACATAATAACTTACTTGATAAATCTTGCCTTTTAAATATGTTCTTAAACTTTTAATGCCATACATTGATACCACAGATAACTTAATCAAAGGTATAATGTGAGAAGTTAATTAAAGGAGAATATTTGCAGGGCCAATAGTGTAGAACATAAGTAAGAGTTTAAATCCTACATTTGCATTTGGTTTTAAATATATTATTCTGACAGATAAAGTATTCAAGCAAAAATGCTACACAATTTAATAATACCTATAAATTTTAATCTACATCTATGTATCAGAGCGCAGTTTACTACCTGCCCTTCAAAGCTAAAGCCAAATATATAAATATTTTTACATCATGAATAATGACTTTTAATTAAACAAGCACATAAAGATTATGTAAATAATCCATATAAATAAAACACATGATTGGTAAAAATTAATCAAATAAATCAAAGTAAATTTTTTACAATAATTCTAAAACATGTTTCTTATATATTACTTATGTAATATTCTAGTTCTTAAAACTCTGTATGTGACTTACTTTCGGTAAGATTGTAGGGTGGGAAATAAAAGTCAGCTGGGAGTGAATCCTCACTTGTACCCAAGCCTGAGTCACACCACAGTTCCTCATTCACACGGGTTCCAAAGTGACTTTGATATCTGTTGAGTGAGTTAACAGCATTGTACTGCATGTAGTTTCTAATAATTTATAATTGCACCTACAACCAAAAAACACAGACTATCTATTCCTTCAGTTGTGTAAGTAGGATATCATACCAAATGCTAATTACAATTACTTTACTCATATATGATATAGAGATTCATATATCACACCATAAATCTAAAAAATACAAGAAAACACAACATCCTAAGATATCAAGCACGGCGGGGAATTCTAGCCTAAGTCACAATGCCGGGCCGTTCACAGAAGGCCTAAATCCTTTTGGCACAATATGTGACCCCCATCTTTTGAGGATGTACTGTACCCCGTCAGAGTGGGTTAAGATCTGGCCATCTTATTTAAGATCTTAGGATGTTTGGCCTGGTCTAGCCATCTTACAATTTTCTAGATTTACAGTATGAAATATGACTCACTATATATGAGAAAAGTAATACTGGTAAATCTTTGGTATAATAGGTCATCATAACTGAAGGAATAAATAACTTGTAATTTCAGCAAACAGCAAACTGCAATAATTAAGTGATCCCACCCTGTAAAAAATGCCTATAGCGGAAGGGTTAAGTGGATATCAAAGCTAGTCCATAAACCCATCAAATATACAAAACACAAACTGATATAACATTTAAATCTCTAATTCCTGAAATTTTCATATATTACATAATACTTAGCTCATTGATATATATATGATTTTGGATACTTACAGGAGGTAGTGATCTGGGATGAGACAACAAGGGTTGTAGCTTGCTTCATCATTATAATGATGGAAAACATCTATTCCACTTTGACTATGGTGGGAATAATGAGTTGCCACCATGACTGCCATCTCCCCAAGTACATTTGAGAAGAGAGAGAATTTATGTTCTAAGGACTGCACCATCTGTCAAAAAGAAGAAAAAAGTTACATAGAAAATGTCAAATCAAAGCATACCTCAAGGAATAATCTGCAATTATATTGCAAAGCAACTGACACATTGCAACCACTCACCTCTTTGACAATTTCTTCTTCCTTCCTTTCTATATCTGAGTAAGGAAGCTCATCAAAGATGGCCTGAAATATTGTGTCAAATGATTATCAAGGTCTCCTACAGAGTTTGTCTGTCATAATATTAACTCTGCAAGTCATATAAATAATCTATATAAATAAACAGATACAATTTTCACATGAAACAAGCACAATTTAACTATAACTTAGAGAAAGACAAATTAACATTTTAGTCAACTACCTGATCTACCTACCAACCAGAAAAGATAGTTACATGCAAAAAAATTCATTAAAACTTGAAATCTCTTGTTCTCACTTGCATATGGGTGACTCCCAACTCCTCATTGGCAATACGTCTCATCTGAATGCCTAAATTAGTAGCTCTCTTCATCAGAGGAATTTCTCCTTCCAGCACACCCATCTGACTTCCTCCTTCACTTCTCCCAGCTGAAAGTCTGTGGGCCACATTTTCACTCTCTTTTTTTAAGATATCTAATTTACATGCTACTGCCATTTTGTTTGACATTTTAAATTTGTTTTTATTGAGCTTGATCAAATTATATCTACTAACTTAACAACAAATAGTAGAGGATCAACATGATTTTGATAGAAGATTTACATATAAAATTAAAATTTAGAAATCTATTTAACATGCTTTTATCAAAATGAACAACAAAATCATTATGGTATATTTTTAACAACTGGGAAAGAAATAACTGCCTCACCTAAAATTATGTCTAAGGAAGGTCTGCCGTCGCATTTCTCTTAGAAGCTGTGGGCTGTTTACGTAGAGTACTGGTTTGTTTTCCCCACTGTCTCCACTAACACCTTCTGGTCCCACATCTTTAATACTACTGTTGGCATTGGTTATACTTGCACTCTCTTGTGCAACTGAATGAGAAGCCCAGAGAAGCAATGATACTGTCAGGGGGAGTAGGGTAGTCAGTAAGGCAGCTAAGGACTGCCCACTCCTGAACACACGGGCTGGGCCCTTCATAATTGCTATTTAGATGCCAAAATCATTTCATTGTTCCTCTGCACAACTGGTCCCTCATTACTGTAAGAGATAAAAGTATTTGTAAAAGTACTTCATACATTAAGGAAAAGTTCTAATCAAAGAATGACTGAATAATACTATATTCATAATCATGAATAACAACTGTTCCCAAACAATGGTGAACCCACCCCTGCCTGAAATGAATGATGGGGGGGTCTGCAAGAAAATATCTGTAGTGGTGGACTTTATTTTTATGTCTCATAAGAATTTCAAGATGTCCTTTGTTCTGGAATGCAGGCTCATCCATTCCAATTATAACTAGTAAAAGGTAGGTGCTGATATATTGGCAGTTATGTAATTTTTTTCTTGATAATTTTTTTCTTTCTACTTTGGCATTATCTTATAATTATCTTCATAAGATATAGAACATAAATGCATTACAGTTATGCCATTAGAGATATCTCTGTTACAATATCTCAGATATAATGACTAATATCACTAAGCATTGTGTAAATGTTATGGAAATGTGTTTCATGCTGTTATCAATAAATGGTAGCAATGGTGGAAGCTAGTACATCACCTAGTGATTGGGAACTGCTGGTGTATAACTTTGAACTTGTCATTATTCACTGAATATTGACCCTTTCACTACCCAGCCACATGAAGCTGAACATTTTCTTTTGTCTTGCAATGGGGGGGGGGGGGTAAGTAGATACAGCTTGTATCATACAAGGAGTAAATACTTCCCACCTCTAGCTAATCCACTGATATGGCCTTATTGCTGAAACCTTTATTTTCATCCCTTCCCAACCCACACACACACTAAATCATTCATAAGCACAAACACATCCACATAAGAAACACTCAATTATACAAATTAAACATCTAACAGGTCTTGTTCTTGTCAGCTTAAATTAGGTTAAGGTGATCCGTCTGCTTGTCAAAAAAAAAAAAAATGGAGAAGGGTGTGTCCATTCAGGAAAGAATTTAAAAAGAGGCTACCATCAGATATGATGCCTATATTGATCGCCATATAAAGAAAAGGATAAGAGAGATTTCATTGATGTGCCGAAGCTGAAAAACGTTACTGCTCTGAAATACGTTTTACACTTTGTACATATTGATTTTTCGGTTTTCTTCACTTTGTTCACACACAAATCATGAGTCATGGCAGTGTCACTAACATCTAATCATCAAAATACGAAATACCAGCCAAGTTAGTTATCAAAAACAGATCACTAACTATAGTCTCCCATCTACAAAGAGAAATCTCGTGTCATCACAGTCATTTCGGTCTAAAGAGCCAACAAACTCCATACCATCTCTCTCTCCAGCATTCCCATTACTAACTTCACAAATTTGTAAATTCTAAACCCCTAATAATGCTTAAGCATCGAATAAAAGCCAATGGAAGTTAGCTCTAGGTCCTCACCCAAAGAGAAGACGCTTTGTTTACATCCACTGAAGTTCATCTTCTTCCCCGGAGTCAAATCAGCGTCTATATTACGCTCCTAAATTTTACACAATAGCAACTTTATGCGATTTCAGACTAAATTATACGGTAAAAGGCTAAGGATTTGCGTACCAGCACCCAATAAAGCATGGAGAATTTTATTTGATAGCTTGGGATGATGATACTGTCTTTTTTAATACTACAGCTTCTAGTTTTGTGAATGAAAAATACATAAAACTTATTCGGAATTAATATAATCTTTGCTATGATATGATATTGACTAAGTTGAAGATGAAATCAGAAGAAACAATAAATTAATTTCCAAAAACGTTTGTGTCTGCTATCATTATTCATTATCATCCTATATTACTATCATTAGTATTATCATTATCATATATTACTATTATCTATATCAATATTATTACTATTATCATCATTGTCATCATCATTAATATCACTATATTTCATAATCATTATTATATATTATCATTCTTATCAGTGTTATCCTTATCATCACTATTATCAGCGTTACTGATGTTATATCCGTTTTGAACATTATCATTATAATTACTATCGCTATCATAATTATTATCATTATTGTTGTCATTATCATTATTACTATTGTAATTATCGTTATCAATATTATTGTCAATGTCATTCTAATGACCATCGTTTATCATTATCCTCATTATCTTTATTGTTATCGTTATTATTTTCATGATCATATTATTATTATAATTATGATTATAATAATTATCATTATTACTATCATTAACGTTACTGTTATTACTTTTACTATTATTTTCTTGATTATTATTGTCATTATAATCATTTATCGTCATCATGATTACTATCATTATTGTTAGTATCTTTATTATCATTACTATTACTATTATTTTCTTTATCACTATTGTATCTATTATCATTGCTACTTATCTTCATGATTACTATCACTATTGTTCTTTATTATATATTGTGTGTCTGTGACTTGTGTTATGTAGTGTTGTATGTGTGAGTGTGTGTGTGTGTGAAATTTGTTTGTGTATAATATGTGTTTACATACGAACATTTATTTGGAGATATATCTTGCTATTTTTCGTATGGAAAATGAAAAGTTTTCAAATAATTTAATTTTTTTATTTAAAAATCCTGAGACATAATGCACATCAATTAATCATTAATCTTAACAATAATATATTCTGAAATTGTAGAGAAATTGCAAACAAATCACATACATTGGACAATTGATTCACAGTATCACTGACACAGCATAGATTTAAACAATATATATATAATATGTCATAAATATAAAATAGAGAGTAATGTAGACAATATCACAAACATAGCAATGGCAGCTCCTCTTTACATGAACATCAACATTAACATTTTTAGGCCACATTTGATGCTGGGTATCGTG
>NW_028234416.1:10584841-10589841 GCF_977035675.1 Penaeus japonicus | reverse complement strand
AACATGTGGCGTTAGAGCGAGCCAAGTCCTCGGCGAGTTTCACGGCCATCAAGCCGACCTGGAGAAAGTCCTGGTGAAAAAAGTTGAAATTGAATTACTCATTTTGCCATCATAGAATGCTTCTTAGGGGGAACGTCTTCCCGCAGATAAACGTGTGAGGCTCAGGTAAGCCCTTGCAAAAATTACTAACTTTGTCTAGGTAGAAGATTTTATCATTAATCTTGACGTAGCTATTTCTAAAAGGATATTTAAATGCGCTCACTATATGATTAATGGCTATTTGGTTGGACCAGTTATCACTGACCTGCTAGATATTTTTTTCTTCCAACAAATTTGGGAAATTAGACGATTAATTATTATCATATTGCAGGGGATGTCAGTCGAGGAATATTTTTATACATTGCCTCATGCAAAGCTATCATTAGTCTTCTCGTTTTAAAAGTACGTTAATGATGCTTTGTCATTACCACATCAAGAGAAATATCAGCAAAAAACACTCGGTGTCCTGAAGCTGGATCTAAGGCTTGCACGGCGTCATCATGCACAGAGGTGAAAATCAGCCAGTCACAGTCACTCTCGGTGTCCGGCCGATCCAAGCTTGATATCTGAAATATGTACGAAGTCAAACGTTACACCGCCATGATTTGAATTCGCAACGTATCTTTCACTTTGCTGGGATAACGAAGCAATTTCCCTAATTAGCATCCCCTAAGCAACTCTCCTAGCCTTTCTGTCATCCTCTGCATGACTTGCCTCTCGAACCAGTCGTCTGAGTATCACGCCCTTCGCGAAGACCACGATGCGACGGGCGTCTCTCTTCTCCCAGCGGCGCATCACGTTGCGCAGGAACGCCGTGAGCTCCCTGTCCGGCGGCTGGTGTGGGAGTTTGCTGAAGGACACTCTGGCGCCAATGCGATGTGCGTACTCTATGAATTTCCTCACTGCGATTAAGGAAAAGGGGATCATTTGGAGAATAGATAATTGGAAAGAAATAGTTTATGGGTGGCATTTTATAATCTGATTTTTAATATGCCTTAACTATCTGTATACACTATTCCTGTATCCCTTTTTGCACATTCTAGTATAACGATGAATTAGGGACTTTTTCGAACCTTATATATGTGTGTGTATGTATATATATATATATATATATATATATATATATATATATATATATATATATATATATATATATGTGTGTGTGTGTGTCTGTGTGTATGTGTTTGTGTATGTGTGCACTCAGAACATATGTTCATATGGCATTTCTTATTCATTATGTCATAACAAACAGTTTCTGAAAGTATTAGAGAAAACTTCGGTTACACCATTTATCTAAATATGTTACGAGTGAAATCATAGTCACACATAGTCAGGCCAGTGTATGTATGTACTGTCTCCTGCGGCTTTCCCTCACCTGTTGACCTGCTGGAGTGAGCGAACAGCGTCTGGTCGTAGAGCACTGTCACCTGAGTCCAGGCGCGGTACAGCATCCACGAAGAGGTCAGGCTGAGGGCGTGAGTCATCGGGTCGAGCAAGTGAGTGCAGGACCCCTCCTCCGTCAGCGCTTCGAGGTTCCTCGGGTTCCTCGCGGGCAGGTGGATAATCCGACCGAAGGTATTTGGGTATCCATCTATCGGCGGGATACTGACGTTGGTCGTTGCCATGACGACAAAGAATACGGTGTCGTGACTCGTCGCTAAAGAGGTCATCTGCGACAGCACCGTAGACGGAACCGTAGCGGCGCCGCAACGGAATGCAATTGTTGACAAAGAGACACTGGAGTCATTCGCCAAGGCCTTTGCAGCCGTCGTCAACTCGGGGCAGTCCTCGTATACAAGAACTGTCGATCAAATGCTATGAAAACGCCATCGATGCAAAAACTCACGAAGACCACAACACTGTGTCAAGAACAAGCATCATGCACAAGTATAGGACAGGACAACGCAGGAAATAAACAGAAAACCTATCTTTTTAAACCAGTCTCACCTGTACGCGTGGTGCAAACGGGGAGCCACAGCCCTAGGATAACCAGGAGCGGGAAACCATGGTTTGAAGGCTGGGGTTCGCCCCTTGGCGATTGCCTGCCATCTTTCCTGCCGCGCATCTTATTGTCCTTTTGGAAATCCTAAACATAAAAGGTAGATTAGCAAGTCGTTTACGTTTTATTGGGTGTTATTGTTTCCCAGTATTGATCAAATATTACTTTTACAGTTAGCAACACCAGGTTTTCTACATTGTTAGTTGTTGTTTTTTATCAATGTTGTTCTTATTTTCTGATTACTGTTATTACTATGGGTGCTGTTGTTGTTGCCTTCATTGTTGTTGACACCGTTATAATTATCCTAATTATTGATATCATTATTATGTATATTATCATCATTTATATTATTATTATTATTTATATGATTATTATTTATATTATTATTATTTATATCATTATTATTTATATTATTACTGTCATTATCGTTATTAGTATTATTTGTAATTATTATTATCACCATTATCATTATTATATTTATCACAGTTATCAGCCGTCCTATAAGGTTACTTTCATTAGTGTTTTTGGTAAGGTTGTTGCTGTCATTATTACTGCTACCTTTATTAAAGCATTTATAATTTTCATCACTAGTGTGGTCACTAATATGATTATTACCATCTTTATTTGTATGGCTATTCTTACTATTATTTTTAATTTTCATTATCATTATTTTGGGTACGATTAAGGATTATTATCAGCTTTATCATTATCATTATTATCATCCTCGGTTTATTATCATCTTTATCATTATTATTAGCATTTCCATTATCATTATCATCACTGTTATTGTTAGCATTATTATTATCAGGATTATTATCATTATCATCATCATTATCATTATCATTATCAATACTATTGTTATAATGTTGTTTATATAATAATATTAATATTATTATCTTTATATCTATTACTACTAAAACATATTACATAATTTGTAATATAATATATATATATATATATAATATATATTATATATATATATATATATATATATATATATATATATCATGTGTTGTGTGTGTGTATATATATATATATAGATATATATATATATATATATATATATATATATATATAAATATATAATATATATAGATATAGATAGATTATATGTATATAATATATATATATAATATATATATATATATATATTAATGTATATGTATCCGTGTGCGTGTGTGTGTGTGTGTTTGTTTATACACAAACACATTCATATACACAGAAGTTTAGATACACACACACACCTGTGTGTGTGTATTTACATATATCTACACACACACACACACACACACACACACACACACACTCACACACACACACATACACACACACACACACAACACACAACACACACACACACACACACACAACACACAATATATATATATATAATATATATATATATATTATATAATATATATAATATATAAACATATATATATAAATATATATATATATACGTATATATATATATATATATAGATAGATAGAAGAGAGAGAAGACAGAAGAGAGAGAGAGAGAGAGAGAGAGAGAGAGAAAGATAGAGAGAGAGAGATAGTATACATTCATATATATATATATATATATTATATATATATATAAACATATATATATATTAATAATATTTATATATATATATATATATATATTATATTATATATATTATATATATAATATATATATAAATATATATATATACATATATATATATTATATATATATATATATATATATATGTATATATATACAAATATAAACTCACATACATTATATAGATATATATATATATATAATATATATATATTAATACATATATGTGTGTGTGTGTGTTTGTGTGTGTGTGTGTGTGTGTGTGTGGGTGTGTGTGTGTATACATACTATTTGCATATATATCTATATATATATATATATATATATATATATATAATATATCATAATTTATCCACCCCATTATATGGCATATATCATATATGTCGTGTGTCCTTGTGTGTGTGTGTGTGTTGTGGTGTGTGTGTGAGTGTGTGTGTGTGTATATACATAAATATATATATATATATATAATTATTATATATATATATGTGATTTGTGTGTGTGTGTGTGTGTGTGTGTGTGGTGTGTGTGGTGTGTGTGTGTGTATCATACATTACATATAATACACAACACCAGATTATATATTATATATATTATATATATATATATATATACACATATAGATATATATTTAGTATATAAAATAGTAGATAATGATATATAAATAGATAGATAGTAATAGATAGATAGCATAGGAAATAGATAAGATAGATAGTAAACAAAAATTATGTATATCTATACATATAGACAGTATAGTATAAAATATAGTTAAATATATACATAAACACACAAAATATATAATATATATAATATATATATATATATTTTTACATATATAATAAAACACACACACACACTATATATATATATATATATTATATATATATAAATCTAAAATATTATGTAGCAAGTACATATGTGTAATGTAGCTGAGCGTATATACACATTCACAAGTATTATAAAAGTAAAACTCACGAAAAACACATATTACCCTCAGGTTTCCTGCGGCAATTCCACTTCAGGTATGAGCCGCTTCCTGAGGTCTTCCCACAGCGAGCGGGCGCGCGTGCTCCACAGTCGACGGGGGCCACTTGGCGACTGAACGCTGTTGGCACTGGACTGGAGAGCTTGCCTCGTTTTCGGAATGAAAAGGAAGGAAACCAATTTGATATTCCTCCGGTGCTCTTCTTTTGTTTTTGTCTTTTTGCCTGTACACCTTCACGAACACATACTGTTCACACGAACAGGCAACACATTATGTCTATCTGTCTATCAATCTATATCTGTATTTCCATATATATATATATATATATGTATATATATATATATATATATATTTTTATTATATACATAAATATATATATATATATA
>NW_028234416.1:10572341-10579841 GCF_977035675.1 Penaeus japonicus | reverse complement strand
TCACTTGAAGACTCAAACTTGCAAATTTGCTAACAATAAGGAACAAAGTGCTATAATTGGCCAGTCAAAGTTCAACAAAAAGACATAAGTTTGATTGTTTACCAGTGCAGGGTGAAGGTTGAAGAACCTGATCCATGACGGCTGTCCTCCCTATTTAAGCCTAGATGCGGGGTAGAGGGGTAGAATCGCAGGTAATATCACATATATTTTAGTAGTAGAGGGTGAGATGAGTGTATTGTTGCTACTTTCGTGGTATTTAGTGATGTGGATCTACTTGGAAAATATACCTCTATTTAGCAGGAAGTATTGCATCATGTTGTTGCAAGTGTTTGTGTGTGGAATGCTTGATGTTCAAAGCCAAAGCAAGTTATTACAAGTTAGACTTGCTGATAGAAAAGACAATTTCTATTTGTAATTGCTGATAGAAAAGGCAATTTCTGTTTGTGATTGTTGCTTTATGATAAAGAAAGTGGCCTTTTGAAATTGTCAGTGATAAGAACAGTGACAAAATCCAGTGCAAATTTTGGCAACATTCAAGAAACATATGTAATAATGTAATCTGCTTGGTAGAAATCTGCTATTAAGAAATAAAGGTATAATGGCTTTGAAGGAACACCTGTAGTCATTTTATGCATTCCTAGTCATGCATATATATTCCTAGTTCATGTATATATCATATATTCAGTATGTATTTATTTTAATATATAAGAAAATTGTGAATGATTGATTAGGAATGTGACAAGCCAAGGAAAGAGATAAAGGGAGAATTTAAAGCATATATATATATATATATATATATATATTATATTATATATATATATATATATATATATATATTATATATATATATTTTTTTTTTTTTTTTTTTTTTTTTTTTTTTTTTTTTTTAGATGATACCATCCATATTTTTTACATTTACAGTGCAGCTGTATATGACTGTCACAAAGTTTCATGTCTTATGTCTTGTTTCTGATGTTAAAGTTAATTGCTAGAAAATGTTATTTGTCTTACCATACTGACATTTTTGTAATGGCTCAGAAAAGTACGAGATTATGAAATGATGTACCATAAGCAGTGTTTATTTTTAAATTATTGAACTTCAGTTCAAAGAATAACCCAATTTTCTTCCATTCAACAGGGGATGACGAGAGACAAACTAGTGTGCTTCTCACCTACGGGTGAGAAGCTGGCGCACAGCGGACTAGATGGTATATTAAGAATCTGGAACACTGTATCGGGAGCCTTAGAGCATGAGTACCAACCGGCAGAACATCTCACAGCAACAACCTCTTGCATCAGATATTCACCTCATGTATGGAAATGATTTTAAATTTTTCTATTTTTGTTCGAAAGTTGAAGGAAGTGTACATGAAAACTTGAAATTGTAACAATATCCAGTTTTTTGTAATATTTTTCATAAAGACCATAATTGTATTTTATATATCCATGAGTAATTGCGTTTCATTTATCGTAATATAGAAACTAAGAATTCTCCTTTTTCAGAAACCCACAAAGAAAGGCAAAGCCCAGAAAAGTGAAGATGCCAACAAAAATAGTTTATTAGCAATGGGCACATTAGCAGGAACAATTTTACTCTATAGTCCTGAGAAAAGGGAAGTTATAGCCACATTTGAACATGGCCCTCCACATGCCGTTTTAGACGTAGCATGGGGAAGCCCAACCAAACTTTTTTCAATTGGCGAAGATAACACCATGATTGAGTGGAACATCAGCACAGGAGAGAGAATTTCGTAAGTGTTTCGACAGTAAAGAACATGAAATATTCTATGTTGTAACAACTCTACATTATCAGATTATTGAAATGGTGGGTAAACAGACATTTGTTATGAAAAGCTATTATATCTTACAGGTCTGCAGAAGTAAGCGGAGGAAGTTCGCTCTGCTCCATTGACAAAAATACGCTCGCAGTTGGTCATAGAAGTATAGAAGTTGTATCTTTGTTGAAGAATGCAAACAAGGTGAAGGTCAAGAGAAAATTCACAGGCCACATGTCCCTAATTACACAGCTTCTCTCCATCTATGCAGAAGAAGGCTCACCCAGATACTTTCTCTCATCCTCTGGAGATGACAGATATTTCTATGCTTGGTAAGTTTGTCTTGCAGTTGTTGTTTTTTTTAGAATGATAGTGTGCAATACAATCACATTATCAATAGAATTATTGAACTAGGACTGTTTTGTGAAGCTGCAAAAAGTAAATTCTTTTGGGGATCATAATTTAGGTCATAGATATGACAAGAACCAAGGTAAATGTATTGTGCAGTATTATGATTGATTTGTCTCAATAATCTGTAGGCTGGTTTTTATATAAAGATTCAAAGTAAATGTTAGCAGAAAAAAATTATTTTGCCAAGTTTTGATTTTCCAATTGATAGTTGTTTTATTATGCTTTATTGGTCTTTTTTTTTATCTTGATTGAATAATCAAACAAACAGTGTTTATATTTTTATGCTAGAAAAACAAATTCAAAGATTTCTTATGAGATACTTTTTATACTATTACGATATTTTTTCCTGGCATTCATTGTTATTGTATAAGACTAGCGTTGCTGTTAAAAAAGAGATATTTCATTGGCATAAATGTTTGTTCTTTGGTTTACATTTTAACATTAACCCATTCACTCTGGGGCTTAGGTGTGTGTCTGCTTCAATGGGGTGATAATAGGTTTTTGTATTTGTTTACATTATTTTCATAAGTGAATACAACTGTGTTTATACCAATGGAACATCTATGATTATATACATACATAATAATGCATAACTTATATTTTGAGGGAGAGATGATGACTTTGATAGGAGGTCATCTGAGGTGAGTGAAATATTCACATGAAGTGATATCACGTTCCCCAGCGCCATTGGATTAAATGATGTTTGAACTGCCACCCAGACAAAAGAGTAGGAACCATTAACATAATTTTTTATCATTTTTGACCCCCTCAATTTGTATTGATATTTGAGGTCTTTTTTTTTTCAGGGACTTGCAAAAGGAAGACTCGGAACCTGTAGGAAGTTTTATGGTAAATGACACCATTTTGTCAGTGGCAGCAGGGAAAATGAAAGAAAATACAGTATTAATGGCAGCTGTCACTACCAGAGGTGTCCTTACTCTCTTCAGGCAACATTTAAATGGGTAAATTTTTTTTTTGCACAATTTCTGAGTTACAAATTCAAATTCTAAATTATTTTCAAACTGAAAGAGGATCCTTTTAATTTGTACTAGGAAACTGGAATTATTTTTCCTTGTAATTTGCACAACTGCAGAATTGGTTAATCTCTGACTAATTTTGCATGGTCTCTTGAATTAAAGTAGTATGCATTAGATTGAACATTTGAGATTTTAATATATCTCATGAATAGCTAAGCAAAACTTCTAAAGTGAATCTTATTTTTCAGAAATGCAACAAGACAAGCAGTTAAATCAATAGGGAAGTTGAAAATATCGACAAAATCCAAAAGCAAGAAGTCTGCCATACCCATTGTATCAGCCTTCTTTTGTAATGACACTACATCTAATATTATCATTGCATATGGCAATTCATCAATCCTCAAATTTGAGAAATTAGTAAGTCATTATATATTTTCTCTAAAATCTAAGTTCAATCTCTAATTATTAGTAAACAGAAAAGCATATTCTAAATCTTTCAGTTATGAAGTGAAGCATAAATTATAAGAAATGTGAAACAAAATATAAAACTTACAATTGTTATGCAAGCTTTCATGTATTTAACCCGTTCCCGACGGGACCAATCCGGCTTAAAAAGACCAAAATTCCGGGACTCTTGAACGCATAAGCCTAACGCGTCGGGATTCTCGGCCGCACGGGCCGCGAGCCTCCCGCGCCCCGGGCTGGACAAAATTACGTGTCCCCGGCGTGTAGCCCAAAAACCACTAGATGTGATATCTAGTCACCCGTCGTTAACGGGTTAAACTGTAGTACTTGATAAATGGGCAGGAAAAAATCCTTATTCTACATCTTTGAAACAGTTCATCTCTTGGGAACAAATAGAAAATGTCAATGCTAATGTAGTATGTGATTATGATCAGTGTTTGCAAGTTGAAATGAATATTGTATAATTGAATGTTATTTTTTTTCAGAGTGTAGATGAAATCTTGGCCCAAAATGAGATTGTAAGAGAAGACCCCAACAAAGCAACTGTCCTGGAAACCTCTTTAATTAAAACAGTGACACCAAAGGTTACAAAAAATGCTACCATAATTAGCCATTATGCATCTTTATCTGTAAGTAAAAATTTTATTCTAAGTATTCTCTTATGTTTAAGAATGGGAGTAGTTGGCTTAGATTTGTTCATTTTCCTCAGCTCCACCTCTGCCAGTAGATTCTCTTTGCTTTAACACATTTCCCCTGAAGTTGATTTATGGGTGAGCACCAACTCTGGCCATAAAGTTTTCCCAGAACCCTCCTAGTCGCTGGGCCAGCTCAAGGTAGCCAGCCAGATCAACAATGTGAGCTTAGAGTATTGAAAAACTTATGCACACACAGACATAAGCACTAGTGTGGTGCGAGAACAAGTTGACGTTAAGCCAGGTATTGGCTTCTTTAATTCCATTCATTACTACGAATCAACCCATTTATGAAAGAGAGAGAGATTAGAATAATAATGCATTGCTATTGGGATTATTATATTAATTTTACCTTTTTTATTATTGTATTATACTATTATTATATTGTTGCTTTATGTTTTATTATTACAATAAAGTAGTAGCGCTAGTAACAATTTAATTATATTCCAGCAAAATGAAAACAAAAGAAAGTTTGGGGATGAGGATGGTGCTGCAGCACTACCCATGGAGGAGAGACTCAACACCCTGGTATTAGACACTCCAACAGTAAAGGGAGAAGTACCCAAGGCTGATAACCTTACCCAGTTACTTCTACAGGTAAGGAAACAAGTAGAATTTTAATTCATTTTAGAGATGGAAAGCAAGATACATAGAGGAAGAGAACCATGAGAGAAAGCTAGATGCAGATAGAAATGGATCAAAGATGCTACTGGGATATAAGTAGATTATCCGGCATTGATGCTTAGGAAGAGCATGTATAAAGAGATATAAATGCAAGAAACAATTAGAAGTGAACAAATCTCATTTTAGCAAAAGCAAAAAAGTATTGTTTAAGAAATAGATTAAATTATTAAAGTTTGGCAAAAGTAAAATCCCAAGGAAATTGATCTTTGAATTTTTTGATGGTAGGATTTTTTGCCAAGATTATAAAACTGAAATATCAGATTTATTTTCTGCAACATTATTCCATTCATATTTTTGGCAACAATTATTTATGAATTGTAAAGACATGTTCGTGAAATCTCAAGAATTGTTTCCTAACCTTTTTGGATGCCAATTTAAAGGTATAAATCTTGAAGCTGTTCCCCCTACAGTATAAGTGAAGTACTAAAAGTGTTTTCAGTGTATTGCTAAAACTGTACTTTAATTACATTTTACAATATTTTTTCTTTTTTAACACATTTGTGTTGAATGACATGATAACATGTAATGGGAATATTTTGCTCCCTGTGGATGATGTCCTATCATCTCTCCCTCTAAATACACATTTTACATAGTTACATATGTGTATACTCATTCCAGTTACATTTGCATAGACACATTTTTCTTGACATATAAAGATATATTTAAACAAAAATTTTATATATATATATATATATATGGAGTGGCATTAGGCAAATAATCGCCTGTTGCGAATGGATTAAACTGCAATATTTTTAACCCATTCCCGCCGGGACTGTTTCGTCTATTATGGCTTCAATGCCGGGGCTCTCGAACGCATAGGCCTAAATCAATTATATCATCGACGGCGTATGCCGGCACCCGCGCTATCATATTACGTAATCGCCGTCTGTGGCCGGTGGCCGGCGCCCGGCGGTATTGGGTTAAGGAAGATGTGTCTTATTATAAGTTACTATTATTTAGTGTGGAGAGAAAAGAAGCATGCAGGTCTGCAGACTTTGAACAAAATTCATTATCTGTTATATTACAATGTAACATTCTTTTACAGGGTTTACATAGCAAGGACAAGCGGCTACTATCTGGTGTATTTGATCGTAGAGACCAAGACTTGATCAACAACACAGTCCGCAGACTCCCAGTTCAAGCAGTGGTGCCACTTATAGAGCATCTGCAGACTCTTGTCATGGGCAAAGGACACAAGTCAGTTTCCATACTTTTGATATTGATCTATTTGCTTACTTTATGAAATCCTGATACTCTTACAGTAATTCCTTCCTGTTTGTTTTACTTATGTGTAGATTGTTGATTAAAAAGGTATATATCCCATGGTCGCTAAGGAAATTCATCAAAAGATACACAAATGTTTTTCACATGTTACTGCGCTTAGACCCCTGATTTTTTAAAATAACAGTAAGCTTCAGGTTTTCTTTACATAGTCTATCAGAAAATGAAAGTACTAATAGCTTTTCTTTTTCATTTTAGACAATTTGGTTACGTCACCTGGATTCGTGCTGTTTTATATTACCACATGAGCCATCTGAGCACAATCCCAAATCGCATGGAGCTGATGAGACCATTCTTCTCAGCAAGTGCATCAAAATTGTCAACACTCATCCAGGTGACACAGCTTCATGCAAGACTTGACCTGATGTTGAACCATGTTGCCACAAGACATCAAGAAGAGAAGCAGGCTGAGATAGAACCAGATGCAATGTTGGTTTACAGAGATGGTAAGTAAAAATACCAAATAACTTCTATTCTATTCAGGCAGAGGTTAGAACTATAAAATTGTTTTTTATTTAGTCCATTCTTATTAGAGGCAGTTTATTCCACAGAAAATATAATCTTTTCAGTTCCTCTTTTACATTGCATTACATCATAAATATGCTAAAACACATACGTTAGTTCTTAATTACAACGCCAACTCCCTAGCCTTAACCCTTTTGCTGTCACAGTCAGCTATATCCACCTAAGATGCATACAGTCTTAATTGCCTGATTGAATTGCTTGAAATTACCTGAAATATTTTCTGCTCTTTCATTACTTTTCCTCATCTGTATACATTTTTTTCATATCCATCTAAAATTCTTGGCATGTTGAAATTTGTGAAAATTGGTTATACCTTGGCCCTTTCTCTTCATGTCGAATTTACCACATGCTTGTTTTTCTGCTTTTGTGTCAAGTATGTTAAGATATAATTTTAGATTTTTTGTCAATAGTATAGATGACAATTACTAATAAGACCATCCTGAACAGATTTACTCATTTATTTTTAATTCTTATGATGTATAGTAACCCAAATCAATCTGTTTCATCACTCCTTCAGCATTGGCCAGACACTTCCTTGCTTGTCCTATTGTTTGTCAGTGGTTGGTAAATCTCCCTCTTTTAGGGGTTAAATATCCACCCAGCTATGGGGTAGATCCACATTGTATGAATATGAAAGTTTATCTGCAGTGAAAGGGTTAACATTACCACCATGTTTATTTATTTGCCTCC